>NC_091471.1:228020913-228352370 GCF_036971445.1 Narcine bancroftii
TGTTTCCAAGTCAGAGTAGTGTGAAAGAACAACTTGTCACTTTTATTTATCCCACGTGTCTGCGACCTTTGCTTTTCTAATTGTAGAGGCTGAATTTTGAGACCCAATATTAAAGAGCTCTCTTTGAGCTGATGAAGTTTATCTTATCGAGAGGGCTGACAGCAGCCTTGGTCACCAGTGGTGGTTCGTGCAATAGTGGATGTCTATGGGCCACCAGATTGATCTGATCATTCACTAATTATGACAAATTAATGTGAATCCATTTATTATGTTTTCCTTATGTATTTTCAATCTGTGCTGCCGGAACGGTTTGTTTCTGTTTAGATTTGTTTACCAGTGGTTTTGAGGCCAAATGCAGATTTGGGAATTTCCCCATCCCAATAGGTGTGTCAAACTATTTCCCCCTCCCCTCAATAGGTGTGTAAAACAATTTTACCATCCCTATAATAGGAGTGTACAACCCTTCTCAATGGGTGTGTAAAACCATTTTCCCCTCAACAAGGCTGTAAAATCATTCACCTAAAAGTGGTGTAAAGCCATATTCCCCCCTCAATAGGTGTGCAAAACAATTTCTCCCAATAGGTGTGTAAAACCATTTCTTCCCTCAATAGATCTGTTAACCACTTTCCCCTCAACCTGTGTGCCAACCACTCCCCCTCAACAGGTCAGTAAAATAATTTCCCTCCTCAATGGGTGTATAATACTATTCCCCCCAAAAGGTGTGTAAACTATTACCCTTCAATAACTGTGTAAAACCATTTCCCCCCTCAATAAGTGTGTAAAGCGATGTTTCCCCCTTAATAGGTGTGTAAAACTATTTTGCCCTCAGTCGGAGTTTACCCCTCTCAATCATGCTGGTAAATCTTCTCTGCACTTTCCCCAACATCATTACATCCTGTCTCAGAGAAGGGTCCCAAAACTGAACACAGAACTCCAAATTCGGTCTCATCAGTGCCCTCATTTCACGTGATTTTTTTTTTTAGTAATGGCTTGAGCCTGCCAGTTGTTTGAATTTTGGATAACAAGGGTTTATAACTGGACAATAGCATTCCTTCATCGGCACTGGGTCTAAACCCTGGAACTCACCATGCAATAAAATCCAAATGAATGCACCAGGTCATGCAGTTCATTTACTATCATCTTCTCATGGGCAATGAATGATGGGCCTTCCTTGCAAAGCTCACATCACCACCCCAAAAATAGCCACAGATGTATATTCCACATCCACAGTTAATGTCAAATAATGGGCTTCCATTTGAATTTAGAGACACGGCACACTAATTTAAAATTCAGTGAAAATCTGGTCAAGAATGAAAAGGAAAAGATCACATATGTTTCTTTTTTAAAATTATTTGCAAATGTTTGGTGGAAATTTATGAGTAAAATTGTAATCTCTAACTTAAAATTGACTGGTGCAGAATGGTACACAATTTGCATTATAAGGCAGACAGAATGCATTCATTCCAAATAAATCACTTCATATCCTTAAACTACTCTCAATTCCCAGTTAATGAATTTCAGGGCAGCATATCTATGTTTTAAAGTACCTATTATGTCGGGTAAATGGGTTTTAACAGGATTGTCTGTTCAAAGCATTGTTATAGTTAACATTTTAACTGCATAAATTCTGGAGCCCTTTTAACCTGTAAACAATGATTGCGGTTTTGAATACAGGTAGTTCTCAACTTACGACCATAAGTGGGATCAAAGGATTGATCATCCTCGGATTGGTCGTAAGTCAGATTTGCATGTCCTAACGAGGCATTAAAGCAATTTTTCCAAAAAGCAAAATCAACAAATGAACCTTTAATGAAGAATCTCAGCGTACAGGATGAATATTCTGTATTTAAGAAGATTTGGAGCCCAAATTTGGACTAGATGCAGTAGTGGAATAAGATCAGCCATGATCTTATTGAATGGCGGAGCAGGCTCGATGGGCCATTTTTGGCCTACTCCTGTTTCTACTTCCTATGTTCCTATGTTCCTATTCTAATTTGAAAATTTGAGACTGGTTGTTCATGCTGCTGTATCTCTGTATCATATAGTAAATGAATGACTTAAGTTATTCTCCTCATCTACTTCTTTCTTAGTTTCTTTTTCTCTTTAGGGGTAGGTTGAGTAGAATTTTGCTAAAGGGAGGGGTAGAGTTAAGGGGGTGGGGTGAGTAGGGTTTATTTTTAGGATGTCTTGTAGTCTTTTTTTAGGTTTTTTTTGATGTAACCATGAAGGTTTTTGATAATTTGTTAATATTTTAACCATGTAATTGTGGTTATGACTATGTTTGCTAATAAATAAAATATTTTTAAAAAAGAATATCAGTGTATGTGCAGTATTTTGGTTGTACGTGCGGGTTGCACTTGCGTAGGGTCGTAAGTCGAGGATGACTTGTATATACTTTATGGAAGTTACAAGCTATCTTTATTGCCATATAATAGTACAGAACATCTAATATTACACAAAATTGCCCTCCTACCATAAGGCAAACAGTCGGCATGAGTGTCACCTGGCGCCACTGACAGTAAGAATGAAAGAGAAACAAAAGAGGGCCCCTTCAGAGTTTCTGAGTGTCTGAGGGTTCACCTCCTGTGCTCCTGCAGTCTCTGCAGCCTCCGTTCAATTCATCCGCAGCCCGAGCTCCAGATCCAAACTTCCAACACGATCAGGAAGCCTTCGGTGCCCTTTGGGAGCCCTTCTTGTCCTGAGCACCCCAGCTCCAATAATTGGTTCCCATGAGGCAGTCTCCAGTGGCCCATAACCTGACTGGGTCCCCCGACTGCAAGTTGTTCCAAGGCTGTGTGGGTCCTTCTATCAATGAGGTCCTCTTTGGTTTGCTACCATGGTTACCTCCACTGCAGGGTCACCTCCTCTGTTTCCCCTTCTCAACAGGGGGTGTTCTCCCAGTTTCTGGTGCACTGCTCCCCCAGAGTCTGCAACCCTTTGGGATGGTCGTTGAACACAGGCACCACCGTCTTGGGCACAGACCTCTGTGGTTGCAGGACTTTACTTGCACACACCATCAACTCCTTTTATAGGGTGTTTAAAAACTCTATGGAGCTGCGGGCATTAGGAACTGGCAGTTGAACCCTTTGGAACTGCACTTGGTCTCTGCAGATCCAGCAGCCTGGCCATTTATGCACCATTCTTAATGTATATCTATTTTGGTGCTACAAGATGTGTCACAGGAAATGTAGTATTGAATGCCTCCCTCCATGATCAACTCAATGCATTTAAAAGAATAATCAGAATGAGAATCACACTTTCTTGTGTTGAAAACAAGTTTGTGGCAGTATTATATTATAACCATCGTACAACATTACTCTAAAAAATAAAAATAATAGTGCCTGAAAAGTAAGGCAGAGCCTTTTGTTCATTGATCATTCAGGAATCAAATGGCAGCAGGGCAGAAGCTGTCCTTGTGCCACTGAGTGCTCGTCTTTAGGGTCCTGTACCTTTTTCCCAATGATAGCAGAGTGAAGAGGGTGTGGCTTGGGGGTGGGGTCTTTGAGGATAGAGGCTGATTTTTTTTTTAACGACACCCTTTCATGTAGGTGTCCTCGATGGTGTGAAGTCTGGTGCCTGTGATGTCTCAGGCCAAGTTAACAACCCTCTAGAGTTTATTCTTGTCCTGAGAGTTTGCGCCTCCATATCAGGCAGTGATGCAACCAGCCAGAATGCTCTCCATGGTATACCTGCAGAAGTTTACGAGAGTCTTCAGTGACATACTGAATCTCCTCAGACACCTCACAAAGTATAGCCGCTGGCGACCTTCTTTGTGACTGCATCAGCATGGAGGCTCCAGGACAGATCCTTGGAGATGTTGACACCCAGGAATTTGAAGTTCTTGATCCTCTCCACTTCTAAGCCCTCAATGAAGACTGGGTCATGTTCCCCTGACGTCTCCCTGGACCATAATCATCTCCATGGTTTTGGTAATGTTCAACACAAGGTTGTTGTCATTCAACAAGATGATCCATCTCCCTCCAGTACACTTCCTCATTGCCGTTTGTGATTCTGCCGACAACTGTGATGTCATCGGCAAACTTGTAGATGGCATTGGAGTTGTGTGACTAGCTACACTTCTTGTTTCCATTTCTCTCTTTGTGTACATATCTTTTCTTGGAGTAGAGTTTTATGCACTGCTGATAAGTAGAAATTCTGCCTGCCCACAGGAAAAAGAATTTCAGGATTATATGTGATCTAACTATAAATCAGAAATTTGAACCTATGTCAGACATAGTCCATTTTTCAATGTCTGCCATAAGTTGGAGGAACAACTTCCATCTGGGCACCCTCCAACTGGATGGCACTAACATCGACCTCTATTAAACCCCCCCCTCACCCCGTCTCCTTCTCTCTCTCTCTCTCTCTCTCTCTCTCTCTCTCTCTCTCTCTCTCTCTCTGTCTCTCTGTCTCTCTCTCTCTCTCTCTCTCTCTCTCTCCCCTTTCCCCTCTGCCTCCTTTCTCAGGGCCAAGATCAATCCTCACCTTACCATATCCAATTAGCAGCTTTTTGTTTCTTTTCGTCTGGATTTGCTCCATTCATTCCCCCTTTCCCTCCCAGCCATTATTCAAATACCTGGCTGCTTCTAGCTCATCTTTTGATGAAGGGCTCAGCATCTGTGTGACTGGGTGAGTTCCTCCAGTATAACCAATGGTGAGCCTTCGTTGAGATTCGGCACCTTGTTGGGAAAATAGGCTTAGATCTGGCAGGCCGAAAATAGCATTCTGTCCATTCATTCACATGTTCTTCAGCACAGCTGGTGAAGTAGCAAATGCATCAGTGGTCTAAAGCCTTTCTTTTCTTTCCCACTTTACAGTAAGTTCAAGTGCATTATCATCTCACTGCACAGGTACAACCTGACAAAAGAGTTTCTCTGGACCACGTTGCACGCACATGCAGTGCATTTCATCAGATGTATGCATAAAGATGTGATTGTAAGTAAAGATACAAATATTTTGGGGTGATTTACAGGGTTATATGATAAGGTGCATCAACCTTACAGCCCACCTAGGAAGAAGCTAGTCCTGATTTTAAAGCTCCTGTGCCTCCTTCTTTGATGGTCGTGTGCTAAAGATGCTGTGTAACTGGATGCAAAGGGCCATCATTATTCTTTGAGCCCCATTTAAGCATTTCTCCTTAATTCAGCTAAATAAAAGTGCTGTTTCCCTTTCTATTATCACTGAACCATTGCACTGGATTTAACAGATCCAAATTATTTCATATTTTATGGCCTCAATTTTGCAATTAAGTGGGTTATAAGGAGCTGTAAAAGTGACAGCAAAGTCCATTACCACTTCTTACTGCTAGTGATCCATTGTTTAATCTGGTATGTCTTATTGACTTCCCCATGACGTCCAGGCTTTTAACATTGGGTACTGACAGATGCATGCATTGTAATGACTAAGATGGTCAGGCAGAGATGGGCAAGTAGGATTCTGTGCAGGTATAGGATCTGAGCACAGGCTTTCTATGTGTAGTGGATGCAGAAAGAATGGCTCCCTGCCCCTAGATTGCAATAAGTAGAGCCATGGTGGATGTTGAAGTGAATGGAGATATTTAGACAGGGGAAAGAGCAGAGGATATAAGTATGGCTTAGGGTTTCATGATGTATTTCGGTTGGCAACAACATGGGATCCTGGGCCTGTTACAATGCTGCATGTCTAAATTTAACATTGAATTTACACTCAAAATTTAAAGCATTTTAAATTGTTGAAATTATGTGTTGAGATAGAAATGTAAAGGGACGCATTGACCTCCATTCTGACTGCTTTCAAAAACCTGAAGACATTGGGGAGTTGCGTTATTTGAACTTCGCAGAAATGGGAGAAGCCATGTTTTGTGCCTGTCGCGCAATATATGAGCAGAATAGGTTGAATACAATGGCCTCAAGATCAATTATCCCAAAATCCAAGGATCATGTCCAGACGGGGAGATACCCTAGCATCCTCAACCTTTTCGCAGGAAGGAGCCAGTGCTCATGCATTGATTGCATGGGTTTAACTATAAGGTACTCTGATCCTGGTGGCAAGTGGGCCTGAGATAACTAGCAGAAGTCCCACTCACTTTCACAGCCACTAGGTCATGACTTGTCTTCAGCTCTGCCTATTCTGCCATCAGAACTTAAGAAGTTTTAATGGCATTTTCTCTCGAATATTGGTTGCACCAAAGAGCCTTACCAGGATTATGGGATTTCAAGTAATGTCAATCTGGAAATCATGGCAAAATGCTCATCTCTTCTCCATGGCAGGATTAAGCCTAATGATATGTTTAATTCATAGAGGGGCCTCACAACCAATAGGCAGATGAAATTTTTATTTTGTCAGTCTCAGGTGTTACCAACTTCTCTATGTTTTTTTCAGTAATGTTACTTTGGGGGTTGGACCAGGGAAAGGCACCCAGATAACAATGTTTTTAACAGATGCAAAGGCATCTATGTTCAAAGCGATAAAATCAATGTTATTGTTCTCAATTGAAAGCCTGAAACAATGAATGTTCACTAAGGAAGGCAACTGTTTAAACAAAGAGACATCTGCCAAATGACTGAGGTTTTAGGGAAATTGAAACTAAAAACCAGTGGTGATCAAGCTAGTCATGTGATTTGAGATACCTCAAAAACCAGCATTTTAGTTCATCAAAAAGAGTCATCTAAAGACAGAATTAAAGTGACTTCAGGAAAGATGGTAACTTCTGCTTCTTCTCTTTGTCAAGAAAGTGCAATGATACTTTGGCCGTTGCCATGGCCACTTTTGACTGACCCATATCTGGTTAAAGAAAGGTATTTGGATCATGACCATTTTGATGGTTATTTCGTCTGACCTTTGCCTAGGTCTTTGAAAGCATCGTGGAGGTCACAAGTATTATAATACTTTAACACTTACACAAGAAACAGGGGAGCTGTGGCACATCATTTGTAAGAAAGAACATTTCTCTGAAAGCAACTCGAGTTTTGAGAAACCTGATGACTCAGTGTCTCCACTACTTCATAGTTACTTCTGAACTACAGTTTAAACGTTCTAAGTTTCAACACAAGATTTCTAAGACTGAACTTTGAATCGACTGTACAGAATTGTGCCTAAGCTGTAATCATTTGCTCGCACAAACACACGCACACGCGCACGCACACACACACATACATTTGTGCATAGTTTGGGTTAAATTTAGATTTCAATAAGCTTTTATATTATTAATAAAAATTATTGATGTGAAGATACATTGTCTTGGTGAATTTCATGGTTACTGAGAAGTAGACATGCATTCTCTTTCTCTTGCTGTGCATTACATTCTATTTTTCCTGTTTATTTTGATGCAGAATATTTACAATTTGCTCCACAAATTAGATTACCCACTCTCTAATCACAAGTGCTACTGCACCTTACTTTCACTTTCAGTGTAGTTTAAATAATTTGGTTCAGCAGAAAAAATATCATGTTTTCTTGAGAGTAGTTCCTGCGCAATCAAAGTGCCTTTTTGTATTTAACTCTCCGTAAGTAACTTAATGAGCCAAGCCCATGGGACATGGTGAACCTCACAAGGTGTATGGCCTGTAAAAACATCTAGTTATGATAGCTGTCGAATCGAACAATCATATTATTTTACGCCATCTTATCATTGCATTGCTGTAGCCACACACTTTTTAATTTTTTTCCCAATCATTTTATTAAACGTATTAATAGTAAACAATACATGAGGAATTGTTTAATGTTTCTGAGAGGAGAATACCATGAATTTGATTTAAGCTTATAATTATCAACAGCAATACGAGAGCCCCAATTATTGATGCACCGTAGCCAATTGCCAATTTGACAGAGATCTTTTACATATTTGATTCAATCGGGTGGTAGGGTTAATGCAGCAGTTAACGTGCACCTATTAGCAGTGCCAGCGATCAAGGTACGAATCTGGAGCTGTCTGTTCTCCCAGCATCTGTGTGAGTTTCCTCCAGATGCTCCAGTTTCCTCCCACCCTTCAAATACACGGGGATTGTAGGTCAATTGGTGCTTTTGGGGGAGGGGGGCACAGGCTTGTGGTGTGGAAGGCCCTTTTGCCTTCAAATTATAGCATGCCTAGATAATCATGGTGGAAGCCTACTAGCAAATTAACACCAATCCAACTCTTCAAAGGAAACTATGAATTTTATTTTATTTCTTTCCTTGAGAGATCAATATTGCAATTACGTGTGTTATCTGTTTAATTTGCAATTTCTTAGCAGATGAACATCAATTGTTTTTATTATTGTAATGCCATAGTTGATTTTACATCTGCATAAAATTCATTGCAGGAGGTTTTTGTTGTCGTAATAAAAAAGAGTACATTTCGCCAATACCAAAATGTTAAACTTTCCTGCCAGCTGTTTGATATTTCAGTAGATTTGCATGTTCAAAACTGAAACCTGTATTGTTTTGAGGTAAGGCCTTTGTTTATGAAACTGTCGAAGAAATTTTTCAACAGTCAAGAACTGACTGTGAACAGTTTGATTTGAAACAGTGATCAGATTGTACGCTTTTTATTTCAAGAGGTTCGAGTTACAGGAAGCTGTCAAACAGAAACACAAGTCAGTTATTCAGATGCTCGACTCTCCATATATTTGATTAGCATCATTGGGAACATATGTGGTGACTGACATGTGGATAAGTTTCTTGAGAGCTGCATGAAGTGGTGTGCCCTGCGCTATTAGTAGATCTGAAGTGAAATTATGCGCACCATCTGTGTAATATGCTACACCATTTCGCAAAAAACCTTTCAATTATAAAGCAAGTGCAGCATATTTGAATGCACTGTGTTCTATGAGATACTGACATGGAGGAAGATCTTGAGAAATGGCAACTTTCTCTTCTTTCATTTGATCATGATTGCATTCATATCTGTGTCATAATGTGTCATGGAATAATCCGACCACAGGCATATTCTGAACGAGATTCAATTACTTAATCAATTGGAGGTTGCACAAGTGACAAAAGAAGAACGTTTGATTTTTCGACGATTTAGATTATCCGATTAAGATTGGGGATGAAATGTCAACTAGCAAACTGGCCAAAGCAGCAATTTTACCAAAGCTGATTGCTCATATGGACCAAGTGTTCGTTTCAGACAAAATTTGGTGCTACTCAACTTACAAATGATTTTCTACCCCAAATCAACAACATGTGGATTTGTACGTTATTTCTAATGTTTAAAGATGCCTCAAGTTACCTAAGTCAAGCAATGTGGTGTAGTTTTGCAAAAAAAAAACACAGAAAGAGAGAATGGGGAAACAGTCAAATTCTAGGCCACAGAAGTTATCTTGAATTGAATCTTAAAGATGGAAAAAAGATCGAAAGTCAAAGATTTTTCGGGAGAGGATTTTGGAAATTGAAGCATATAATTGATAGCTTGATCTCTAATGGTTGTGCAAGTAAATCTGGAGATTCAGAAGCAGGTGTCATGGAAGGTGTGTTGGAATCTATATGCCTTTACAGCACCAACGATCAGGACCGGAGTTCAAATCCCACATTCCCTGAAAAGAGTTTGTGTGTTTCCCCCCCGTGTCTGCATGGGTTTTCCCCGGGGAAATCCAGATTCCTCCCACTGTTCAAAAAAATGTAGGTTAATCGGATGTAAATTAGGCAACAAAGATTCATGAGCCAACATGGCCTGTGAAAGGGCTGTATGTCTAAATTTAAATTTAGTTTAAAAAAAATTAAAATCCCTGGTGTCCAGAATTCAGGCACCTGGTAACCACAAGCAACTGGCAAAAAAAAAAAATCAAGGAAATAAATAAAATGTTAAGAAATAAGAATTAATAAAAAAGTAAATTAAAAACTGTAAAAGCAAATGTTCTCTGAAGCAACACACAACCCCTTGGTGAGGACGGGAGCAAATATTCAGACAGTGGAGCGCCCCTGGTCGTGTCCCACCCACAGGAGGAATTTTCACTGAAGTTCTCTTTGAATAAAATGGTGGTGCCCAGGATGCCGCTCACCACTGGGGCAACTCTCCCAAAGTGTTTCCCTATCCCTAGTAAGAGTCTTTAGCTTGATCAGGGAACGGCTTCCTCCGTATCGTTTGATGAGCTCTATCCAGCTCCAGCCAATTCAGAAAATGTACTGGTCCCGAAACCTCCAGGATCCATTTTTGAAAAAACTGGTCTAGATCTGGTCCTTCAAAATCTTCTGGAAGACCAATTATCTTAACATTGTTCCTCTGACTCTGGTTCTCCAAAGCATCAATCTTCTTTAACAAATCATTATTTTGTATCTCCTAACCAATTAATGAATCTTCCATCTGTTCCATTTTCTCTTTACAAAAGTCACCATCATCTTTACAATTAATAAACTCTTCTTCAGTCTTTTTAAATTTGTCCTGCTTTATCAACAGCTTTCAGACATTTAGCCACATCCATTTTAATTGTTGCTATTTCTCCCTTCATCTCTGCAAATTGATCCTTCACAGTAGAGAAACATTGACTTACAAGTCAGCATTAGAAGGTAAGTCTAACTGGTGAGACCCAGACTCAAACTTAGAAGCCTAACTCACCATAGGCCTACCCTGAAATGTAGCAATTTCTTCTGTTAAAAATTGGTCCTCTTCCACTTCCAGTTCGAAAACATCCTCCTCCTCCTCCGTCGGGAAAACAGCTGATTCGACTCGACTGCGGGTGTGGATGCTTCCCCCCCCCCAGCACAGGTTCACTGGGCCGGTGGAGATCGGGTCTCCCCACAGCCTGGGCCCTTTCGGGCATTGTGCGCATGCGCGAACGTTTGCACATGTGCCATTGGTCCTCTTACTCTGAAGTCGATCGACACTGCTCATCGGTGCCATCTTGCACAACTGTACGCAAGGTCCTTACCGATGGACTGCTGTTGTGGTCGACGCTGAGAAGAAATTGAGCCCCCAGGCTGCGTTGTTAAGGTAGGCTGAGTTTCTTCCGATATTGTAGCTGATTTGGTAGCCGTTTTCTTAGCTGCTCGAGTTTTAGTTTTCTTCATTATTTGCTATTTCAACAATAAAATCTGTAATTTTTAAAACAATTTAAGCACTTCAATAAGGGTTTTTAAAAGTTCTGCCAGGAGGGGGTGTTTTCCACATCTTCTCCCTACGCCATCACGCTACGCCCCAAATTTAAATTTTTTATGTTACTTGATTAAGATGGACTTCACATAATTAAAAACTACAATACTTATTATTTTTTTCAAATTACTTTACATTTTCCACTGTCTTTTGCCTTTTAAATGCTTATTCTTAATGCAGGTGTATTAGTCGTTGTAAGAGTATGTCTCAGGCAAGTGGAAAATTCACAAATGTGGCATCCGCAATCCCCGGAGGTGCTGGATATATGGGGATTTACCATATTGTGAACATTGATACATATTGTAAGGTTGATATATTCTCAGATTTGGTCCATGCAAAAGCTAGGTAAAGTTGATCAGGATGAAATATAAAATTCTGTGACTGAATCTGGACTAAAATTCTTGGAGTCATTGCTATAGTTCATCAATTTTGGGACCGGATTTGTTGTTTTAAATTATTGATACATTGGGAGAGCAAGCTGTTCACTTCCGAAATTGTGAGCATGAAATCAATCTCACACTCTTGCTGATGAATGAACTAGTATATCTTCACGCCATTTTCTTAACATTCGTGCCATACAATCTGACTGTTTTTAATCAATGGGTACTAAGAGGAGTACATTATGCTGAAAGTCAATCCCAACTACGAAGCATTATGCTGTGTCCAGATACTGAGGTGAATATCAAACAACTAGAAGTAAAATCAATAAATGTCCAGCAGGTCAAGTAAAATCTGTGAGGAACAAAAAAATGTTGAAGACCCTTTCTTGATCCTGGGAAAAGATAAAAAAGAGAGAAAAACAGGATAGTGTTTTATGTTGTGGGATGGTTAGGAGATCAATGGATCAGACAAAAGGAACCTACACTGCCCTTCACAATGTTTGGGACAAAGATACACTTTTCCTTTATTTGCCCCTGTGCTCCACAGTTTTACATTTGTAATTAAACAATTCACATGTAATTATAGTGCACATTCCAGATTTTGCTCAAGATGATTTGTATACATTTCGGTTTGATTACAAGATTTTTTTATACATAGTCCCCTCATTTCAAAGCACCATAATGAACCATAGAATATTGCACCACAGGAACTGGCCCCTTCTAGCCTTCTAGTCAGTGCTGAACCAACTGACCTGCTCCCAGTCCATACCTCTCCCATCCATGTACCTGACTAAATTCTTATTAAATGTTAAAATTGAGCCCAGATTCAGCTGGAATCTCATTCCAAACTCCCCCCATTCCCTGTGTGAAGATGTTCCCACTCATGTACTCCCTAAACATTTCCCCTTTCACCCTTAACCCATGTCCTCTGGTTTATCTCACCTATCCTCAGAAAAAGCCTATCTGCTTTTACTCTGTCTATACCCCTCTTAATTTTAAATGCCTTTATCAAATCCCCCCTCATTCTTGTACATGCCAGGGAACAAAGTCCTAACTCAGTTTCTGAAGTCCAGGCTACATCTTAGTAAATCTTCTCTGCACTCTTTCTACCTTATTGATATCTTTCCTGTAGTTAGGTGACCAAAAACTGCACACAATACTCCAAATCTGGCTTCATCAATGTTTTATACAACTTTAACATTTCATCCCAACTCCTAAACTCAATACTTTGATTTATGAAGGCCAATATACAAAAGACTCTCCATACAACCCTATCCACC
The DNA here is from genome assembly GCF_036971445.1 of Narcine bancroftii. Taxonomy (NCBI): domain Eukaryota; kingdom Metazoa; phylum Chordata; class Chondrichthyes; order Torpediniformes; family Narcinidae; genus Narcine; species Narcine bancroftii. The sequence continues at coordinate 228,033,621 of NC_091471.1, forward strand.
TGTGACACCACTTTCAAGAAATTATGTATCTGTATACCGAGATCCCTCTGATCTACCACTCTCTTTAGTGCCCTAACATTCACAGTGTTTGTCTTTCCAAAATGCAACACCTCACGCTTGTCTGAATTAGATTCCATCGGCCATTTTTCAGCCCATTTTTCCAGCTGGTCCAGATCCCTCTACAAGCTTTGAAAACCACCTACACTGTCCACAACACCTTCAATCTAAGTGTTATCTGCAAACTTTCTGATCCAATTTACCACATTATTATCTAGATCATTAATATAGATGAGAAACATTAATGGTCCCAGCACTGATCCCTGAGGCACACCACTAGTTACAGGCCTCCAGTCTGAGAAGCAAACATCTACCACCACTCTCTTGCTTCTTCCATCCAGCCATTGTCGAATCCAGTTCTCTACTTCACCATGAATACCAAGCATTTGAATCTTCCTGATTAACCTCCCATGTGGAATCTTGTCAAAGGCCTTACTAAAGTCCAACATCCTCAGCCTTTCTTGGTAACCTCCTCTAAAAACTCTGTAAAATTGGTTAAACATGACCTACCACACACACATCCCTAATCATTTCCTGGCTATCTAAATAATTGTATATCCAATCTCTTGGCATACCTTCCAATAATTTACCTACTATTGAATCCTTTTAAACAATGGAACAAAGTAAGCTACCCTACAATCCTCTGGCTCCACACCAATGGCCAAGTAATTTTAAATACATCTTCCAGAACCCCTGAATTTTCTAAACTAGCCTCCCTCAAAATCCAAGGGAATATCATGTCAGGCCCTGGGGATTTATCCATCCTTATTTGCTTTAAGACAGCAAACATGTCCTCCTCTTTAATCTGTGTAGGTTCCATGACTCATGGCTACACTACAAGATGCAAACTATAGCAAAGGTGACATGCTTTGGATCTTGGGCAGTTCCTTTACACCTCCACACTTTGCTCTTGCCATCACTCTCATACTCTCATTTATCCACAAGACCCTTTTTCCAGAAGTCTGCAGGTTCTTTTAAAAACTTCTTGATAAACTATAATCTGGCAATCCTGTTTCTGTGGCTAACTAATGGTTTACATCTTGCAGTGTAGCCTCTGTAGTTCTGTTCATGAAGTTTTCTGCTGATTGGTCATTGACACATCCACACCTGCCCCCTGAAGGGTGCTTCTGATCTGTCGGACAGGTGTTTGGGGATTTTTCTTCATTGTGATGAGAATTCTTCTGTCATCAGCATTGGAGATCTTCCTTAGAATACTAGTCCCTTTGTGATTACTGAGTTCACCAGTACATTCTTTCTTTTTAATGACGTTCCAAACAGTTGATTTTGTTAATCCTCAGGTTTGGGGCAGTGTCTCTTACTGTTTTATTCTTGTTTTTCAGCCTCATAATGGCTTCTTTGACATTCATTGGCACACCTCTGGTCCTCGTGTTGAAAAATGGAAACTGCAAGCTCCAAAGATGATCAAAAGCTTAGAAGCAATCCGAGCTCTCTTATACCTGCACCAATGAAGCAATTAAACACGCCTGAGTACTCACAGACACCTGTGAAGCCAAATGTGCCAAACATTATGGTGTCCTGAAATGCATAAAACCGGATGTAATTGCTACATGGTCAAATCAAAATGCATACAAATAACCTTGAATAAAATCTGGAATGTGCACTTTTATTAAATGTGAATTGTTTGATTACAAATTGAAAACTGTGTAGCACAGGGGCAATTCAACAAAAAATGTATATTTGTCCCAAACATCGTGGAGGACCCGTATATTATAGAGCGGGTCAGTTTGTGAGAAGAAATTGAGGAGATTTTCCAGTCAGAGGGTTAAGGGTGACAGTGCAAAGTAATGAGGTGGAATGGTTAGTGTAGCAGATAGTGCAATGTTGCTACAGCTCCAGTGACCAGTGTTCAAATCTGGTGCTATTGTCAAGGAGTTTATATGCGCTCCCCGTGTCTACATGGGTTTCCTCTGGGGGCTCCAGTTTCCCAAAACATACGGGGATTATAGGACAATTGGATGTAGTTGGGCTTGCAGGCTAGAAGGGCCTGTTACTGTGGTGTACGTCTAAATTTAAAATTTAAAATTAAATTTAAAAAGATGTTGCAAATTGCAGGGCCATGGGAAATGAAGAAAGAAAGACAGGATCCAGTCTGACTGACAGAAAAGTGCCGATGGTGATTCTTACCTGAATATATTGACTTCAAAGTTAAGTCTTGAAGGCTTTGGCATGCCCATATAAAAAAGGACGTGTTTTTACTCAATTTTGCATTGAGTTTCACTTCAACAATGCAGGAGACCGACATAAGAGTGGGAGTGAGTAGAGAATTAAAGTGTCAGGCAACAGGAAGGTCAGAGATCCCTGTGAACTGAACACAGTGTTACACCAGTGATCTCTTTATCCGTTTGGCTTTTCCAGTGTAGAGATGGACACTTTTTAAATTGTTTTTTTTAAATTTTTCACACTATGAACCATATTAATCAAAATAAACACAAACACAAATGACAGTGTCATTTTCTCCCCTTTTCCCCCCCTCCCTTCCCTCCCTCCTTCCCATCCCCCTCCCCACCCACTAAATGTTCAACATATACAATTCAATAAACCCATTAAACAATGTCATCACACAATGAAAATAAACAAGAAAATTGTGTCATCCACTTTTACACACTGGGTCAGTTCATTTCGTCTTCTTCTCATTCTATCATTTTAGGGGGTGGAGATCCGCGGTAGGCCCTTTCTGCTGTGTTCCATGTACGGTTTCCAAATTTGTTCAAATAATGTGACTTCATATTTCCAATTCCAATCTCTTTTCAGTGCCAACCGCTCAGTCCAAGAATCCGCCCTGCTCCAGCTCCGTCAACAGCCCTTGAGTCTAGCTGGATGAGGTCCTTACCCAGGAAGAGACATAAGGCAATTGAACAACTGAAAAGTGGCAAAGCAGCAGGTATGGATGGAATCCCCCCCAGAGGTCTGGAAGGCTGGCGGCAAAACTCTGCATACCAAACTGCATGAGTTTTTAATGCTCTGCTGGGACCAAGGAAAGCTGCCTCAGGACCTTCGTGATGCCATCATCATCACCCTGTACAAAAACAAAGGTGAGAAATCAGACTGCTCAAACTATAGGGGAATCACGGTGCTCCCCATTGCAGGCAAAATCTTCGCTAGGATTCTCCTTAATAGACTAATACCTAGTGTCGCTGAAAATGTCCTCCCAGAATCATAGTGTGGCTTTCGCGCAAACAGAGGAACTACTGATGTGGTCTTTACCCTCAGACAGCTCCAAGAAAAGTGCAGAGAACAAAACAAATGACTCTACATCACCTTTGTTGACCTCACCAAAGACTTTGACACCGTGAGTACGAAAGGGCTTTGGCAAATACTAGAGTGCCTTGGATGCCCCCCCAAGTTCCTCAACATTGTTATCCAACTGCACAAAAACCAACAAGGTCGGGTCAGATACAGCAATGAGCTCCCCGAACCCTTCTCCATTGACAACGGCATGAAGCAAGGCTGCGTCCTCGCACCAACCCTCTTTACTATATTCTTCAGCATGATGCTGAAACAAGCCATGAAAGACCTCAACAATGAAGAAGCTGATTACATCCGGTACTGCACGAATGGCAGTCTCTTCAATCTGAGGCGCCTGCAAGCTCACACCAAGACACAAGAGCAACTTGTCTGTGAACTACTCTTTGCAGATGATGCCCTTTAGTTGCCCATTCAGAGCCATCTCTCCAGCACATGATGTCCTATTTTGCGGAAACTGCTAAAATGTTTGGCCTGAAAGTCAGCCTGAAGAAAACTGAGGTCCTCCATCAGCCAGCTCCCCACCATGACTACCAGCCCCACCCCCACATCTCCATCGGACGCACAAAACTCAAAATGGTCAACCAGTTTACCTACCTCGGCTGCACCATTTCATCTGATGCAAGGATTGACAACAAGATAGACAACAGACTCGCCAAGGCAAATAGTGCCTTTGGAAGACTACACAAAAGAGTTTGGAAAAACAACCACCTGAAGAAACACAAAAAGATCAGCGTGTACAGAGCCGTTGTCATACCCACACTCCTGTTCAGCTCTGAATCATGGATCCTCTACTGGCATCACCTACGGCTCCTAGAATGCTTCCATCATCGCTGTCTCCGCTCCATCCTCAACATTCATTGGAGTGACTTCATCACCAACATTGAAGTACTCGAGCTGGCAGAGTCCACAAGCATCGAATCCACGCTGCTGAAGACCCAACTGCGCTGGGTGGGTCACGTCTCCAGAATGGAGGACCATTGCCTTCCCAAGATCGTGTTGTATGGTGAGCTCTCCACTGGCCACTGAGACAGAGGTGCACCAAAGAAGAGGTACAAGGACTGCTTAAAGAAATCTCTTGGTGCCTGCCACATTGACCACCGCCAGTGGACTGATATCGCTTCCAAACGTGCATCTTGGTGCCTCAAATTTCGGCGGGCAGCAACCTCCTTTGAAGAAGACCACAGAGCCCACCTCACTGACAAAAGACAAAGGAGGAAAAACCCAACACCCAACCCCAACCAACCAATTTTCCCTTGCAACCGCTGCAACTGTGCCTGCCTGTCCCACATCAGACTTGTCAGTCACCAACGAGCCTGCAGCAGACGTGGACATACCCCTCCATAAATCTTCATCCGCAAAGCCAAGCCAAAGATATTTTAAATTATATGTTTTTTTTTCATTGGAATACATTTATTCATTTCTATGTACCATTGCTGTACTCTCAGGCTCTCTTCTGATTTCCAAGTTGACATTATACATTTTTTTGCTACAGCTAAGGCTATCATAATAAATCTTTTTTTGTGCTTCATCCAGTTTGAGGCCTAATTCTTTACTTCTTATATTACTTAAAAGAAAGTCTCTGGATTTTTTGGTATGTTGCTTTTTGTCATTTTATTTAATACCTGATTTAGATCTTCCCAAAACTTTTTCACTTTCTCACATGCCCAAATTGCATGTACTGTTGTTCCCATTTCCTTCTTACAGCAAAAACATCTGTCTGATACTGTTGGATCCCAGTTATTTTACTTTTGGGGCGTGATATATATAGCCTGTGTAATCAATTATATTGTATCATGTGTAACTTTGTGTTTATTATATTTCTCATAATTCCAGAGCATAGCTTTTCCCATATTTCATTTTTTATCTTTATGTTTAGATCTTGTTCCCACTTTTGTTTGGGTTTATAGCTTATTTCATCATTTTCTTTCTCTTGCAGTTTGATGTACATGTTTGTTATACATCTTTTAATTATCATTGTGTCTTTAATCACTTATTCAAAGCTGCTTCCTTCTGGTAATCTCAGTCTACTTCCCAATTTGTCCTTTAAGTAGGTTTTCAATTGGTGGTATGCAAACATTGCACCATGAGTTATTCCATATTTGTACTTCATTTTTTCAAATGATAATAAATTATTTCCCTAAAAACAATTTTCTATTCTTTTAATCCCTTTTCTCTCCCATTCTCTAAAGGAAAGGTTATCTATTGTGAAAGGGATTAGTTGATTTTGTGTCAATAATAATTTTGGTAGTTGGTAATTTGTTTTTTTCCTTTCTACGTGAATCTTCTTCCAAATGTTGAGCAGATGGTGCAGTGCTGGTGAACTTAGACACTTGATGAATTGCAATAAATTCCACTGAATCGGCTAAAATTGAAGTGAATTGTTGCTTCTTTTGAAAAGATTTGTCATATTGTCTATTTTCTGCATTTTTTCTCTCGCTCCTTCCCTCTTCTCCTGGGCAGTGCAAGAGTTGGATCTCTTTAGTTCTCTCCTTTCACCCGACAGCCTCAGCAATCTCCATACCAAGCCCAACGAGATTCCACCAGCAAGCACACCACCTTTGTGAGAGCGATCTGTTGTGAGAGCGATCAGTCAATTTGCGGGCTGTTTCTTAGTAAGTAGAGTGTTAGAAGTTCAGAAGGGGTTAGGTTTAGAATTAGGGAGGAGTGTGAAAAAAATCAGGAAGGTCAATTAGCAAAGAATGGATTGAGAGAGAGAGAGAGACTAAGAGGACAAGAGAGATGACAATGTCTATAAGCTTTGTTGTCTGTGATGGACTGAAGACTATTAGGCTAATGATACACAGGGTTATAGCAATATTAATTACTAGATGCCATGAAAATAATAACATTTGGAAGATATCTTGTTCCTGCCTTTGAGGCATTAATATTATAAATGACTATATGTTAATCAAAATGTTGGTCCATGATTGTCTGTTCAAGTTTCAAGGACTCACCAGCCCTTTTAATGAGATGATCCAGTCAAATATATAACAATGCAATGAAATTCTGTATTTACTCAAGAAACAGGCACGAGTCTATAGAAGTGGGGCAAACAATCAACGAGGTCATGAACCCTTTACAGATTCAAGGGGAGGAGGTGCTTGCTGTCTTGAGGCAAATAAGGGTCGATAAACCCCCAGGGCCTGAGAAGATATTCACTTGGTCCTTGAGGGAGATTTAGGTGCAGAAACTGCACCTAAACCATTAAATAAATATATTTAATGAACCTGCCTCTACTGCCCTCTGTGGCAATGAATTCCACAGATTCACCACCCTCTGGGTAAAGAAATTCCTCCTCATCTCGGTCCTAAATGGTTTGCCTATTATCCTCAAACCATGGCCCCGGGTTCTGGATTTTCCCATCATTGGAAACATCCCATCTGCATCCATTCTGTCCAGTCCTGCCAGAATTTTATAGGTCTCTATGAGATCCCCTCTCAATTTTCTAAACTCCAGCGAGTACAATCCCAATTTGCGCAATCTTTCCTCATAAGTCATTCCTGCCATTCCAGGTATCAGCCTGGTGAATCGCCGCTGCACTCCCTCCATTGCAAGAACATCCTTCCTTAGATAAGGTGACCAAAACTGCACACAATACTCCAGGTGTGATCTTACCAAGGCCCTGTACGGCTGCAGTAAGGTATCCTTGTTCCTATACTCAAACCCTCTTGATATGAAGGCCAACATACCATTTGCCTTTTTAACCGCCTGCTGTACCTGCATGCTCGCCTTCAGAGACTGGTGTACAAGTATCTCTAGGTTGATCGAGAAGGTTCAGCCACTTGCTATACAGGATGAAGAAGTAATATTGATTTGACATTGGTTTTGCAGGAAAGCCAGAGAATGGTAATAGATAATTGCCTCTCCAACCTGAGGCCTGTGTCTCATGGTGTGCCCCAGAGATCAGTGCTGGGACCATTGTTGTTTGTCATCTATAACAGGATGATAATGTGGTAAATTGGATCAGCAGGTTTGCAGATGACGCAAAGACTGGAGGTGCTATAGAAGGCAGGACAGCTTTCAAAGCTTGAACCGGGATCTGGACCAGCTGGAAAATGGGTTGTAAAATAGCAGATGGAATTTTATATGGGAAAATGTGAGGTGTTGTAGTTTGGAAGGGCTAATCAAGGTTGTACATACTCAATAAAGGGTAGGTCTCTGAGGAGCAAGGTGGAACAGGGGTATCTCGAAATACAGATACATATTTCCCAAAAAGTAGCATCACAGGTAGGTGGGGCTTTCATCAATCAGAGTATTGGCTATAAGAGTTAGAATGGTATGGTGAAGTTGTAGAAGCCATTGGTGAGCTCAAATGTGGAGCATTGTGCATTTCTTGTCACCAAATGACAGGAAAGATATCAATAAGGATAAGAGAGTGCAGAGAAGATTTGCAAGGACGTTGCTGGCACTTGAAGACCTGGGTTATTCCCTGGAGCAATGGAGAGTGGGGGAAGATTTGATAGAGGTATTCAAAATTATAAATAGAGTAAATGGAAGCAGGTTTCTTGAGACAAGAACTAAAAGATAAAGACACAGCACCTCACGTAGTGTCCAGAGGAAGTATAAATATAAAAACAATGTTTTAGGCCTGAGTCCTTCTTCAAGGTATGAACAAAGATCAGGCAGGCAGCTGAATAAAAAGGTTGTTTACATCCTATGGACACTACGAGACCTGCTTTGTTTCTCCAACATTTTTACACTTTTACTTCAATCGCAACACCTGCAGACTTACATCTTTACAAAAACCACTGACATGGGTTGAGGATGAATGATGAAAAGTTGATGAGGAATTTAAGGGGAATGGAGCATGGTGAGAGCGTGGAATGAGCTGCCAGCTGAATGTCAATTTGGACATTTAGAAATTTCTTCTTCTTTGGCTTGGCTTCGCGGACGAAGATTTATGGAGGGGGTAAAAAGTCCACGTCAGCTGCAGGCTCGTTTGTGGCTGACAAGTCCAATGCAGGACAGGCAGACACGATTGCAGCGGTTGCAGGGGAAAATTGGTTGGTTGGGGTTAGGTGTTGGGTTTTTCCTCCTTTGCCTTTTGTCAGTGAGGTGGGCTCTGCAGTCTTCTTCAAAGGAGGCTGCTGCCCGCCAAACTGTGAGGCGCCAAGATGCATGGTTTGAGGCGTTATCAGCCCACTGGCGGTGGTCAATGTGGCAGGTACCAAGAGATTTCTTTAGGCAGTCCTTGTACCTTTTCTTTGGTGCACCTCTGTCACAGTGGCCAGTGGAGAGCTCGCCATATAACACGATCTTGGGAAGGCGATGGTCCTCCATTCTGGAGACGTGACCCATCCAGCGCAGCTGGATCTTCAGCAGCGTGGACTCGATGCTGTCGACCTCTGCCATCTCGAGTACTTCGACGTTAGGGATGTAAGCGTTCCAATGGATGTTGAGGATGGAGCGGAGACAACGCTGGTGGAAGCGTTCTAGGAGCCGTAGGTGGTGCCGGTAGAGGACCCATGATTCGGAGCCGAACAGGAGTATGACAACAGCTCTGTATACGCTTATCTTTGTGAGGTTTTTCAGTTGGTTGTTTTTCCAGACTCTTTTGTGTAGTCTTCCAAAGGCGCTATTTGCCTTAATGTGGACTTGAAGATGTGATCTAAAATGTTGTCCTATAGATTAGAGAATATTTTATCATTAATTATTGACCTTGATAAAACAGGTTTTATTAATAATTGTAATTCTTATTACAATATACATCGATTATTGAACATATTTTCCCTCTACTAGAATATATACAAAAAACAAATTAACAAGACAAACTAAAATCAACAAAACCACCCACCCCTCAACCACAACAGACCCCTCAAGGGGAGCAAAAAAACATATATCAATTAATTACTTACATACACTGTGTGATGTATCAAACTTACAATAAAAAAAATAAGATATTTCTAAACCCATAAATTCCAAATAAGGTGACCACATTTGAACAAAAAAGAATAATTATCACGCAAATTATGTTATTTTTTCCATATAGATACAGGATCTCAACCAATGATTGTTGCACTTGATGTGGAAAAAGCATTTGATCATGTGGAATGGAATTTTTTATTTAACATATTAGAAAAAAATTAACTTTGGACCACTTTTTACTAGTTAGGTTAAGGCATTATATAAAAATCCAGTTGCTAGGTTGGTGATGAATGGTCAAACCTCTTCACCATTTAAATTATCGAGATCAATGCGTCAAGGTTGTCCATTATCACCAGCCTTATTCACATTGGTCATAGAACAATTAGCTCAAGCAATTAGACAAAATTAAAATATTAAAGGAATAAAAATTGCAGAAGATGAATTTAAGATTACTCTACTTCAAGTCTTGAATGTGTTCTTTCATAAGACGCTGAGAAGGCCTTTGATTGGGTGGAATGGGACTATCTTTTTGCAATTTTTGAAAAGTTTAATTTTGGCTCAGATTTAATTAAATGGATTTATATTACATGGCCAGAATTCATACAAACTCACAACAATAATTTTTTTTTAGTCCATTAGGAAACTCAGCAAGGTTAGCCTTTAAGCATGTGGCTTTTCGATTTGGTATTAGATCTTCTTGGGACTGTAGAGATTTTTCATTGTTAATTAGGAATGGTGCTGAATTTAAAGTCTCTTTATATGCATATGATATTTTGCTTTTTATTTCAAACCCAGAAGCTTCTGTTACCATATTAAATTTATTTGCCCATATGGACCAGTTCTCAGGTTATAAAATAAATCTCCACAAGAGTGAATTATTACCCTTAAAGGGGTCATATTTAAAATATTCTAATTTCCCTTTTTAGTTAGTGAATGATCAGTTTTGGTATCTTGGAATTACAACCACTAAGAGTTATAAGAATTTATTGAAGGAAAATTTCACTGCAACTTTTAATCAGACTAAAGTTCTATTATCAAGCAGGCCACCATCTCCATTACTATGATAGAACGTATTAATTTGATTAGAGTGAATATATTATCAATTTTTAAATATCTTTTCCAGTGTTTTTTTTTTAATATTTTATTCAAAGTATTAAACCATGATACATACAATCAAAAAACAAATATGGTCAATGAAAATGACATGGTATATTTAAACACAATACCCCCCTCCTACCCACTCTCCACCCACCCTATCCCCCCCATACCCAATGCCTCCTAACCAACTAGCCTGAACCCCAAAGAAAGAAAGGAGATATAAAGCACAATAACATAATTAATTACCATGGACTAGAGTAACACCACGACAGCTTGGCCGGAGAACTCAAAATTTAAAACTCATATAATCCAAATAAGGGCTCCACATTTTTCAATTAAAAACAATTATCATGTAAATTATACGTTATTTTTTTTTCAATGGAATAGAAGATCTCAATTCCATATGCCATCCATGTAAATACAAATCAGTCTCATTTTTACAAGTAATTCCTAAACTTTTTCTCGCTACAGCCAATGCTAGTCCCAAAAACACAATTCGAAATCTAGATAGTCTCAATTCCAAACTCATCTTTTTAATATTACATAACAAAAATAATAATGGATCCAATGAAAATTTAACTTTAAAAATAGCTTCTAAAAGTTCTTGAAGTCTCATCCAAAAAGGTTTTACCACATCACGTGACCAAGAAAAATGCAAAAAAAGACCTTAACTTTTCCAGACTATAATAATTTTTATCCCTACATATTTTTAGGACTCACTGGACTCATTTATTTCCTCATGTAGATGGAAACCTCACTCAAATCAAGTGCATCTTCAATAAACAAAAAAAGCAGAGGTCTCTCACTTGCAAATTTCAGATTCTACTATTGGACGGTCAATACATGTAATTTGCTTTTTTGGTTAAAATCTGGTAAATTATTTGACTGCGCTCCTTGGGTGGAAATGGAACTGAATGATAAAAATCTATGTTGGCAGTCCTAGGGTCTTTCTTACCTTTTTATTTTTTCCAAATTAACAAGTAATGAGACATATATGGGCACAATTTAGAATTTTTTTTGGAATCAATAGTTTTTCTCTCACCAGTCCTATTATAATTAATCAGCTTTTTTTAAATCCTTCTTTATCAGATGCAGGTTTTAGGGAATGGTGCAGACTTGGGATTAATAAGTTCAAAGATCTTTTTATTCATTATAATTTTGCTTCTTTTAGACAATTCAGGGTAAAAATTTAAATTACCCATTAGACATTTTTTTCAGATTTCTACAAGTCAGACATTTTGTTCAGTCCAAGTTTTTCTGATTTTCCAGGGATTTCTTGACTTTCAATTTTCTCATAGATGCTCAATATCAATTATTTATATAGTAATTTGATTGACTTGAGAACAATTTCTTTAGTTATGATCAAGAGTGTAGGATGATTTGTATTTGTCATTTCCAGTTGAGGACTGGGACATTGTTCTAAATTTGATTAATGAATCCTCAATTTGTGTGCCACATTGTTTGTGGCCATTTGTGGTTGTACACAGCAGATATTTCAAAAGTTAAAATATCTCACTTCTATTCTGATATTGATCTACTATGTGGTAAATTTAACAATGTTGAGGTTTCATTGACACAGTGCAGCGTGAATAAAACTTCTCACGACTGGAGGGAGAACAAATGCTTTTATTAGCTTAAAAGGGTAGGGTCTCGCAGTGGTTTTCGGAAGGGTTCTGGGTTTAGGCAGGAAACCAGGGTTGTATTTGGGCAGGTGGGGGCAGAGCCAGGAGGCAAGGCCAGCCATCAGCACAACACAGTACCAGTGGAATCCCAGTTCACTTCATTCAACCCTTCCTGTAGAATTTAGGGTCTGTGAATGAAGACAGAGAACATGGGTTCTGAAAAAAAGGTTGAAAAATATACAGTTATTACAAATTTACGGATTTAAGCGGACTGGGTGTCTGGAGATCCTGGTGGAGTGCCTTAGTACTGGGGGACCTTGGACTCCTTGGATCTCCTCATGCCCTTGTGATGGAGGAAAGGTGGGCAGGTCTCTAGCTCAAAGCTGGAGGGGATTGTACTTTCCTCCTGAACTGGATCCCCTGACTGAGGGTGGTGAGAATGAGCTCCATGGCTCACAGGGCACTTGAGGCAACAAATGCTCTGTTACAGCAGGTGCCAGGTCCCTGATGGAGATGGTGTTCTCCCTGCCATCTGGGTACTCTGCATAGGCATACATGGCATTGATGTGGAGTATTTTCACCCTTTCCACCAGGGGATTGGTCTTGCTTCTCTTCACGTGCTTCCTGAGAAGGACTGGACCAGGAGTGGTCAGCCAGACTGGGAGGGTAGTCCCCGATGCTGACCTTCTTTCAAAAGTGAATAGGAACTCGTGAGCAGTAGCATTGGTCGAGGTACATAATAGTGACTGGATGGAATGGAGCACTATAGGGAGGACTTCCTGCCAGCGTGAGTCTGGAAGGCCTTTTCACTTCAGGGCTGGTTTGACAGCCTTCCAGACCATGGCATTCTCCTTTTCAACCTGCCCATTCCCCCTGAGGGTTCTAGCTAGTAGTCCTGTTGGATGTGATGCCCCTCACCAGCAGGTAACGTAGCTCATCACTCATAAAGGATGAGCCCTGCTCACTATGAATATAGCTGGGATACCTGAACAGGGCGAAAATGGAGTCTAAGCTCTTTATAACTGATGAAGTGGACCTTTTTGGACATGGAATGGTGAAGGGGAAGCGGGAATACTCATCAATGACAGAGAGGAAGAAGGTGTTCCTGTTCATGGAGGGAAGAGATCCTTTAAAATCGACACTGAGCAGTTCAAATGGCCTGGCTAACTTGATCAGGTGCAGAAGAAGTGTGGCTTGCACTTCGCACAGACCTGGCAAGACCTGGTCATTTCCCTGACATCTTCCATGGAGTAGGTCAGATTGTGAACCTGGACAAAATGAGCCTTGAGTGTGATCCCTGGATGGCGAGCTCATTATGCAGAGTGCAGTTGGCTGGTGTGTGCAGAGTCACAGCTTCCTCTGGATAAGGCATCTGGAGGGTCATTAAGGGCTTCTGGCCAATAGGTAATGTTATAATTCTAGGTAAAGAGCTTGATCCTCCACCTAGCAATCTTGTCATTCTTGATTTTGTGCGTCTTGACATTATTAAACATGAATATGACTGAGCGCTGGTCAGTGAGGAGTGTAAATCTTCTACCAACTAGGTAGTGTCTCCAGGGCCTCACGGCTTCTACAATGTCTTTAGCCTCCATTTCCATAGATGGGTTCTGGAGTTCATGGCCTTGTAATGTCTGAGAAAAAAATGAAACCACCCTGCCCACCTGGTTGAGGGTAGCAACCTGGGCTATATGTGAAGCGTCGCTTTCCACTTGGAAAGGTACATTCTCGTCCACCTTGTGCATGGTGGCTTGACCCAATGTAGTTCTGGAGGTAGTTAAAAGCCATTGGGCTTCAACTGAGAGGGGGAAATTAGTGGCTTTTAAGAGAGGGCAAACTTTATTAGCATATTGAGGGATCCACTGAGAAAAATCCCAAGCATCTCCTCAAAGCATTTGTGGTCCTGGGAATGGGGTGGTCTAACAGGGGGCACATCCTATTGGGATCGAGGCCAATGATATCATTCTCCACCACATGGCCAAGGATAGTCAGATGCTTAGTCCTGAACATGCACTTGTCAGAGTTATAAGTGAGGTTCAAGGCTTTGGCCACATGGAGAAATCTCTGGAGGTTGGTGTCATGGCTTTCTAAGGTGTGGCTACAGATGGTGATATTATAGGGTAAGGTAGCCTTCAACCCATACTCATCCCCTATTCTGTCATCTGCCTCTGGAAGATAGAAATCCAGTTAATGATACCAAAAGGGACCCACTGGAATTGATAGAAATTACCGTTAACCTCAAATGCCGTATATCAGTGGTTCCCAACCTTTTACTTTCCACTCACATACCACTTTAAGTATTCCCTATGCCATAAGTGTTCTGTGATTAATAATGGATAGCTCAAGGTGGTATTTGGGTGGGAACCACTGTTTTAATCATTCCAAATTGATTTGTTATGTGCACAGTTTCATAACTCCAAAGGAAATGGGCCAATGACAATTTTTCTCAAGCAAAATATTTCAATAATAATTGGGTCTAGAGCAGTGAATCTCAACCTTCCCTTCTCACTCACATACCACCTTAAGCAATCACTTACTAATCACAGAACACTTATGGCATAGGGAATACTTAAAGGGTATGTGAGTGGAAAGGAAAAGGTTGGGAACCACTGCCGTATATGGACAGTCCTTGGAATGGATTGGCAGCTGGTGACAAGCAGCTTTCATGTTGAGGGTCGAATAAACCCGCAACTGTAATATAATTCACCATGTTCAAAATTCGAGGGAAGGGTTATGTATCCAGGAGTGTGTACCAATTAATAGTTTGGCTATAGTCAATTACTAGCCTGGATTTGTTTTCCCCATTTACCACTACCACTTGCGCTCTCCATTGTCTGGAGCTAGGTGTTGTGTCTCAGACTTTATATAATCTTGATTTGCTGTACTGTACCTCCTGCTGTTGGTAGCAGTAGGTTTGCAGTCTGAGGACAGATTGGGAAGAGAGGAGGGGGGGTATCGATATTCAGTGTGGAGAGGCTGCATGTGGGTTCTGATTTTAGGTGGCCTCCGTTCTGAACCGTTACAGGGAGGAGGGGACAAGAATACTCCAAGCTCCTGATTTTATGGTGATTCAGGAAGCCCAGACCCAACAACACCGGAACACACAATTCATCAAGTATGTACAAGTGAAATTTGCAGAATTCCCACCCTTCAAACAACAGATGTTCTATACAATATTGTTGAACATGCGTAGAATGTGAATGGGGTGCAAGGAATATGCAATAATTGGAAGGATACGTCTTTAAGTTGTATTTTTGCACAGTCCATGAGTCTATGAAGCTTTCAGTAGAGCTCAGGTCGATTAGGTATTTAGTGGAATGTCCGTTTACCTTCACAGTCACTATGGAGTTTCTGAGGTGGTGAGGTCTGTCTTGATCTAGAACCATCGAGGCTCGGACTCTGGAGACTCCATACACCTCACTTGAGTAGCCGCCACCATCCTGGGCTGCCCTGCGTGGGTGGGATAGCGTTGACCTCATGGCGCAGCAAGATGGCCGCCCTCCTTCCTCCTCTGATGATGATAGCGCCGAGTTTGAATTTAGGTCACAGTAAGATGGCTGCTGAGTCTTTTCAAGCCGTTTCCTCACTGCCACCCTCCATCGGCGTGTAATGCAGTGAGTGGGATTGGGTGAATTTGGGGAAGATGGCTTGGGGCTGGAATCGGATCCGGGAGCGGTGCAGGCTGTAGACTTCCCCTCAGGTGGCAAACCCTTGCCCAATGCCCTTTCTTGCCACAGCTGGAACACACTGAGTCTTTCGCCAGGCAACGAGATTGGGGATGCTGGCTCTTGCTGCAGGAAAAGCACTCCCTAGCATGGGAACTGGCAGCCATAGGGGCAGGGGTAGTGGGAGCAGCCAATCCATGGAAGGGGTCATCTGTGTGAGTGAGCTTGCTGGCTTTGAGCTTGTTGTTCTTGAGCTTGGCCTGCTCCAGCGATTTGGCCAACTCGACATGGCTAACAAAGTCTTTCTTTCCCGACTCAAGCAGTCTCTGCCTTATGTATCTCAAGTGGACCCCAGCGGCTAGAGTGTCCTGGATCTGTTCTTCCTCATGACCGTGGCCTGTAGCCCCTTCATACCCACACTTCTTGGCAAGTGTCCACAGATCCAGCATGTAGTCATCGATGGTCTCTCCTGGTCGCTGGCAACATAGAGCGAGTCAGTGCCTCGCTAGGACCTCATTCTCCGACTTCAGGTACCGGGCCTTCAATGCCTCGATGGCAGCATCATATGTAGAGAAGTCCCTGATGATTGCGTAACCTTTCGTTCCTATCCTCGAAATGAGTGCGGACTTCCTGAGTTCATCGATGTGAAAGATGTCTCTAGTCACGTCAAGGTAGGCCTGGAAGCAGTCTAGCCAGTACGTGAATTTCTTAGCCACATCGGGGGTGGGGGGGGGGGTGGGGGAACAGATGGTCTATCAGAAGCATCCCTGGCTTGAGTAGTGCTTCCATTGTTTAGGGAGTAAGGTAATAAAATTGTAGCATGAATAAAAGCTCTCATGACTGGAGGGAGAACAAATGCTTTTATTAGCTTATAACCATGGGTAGGGTTTCTTAGTAGTCTTCGGAAGGGTTTTGGGTTTAGGCGGGAAACCAGGATTATATGTGAGCAGATGGGGGCAGAGCCTGGAGGTGGAGCCAGCCATCAGCACAACACACCACCAATGCATCCTAGTTCACTGCACACATATGCTTTGGACTTACCCTAGTTTAAAAAATGTTTGGAAAAATCCATTTCAAACTTTATCAATAATGTTTAAGGTCAAATTAGATCCATGTCCCTCAATTGCTCTGTCCGATTTTTTTCAAGAAGAGGAAATATTGTTGAAGCAAATTTTTAGCTTTGACCTCATTGACAGGCAATTCTGATTAAATGGAATAAAATATTCCACCTACCCATACTCAATGGTTATGGGATGTTTTGTCCTTCCTAAGTTTCTTTGGCTTGGCTTCGCGGACGAAGATTTATGGAGGGGGGTAAATGTCCACGTCAGCTTCAGGCTCGTTTGTGGCTGACAAGTCCGATGCGGGACAGGCAGACACGGTTGCAGCGGTTGCAGGGGAAAATTGGTTGGTTGGGGTTGGGTGTTGGGTTTTTCCTCCTTTGTCTTTTGTCAGTGAGGTGGGCTCTGCGGTCTTCTTCAAAGGAGGTTGCTGCCCGCCGAACTGTGAGGCGCCAAGATGCACGGTTTGAGGCGATATCAGCCCACTGGCGGTGGTCAATGTGGCAGGCAGCAAGAGATTTCTTTAGGCAGTCCTTGTACCTTTTAGAAAAGAAATCAGACATAATGTCAAAGATCTAAATATGGACTTTTGAAAGGTGTGGGGCTGATTCATTTAACAAATTAGGGTGTTTGGATGCTCCTGTACAGCGCTGTCTGGTCTCCGAGTGTCGTCTTTCATCTCCTATTTATATTAGATATGCAAGTTGACCTTGTTTAAAGGGAGGGGTTTGATTATTGAGGGGAGGGGTCCTCTCTTTTTCCTTTTTTTTCTTTTTCAATATTTTTGATATAGTGGGTTTGATCTGAAAGAGTGCACATATATACTCTATGCTTAATCAAGGTTTTATTGAAACATTCTAATTTTTTAAATTATATTCTATCAAATCTATTAGATCTATATGTGTGTGTGTTTTTTTGTTAATTAATCTCAATAAAGATATTTTTTTTTTAAATTTTGGATAAGTCCATAAATGGGAGGGTGATGTAGGATATAATCTATATAAGTCAATGGGACTCAGCAGAATGATAGTTCGGCACAGAATAGCTGTGCCAAAGGACCTGTTTCTGTGCTGTAGAGTTCTCTGGTGTTATGAAATGTTAAACAGTCAGTAAACCTTTTAAATGGTATGTTGAAGACAGATATTAGATCTGAAACATTGCAGCAGGTTGCCGATTGTGTAAACTGTGATGTTCTAATGAACGGCATAGTTTGGGGAAAAAGTTAAAATTACAGTTTTGGGATGTCCGGAAAAGAAGCAGATCAGTATCAATGCAAATGCATTTAGGGCAAATTTACAACTATCCCATTCGGAGCACAGCAGTGCTCTGTACCTTCAGATGATATCAGATAATAAATGAGGTTGGCAGGGGTCTCCGAACGTCCTGCAGCAAACCTAAATAAAAACCGTGTGCAATCGGAGTAAGTAAAGTGGATCACCAGAATTTAAACAGCCCATATGCAGGAAATGCACAAATGCAGTTGAGACAACACCTGTACATTGGAGGAGGAACACTTAATATTCCATCTGGGCCCCTCTCCAACTGGATGGAATTAACATCTGGTTTCTGTTAGGCCTTCCCCCTCTGCCCCTTTTGTCCCTGTCCCTCTGTCTCCTCCAGGCTCTTCCACCCCCTCCTTCTATTACTTCTCAGCTTTTTTCTCTTGGTCCCTATTGCCAATATAACCTGTGACCCTGTCCCTGCCCCTTCCCCCCACCATTTTATTCATGTTCCTGCCAACTTTTGCACATATCTTAATGAAGGGCTCAGGCCTGAAGCACTGGTGATGCATATTTATCTTTCCCACATAAAGAATGCTGCATCACTCACTGAGCCTCTCCAGCACTTTTGTGTAAATTAGGCAAGAGTTCATTTGGTACCATGAGAGGACAGCAATCACGAGTGAACCAGAAGCTTGAGTACAAAGGATTTAGATTTCTGCTGCAATATTACTGAATACTTGAAGAAATTTGACAAAAACCTTTGAAGTACAGTTGTCCTAGCTGGTTGACGGGTGGTTTGAGGGAGGGAGATAGTGAATAAGGATGATTTGATCATTTTTAATGCATTATTTTCATGTAATAGTTGATTTATTTGTACCTTAACAACATTGGAAGCGATTGGTACATGTTCGTACCTTGGATTGTTATTGACTGCAAAGAATGGGTTTATAAATAATGGGCTGCAAAGTCAATCAATGCCCTCTCTCACTCTAAGTGCAGGGGTCATTGGCTGTTACAGAGCAAAAGGCTTCTTTGACTTAGCGCCCACCCTAAAAATTGCAATATTTTAATTGGTGTAGAAAATGGAGTTGCTCGTGGGAAGGAAAAAAGTCTTGCCCTGTGGAAATCAAGCTGAAATTCTAACAATGCAGAAAATGCAATTCCTCAGAACTAGACCATATCTGATGGGGAAGAGTTGCAGAGCCAAAACATTTTACACGTGACAAATGGGAGAGCCAGCATCTAAGGAAGTAGTGATTCTCTGGGGAAACAATTACTGAACTACACAAAATGGTTGCAGATGATTTAGTACTCTTACATTACTCGAGCAGTTCTGCCTGCGGCTGTGAAGTTCACAGCCTCCGTGAATTATTTAACCAAAGTTTATGCCAATCACCTAATGGATATCTAACAGGCTTGAACCAGAGTATAATATAACCACGGAGACCAGTGTTCCAGCATTCCTTTCGTGGAGGTGTACAGCGACATTAGGAGAGCCAGCAGTGATGTATTCTGAGCAGGCAAATGAGGAAGCTCCTGGTCCACATGGACACAAAAGTTTCCATCCTTGTCTGATTCTTGGGAACTTATTTTGAAATTAACATAAAGGCATCACCATATCCTGAGTTTGATTCCTCCAGTCAAGGGCCGGTTTTAGTGGTTTTCAGGTATAGTTTTCTATCTCATATATAGGAAGTTGGCCACATTCTTGGGCAATTCTGAATTTTCCTGACCCGACTCCATTACAGGTTTGGGTCGACCACATAGCTGCAGGCTGAGGGTTGCCAGCATCCCCATACTCAATGTAATATCTTCAAAGCAAAATAATCTGCTCCATATGCAGTCAAACTTCCTTGTGATTTCTTTTTTTTGAAATTCAAGTAGCTGATTGTAAAATTCAAGTTCAAGTTATTGCCACATGTATTTAGAGAGCAGAGATAGCGCTTGATTTGTGAGCAGGCCAGTGGGCATCTCCTACATAGTACAATAAATAAGATTCAGTATAAATCAGAGTTACATTGAGAAAAGGCAGAGTTACAGTGAGAACAGACAGAGTTACAGTGAGATATTAGTTGTATGAAGCAAAGGCTACATAATTTTATGATTTTGAGGTTAATTCAAGAGTCTGATAATGGTGGAAAAGAAATTGAATATGGTGGTGCACGGTTTTAATTTAATTTAGAAGTACAGCGTGGCAACAGGCTCTTCTGATCCATGAGACCACACCATCCAAAATGCAACCATGGAACCAATTAACCTCATAACCAGTGCCTCTTTTGGACTGTGGGAGGAGACCGTGAATCTTCCTGATGGGAGGGGGTGAAGAGAGTGTTGCAAGGGAAGCAAGTGACATGCCAAATTTCCTCAGGCTTCTAAGGCAGTAGAAGCATTGGGGCACTTCCTTGACCATTGCAATGATGTAGGTGGACCAGGACAGGTCACTGGAGATGTTTACCCCAAGGAACCAAAAGCTACCTACTCTGTCAATCTCAACATCAATGATGCTCACCAGGGACTGAGCTCCACTCCACTTTATGGAGTACTGTGTACAGTTTTGGTCACCAAATTATAGGAAAGATATAAACAAAATAGAGAGAGTGCAGAGAAGGTTCATGAGAATGTTGACAAGATTTCAAGGTTTGAGTTACAGGGAAAGGTTGTGCAGACTAGGGCTTTTTTCTCTGGAGCGTAGAAGATTGAGGGGAGACTTGATAGAGGTGTTTAAGATTTTTAAAGGGACAGACAGAGTAAATGTGGGTAGGCTTTTTCATTTAAGAGTGGGGGAGATTCAAACTAGAGGGCATGGTTTAAGATTGAAGGGGGAAAATTATAAGGAGAACATGAGGGGAAATTTCTTTACGCAAAGGGTGGTAGGGATATGGAATGAACTTCCAGCAGACGTGGTTGAGGCGGGATTGTTGGTTACATTTAAGGAAAGACTGGATAGTTACATGGAGAGCAGAAGACTGGATGGGTATGGACCAGGTGCTGGTCAGTGGGACTAGGAGGGTGGGGATTTGTTACGGCATGGACTAGTAGGGCCGAACTGGCTTGTGCTGTGCTGTAAGTGGTTATATGGTTATATGGTTATATGAAGCCAAGAACCTGCTCTTTGCTCTCATGCAAGGAAGAGCTCAGTGGGTAGTAATTTGCACACAGCTTGTTCTTTCATTTTGAAACATAATATTGGCAAATCAAATATGGGTCTAAGAACATAAAGCCCTGACCTTACCAAGGCTGCAGAGTATCTTAATGAAGGCTGGTAAACCAACTGACTTTCATGACTGGTTGTTTCACAGTGTTTAGAATCCTTCTGTTATCAGGCATTAGAGGGTTTGAGACTAAGGGGAAGCCCCTCAAACCACAATGGTGTCAATGGTATAGGACGAATGTAGCAGTGTACATTGATGGAAATGTATGGATAGAAAAAGAATTTTAACGGTTTTCATTTTTGTAAATAATTTATTATAAAATCTATTTTAAGAAGAAAAATTGCTATCATTTTTAAATTGTAGGAATATTTAACTTCCACATTTGTCATGATGGGTTTTAACTGATCTGTACCTCATCAGCCCAAGTGTCTAGTTTGCTCCTTCATAATCCTCTGGTTGTTCCAGAGGTGGTCATGGTACTGCCAATTGCCAACTTCCTTTCATTTATTCATCTTCAACAAAAAAATGGAATAATATACAGAAACTGGAAAAATTAATATACATTGTCCTTGAATATAACATTCAAGAACTTCCAAATTAAGTCAACATTTCCATAGATTGACAGTTACAGCGTGTAAGGAAATCAAAGTTAATGCATAAAACAAAAAAAATTCGAACTCCGATAGGAAAAAAAAGATTTAAAAGAACCCCAAAACATTGGGTGAATCCATTCTGAGAGTAATTTCAAAGTAAGAGATTCTTCCCGATTAACCACAATGCCCTTGGAGAAAAAAAAAACACTGGAATGGTTCAATTTTGTTTATTAGTTTGAGTCATCTGAAAGTATTGAATAAATGGTCACCAGGTTTTCTTTGAAGTTAAAGGTCATATCAAATGTCCAATTTCTATTTTTTTTATAAATCTAAGCATGACATAATGGAGGAAAGCCATTGAAGTACAGTAGGTGGGTTGCAATCTTTCCAATTGAATAATCTAGCTCTCCTTGCCTTCAATGTTATTTATAGGAAAGATTTTGGTCACCAAATTATAGGAAAAATATAAACAAAATAGAGAGAGTGCAGAGAAGGTTCACGAGAATGTTGACAGGATTTCAGGGTCTGAGTTACAGGGAAAGGTTGTGCAGACTGGAGCTTTTTTCGCTGGAGCGTAGAAGATTGAGAGGGGACTTGATAGAGGTGTTTAAGATTTTAAAAGGGACACACAGATAGGCTTTTTCAATTAAGAAAGGGGGAGATTCAAACTAGAGGACATGGTTTAAGATTGAAGGGGGAAAATTATAAGGGGAACATGAGGGGAAATTTCTTTACGCAGAGGATGTGGAATGAGCTTCTGGCAGACGTGATCGAGGCGGGATCATTGGTTACATTTAAGGAAAGACTGGATCGTTACATGGATAGGAGGGGACTAGAGGGGTATGGACCGGGTGCTGGTCAGTGGGACTAGGAGGGTGGGGATTTGCTACGGCATGGACTAGTAGGGCCGAACTGGCCTGTTCTGTGCTGTAAGTGGTTATATGGTTATATGGTTAATGTTGAAAAGGCTTCTATCCTTTGGGCAAAGCCTGATCCCAATACTGTGATCCCCAAAATAACTGTGAGAAAATTTGGCTATAAATCTAGGTGCAACACTAAAGTTTCAAAAACTCCCTGCCAAAAATGATCTCACTTTGTCCAGGACCAAAACATGAGTCAAAGAGGCCTCTTCAGATTTACCCCTAACACAAATAGGACTTATATTAGGAGAAATACAGGCCAACCTGTCCCGAGACTTATATGCCCTATGCACTACCTTGAACTGAATCTGAAACTGAACAGAATGACAAGCACATATTGAAGAAGTATTGACAAGTCGAAAAATTCTTTCCCAGAAACTACCAGAAAGTAGCTGCTCAAATTCCAGTGCCCAAGCACCTTTTAATTGGATTTAGGATGTCAATTCATTAAGTTGTCATAAATGTTCACGATCAACCCTTTTTGGGAAGAAGTTAATTGAAGAAGATAATCAATCAAATTAGTTGAAAAAAGAATGGAAAATTTGGCAGAAAAGAATGGAGAAATTTTCAGGTAATTGATCAAATGACATAAAACAATTTCCTTCAAACATATCAAGAAAGGTTACTATTCCTTCACCTTTCCATAGCGCAAAAGCTTGGTCAGGTGATGTCTTAAAAAATAATTGGAATAAATTTTACAAGATATATCAAAATTATTTATATTAAAAAAAACACAAAATTGTAACCAAATCCTTATTGTATGTCTGAGAATTGGATTAAAATATTGTGTATATACTTTAGATAATGAAAAGGGGAGAGACGTTCCTAATGGGAAAGTTAAAGAGTATCCTCTAACCAAATTCTTTTCCAATTCCACCCATAAAGGGCAATCATGAATAGTGAGTCCAAAACATTATGTACCGTATATTTATTGCCAAGTAATAAAACCTGAAATTGGTAATGCCATTTTCATTTTCTGTCTTAGTGATTTAGCCAACCTTGGACTTACTATTCCATATATAAGATGATATTTTAGAATCTAATTTGTCACAGAATATTTTAGGGATGAAAGTTGGGATAGTTTGAACTTTGGTAAGAATATCATTTTAACATCATTAATTTGATCTACTAATGATAATGTCAATGGTGACCCTTTTGATAACATTAGTTTAGAATTACCAATCAAAGTGAGATAATTATATTTGTATAAATCCTTAAAGTTTTTTGTATTTTTTAATACCAAGATACATAAATTGTTTATAACAACTTTAAAAGGTAATTGATCCTATGAATGTAAATGATTACTAATAGGAAAAAGTTCACTTTTATTTAAATTCAATTTCTTCTTCTTTGGCTTGGCTTCGCGGACGAAGATTTATGGAGGGGTAAACGTCCATGTCAGCTGCAGGCTCGTTTGTGGCTGACAAGTCCGATGCAGGACAGGCAGACACGATTGCAGCGGTTGCAGGGGAAAATTGGTTGGTTGGGGTTGGTTGTTGGGTTTTTCCTCCTTTGCCTTTTGTCAGTGAGGTGGGCTCTGCGGTCTTCTTCAAAGGAGGTTGCTGCCCGCCAAACTGTGAGGCACCAAGATGCATGGTTTGAGGCGTTATCAGCCCACTGGCGGTGGTCAATGTGGCAGGTACCAAGAGATTTCTTTAGGCAGTCCTTGTACCTCTTCTTTGGTGCACCTCTGACACGATGGCCAGTGGAGAGCTCACCATATAACATGATCTTGGGAAGGCGATGGTCCTCCATTCTGGAGACGTGACCCACCCAGCGCAGTTGGATCTTCAACAGCGTGGGTTCGATGCTGTCGGCCTCTGCCATCTCGAGTACTTCGAATGTAGGGATGAAGTCGCTCCAATGAATGTTGAGGATGGAGCAGAGACAACGCTGGTGGAAGCGTTCTAGGAGCCGTAGGTGATGCCGGTAGAGGACTCATGATTCGGAGCTGAACAGGAGTGTGGGTATGACAACGGCTCTGTATACGCTTATCTTTGTGAGGTTTTTCAGTTGGTTGTTTTTCCAGACTCTTTTGTGTAGTCTTCCAAAGGCGCTATTTGCCTTGGCAAGTCTGTTGTCTATCTTGAGATAGAAATTCAATTTATATCCTGAAAAAATACCAAATTCAGTAAGCAAAGATAACATGGAAGGAATCTTTTTTTTTAGATCAGAGAAATATACCAACAAATCATCTGCATATAAAGAAACCTTATGTACTCTCTCCCCTCTCTGGATATCATGGATATTTGTAGAATCTCTCAGAACAATTGCTAAGGGATCCAAAGTTAGGTTGAATAATAAGAGACTAAGAGGCCAACGTTGATGAGTACCCCTATGTAACCTAACATAAGGAGATTTATAGTTATTAGTAATAACAGCTGCAATGGGAGCTTGGTAAATTAGATAAATCCAGGGCCAAAAACCTCAAACCCTCTGTCAAAAACTTTCTCGGCATCACATGAAGCAACACATTCTGGTAATTTGGATGGAGTGGAGTAAATGATGTTGAATAATCTTTTAATATTAAAATGAGAGAATCTATTCTTAATAAACCCAGTTTGATCTTTAGAAATAATTTTAGGCAAGATATCCTCAAATCTTTTGGCCAAAACCTTAGAAAGAATTTTAAAATCTACATTTAATAACAAGATTGGTCAATGAGAAATACCTTCAGATAAATCCTTATCTTTTTTGGGAAGCAATGAAATTGAAGCATCATAAAAGTTTTAGAAAAAGTTCCAGAAGAAAAGGAATCAATAAAAACTTTGCATAAGTAAGGACTCAGAATATCATCAAATGTTTTTTAAAACTTAAATGTATGCCTATAGGTCCTGAAACTTTACATGATTGAAGTGAAAATATTGCCTTTATGATCTCCTCTCTATAATAGGCATCGCTAATAGATTTAAACCATAATGAGAAATCTTAGGAATATTCAATATTTGTAAAAACAAATTCATAGAAGTAATATTATCTGGAAAGTCAGATTTGTACAGGTTAGAATAAAAATCCAGAAATGTCTTCAAAAATTGAAAGTTTCTGTACCATGCATTTTATGTATCTTCAAAATTTGCCTTCCAACTGTAGTTGCTCTAAATTGTTCAGCTAACAATTTACCTGACCTGTCCCCATGTATATAAAACTGACTTTTAGATCCAAGAAGTTGCATCTCAATGGGATAAGTCATAAGAAAATCATGCTGCATTTGTAAATTCATCTTTTCTTTATATCATTGGATGTAACTGTAAAAACCTTAGCTATTTCTTTAATTTGATTCATAATCTGAGTGATTTCCATTTTAGTTTTCTTTCTTAATCCTTCAGAATAAGAAATTATTTGTCCTCTAATAAAGGATTTCAATGTATCCCTCGGTTATATTTATTTAACAAAATATAAAGTTGTTCTTTAAAAGCAGGAT
Organism: Narcine bancroftii; assembly: GCF_036971445.1. NCBI lineage: Eukaryota > Metazoa > Chordata > Chondrichthyes > Torpediniformes > Narcinidae > Narcine > Narcine bancroftii. Next base: position 228,059,562 of record NC_091471.1, read on the forward strand.
CTTGTAATAATGTAACATTGAATCTCCATTGGGAAACATTTTGCCAACTTCCACCAGACCTTTAAATTTATCTGGACTGTTTCTGACACTTCTCTTCCCTCCTTGATCTCACTGTGTATTAGGGATTAACTGCCTATAAACAAATATTTAAAACCCGCCAACTCTTAGAGCTATCTAGATGATACCTTTTTCCCATCCTGTCCCTTGTAAAGCATCATCCCTATCTCAAAATCCTCCGTTCCCACGATGAAGCCTTCTACTCCAGACCATCGGAAATGTCCTCTCTCTGTAATTAACATGGAATCCCCACTTGCCGTCATTGATAGAGTCTGTTCCTATATCTGGTGCTATGCTAGTTGCTCCTCTGTGTGATTTAAAGGAGGAAAAGTTGACAAATTTTGTGTATTGTTTATGTCTTGAAGTTTATTACATGACGAGAAAGGAGTATTGGATATATTTCCCATACCTCTGCCCCTACCCCACCTCCCTCCAGGCAGACCAAGGGGAGTGTTCCCTCTGGTTCACACTTTCCACCCCACCAGCCTCTGCATCCAACACATTATCCTCAGACACTCTGCCAATTTCAACATGATCTCACTACTAGCCACATCTTGCCCTCTCCACCTTCACACATTCCTCTGCACAATTAGATTAGACTAGATTTAGATTTCGGATTTATTGTTAGGGTACAAACATTCATTTTTTTCTTTGGGTGAGGTAGAAGTTCAAACAACTGTACACAACATGCATGTAAATAAATAAATAAATCTTAACAAACTGCGCAATACAGAGAAAATTTTTAAAAATCAATAAAGTGCACAAGTAAGAGCCCCTGATTGAATTTGTCATTGAAGAGTCTAATGGTGGAGGGGTAGCAGCTGTTCTGAACCTGGTCGTGTGAGTCTTGTGGCACCGGTACCTTATTCCTCATGGCAGCAGTGAGAACAGAATGAGTGCTGGTGTGGATCCTTGATGATCGCTACTGTTCTCTGATGACAGTGTTCACTGTAGATGTTCTTGAAAGTGGGGAGGGCTTTGCCTGTGATGTCCTGGGCTGTGTTCAATACCTTTTGGAGGTCTTTACGCTCAGGGGTATTGGTGTCCCCGCACCAGACAGTGATGCAGCTGATCAGCACACTTCCCACCATGCATCTGTAGAAATTTGCCAGGCTTTCTGGTGTCATACCAAACCTCTGCTTTCTTCATGATACCATTGGTGTGTTGGGTTCCGGAAAGATCCTCCGAGATGGTGACACCCAAGGACTTAAATGTGCTCACCCTCTCCACTTCAGTTCCCCCAATGGTCACTGGATCATACACCTCTGGTTTTTCCCTTCCTGAAGTCAACAGTCAGCTCCTTGCTTTTGCAGAGTCTGAGTGTGAGATTGTTGTTGATATACTATTCAACCAAGTTTACAGTCTCCCTCCTGTATGTCTTTCTTTATACAACCCACTGCCGTAGTATTGTAGATGGTGTTATGGTTGTACCAAGTCATAGGTGTAAAGTGCTGATGAGGCCAGTGATGGTGATGCCTGATCCCTTGAATATGGACCAGGCAATGGACTCAATGCAGTCATGTGGGATTTGGTCTCGTCAGGTTAGTCACGTTAAAATTTGCAATAAAAAACAATTGAATAGCATCACCCACAAGTTTCCTGTTGAAATTTCAAATGGCTATTGAATTTAAATTTAGACATAAAGCACAGTAACAGGCCATTCTGGCCCACAAGCCCATGCTGTCCAAATACCCCAATTAACCCATATGTTTTCATGGGTGGGTGGAAATTGGAGAAAATGTACAAAGTCCTGACAGAGAGCACGGGTTTCGAACTCGCTCTATCGCAGCGTTGTGTTAACTGCTCTGCTAACTGTTCATCTGATGCTCAGAAATGTACAATCATTCGAAGCTAGCTTTCAAAGATTTTTAAATCACTGTTCCTCTCTGCAACTGGGACCTTGGAATACAAGAGAAGCCACACAATGTAAAGTCTGTCAGAAGTACTTGTCTTCTGATGTGCTTTTCTGTTAATGTTTAGATAAAGATGTTCTTGAGTGCTTGCTTGTCAGAAATGTGTAGAACAGCTTGCAAAAACTGAGTGCTGCTATTTTTAAAAAGTGCCTATCACCCCAACCCCCTCCCCATCAAATTCCACGTCCAAACTTCTTTTGCAATGCAGCCAATGGTGAACATGTCATGGTGTGAGTAAAAGAAAACAGCTTGATTCTAATTGGCTTTGGCAGAACTCAGCCCTTCTCAATATTTGACCTTTTACCTTTGTTGTTTCCCTCGGCTCAGTGTTGTCGATCGATTTTTTAAAGTGAGTGTAGAGTTGGGGCTTGGCTCAATATACGTCTCAGAGAGATGTGCTGAATTCAAAAGACTAAATAACAAAGCAACTAATCCTCGGAGCACTGAATTTTACACTGCGACTAAAATATATTTTTTGCAAGATTGTACCACCACCACCACCACCATGTTTGAGGAATATGATGGAAAGGAGTGGATGATCAAATCTGAGAACCAGAGAACCAGGAGAAGCAGAGGTGAGTGTCCAGTTGGAACACCCCCATGGTCCTGTACAGTTCAAAACCATCTGTGGAACAGGGCTTTACATTGGAGAACTCATGGAGGTCTGGGCTAAAGTGACGGTACCCAAGCTTGGCAGATCAGATCTGGAGGGCTGCAGGGGGATTAGTGAGCTGGCACAGGCTACCAAAGCAGGAGATCACCCTTCCACTGAGAAGGAGAAGCCTGGGGGAAGACCCAACAAGGTTGCTGAACCACCACCCCCCCACCCCCACCACCTCCCTGCAGCTGACCGGCGAGGAATTCAGCAGTGTCTTGGGTAAACTTATACCTCTCATTTTGTTCGTTTTAGATTGGTCACAGTGTTTGAGCTACCGAAAGAAAATAGACACACACCGAGAGCAGTACAGTTTCAACAAATGTTTATTACAAATTCAAAAGCTAATTTCAAACTACAATATGCAAGCCCTTCCCAACTATACTTATCAACACTTGGACTGGTCCCAACTGCCGAAGTGAGGCAACTCCACACTTACAGTAGGTTGTCAGGGTGCCGATAGCAGCTTCTCCACCTCCCCCGACCGGGACGTTGGCTGGACTCTAGAAGTTCTTCTTCTTGCTGAGAGATGTTGCCACCTCTCGGAGAGTCTCAAACTTCAGCAGTGGGACCATGGCTTATATTACTCAAAAACTGCTTACCCAAGCACCTATTCCCAGCACAGCAAGAAAGATAAGCGAGCAAGCTAGCATGCTAGGCTACTATTGAATAACATAATTTTCAGCTTATCACTTTGAATACAATGGTTTATTTTGCATCAAGGCTAGGCCTCTGACAGTCTGTGACCAAAACAAGCAGGAAGATTAAATTTTCTTGATACACAGATGTCCTTTCTTCAGATAACAGCATCTCTGGCCCCTCGGTGGAATTTAGTTTATGTCTGCTGATTCTAAAAACAAGCAGGTTCTCAGCCATGCAAAAGCAAAGGCTGCAAAAGTAAAAAACAACACAGTTAGAATCTTCCATTACAGGCAGCTGAAGGTCTCGCACCAGGATGCTGAGTGCTGAAGACTGGCTCATGGGAACCAGATTTTGAAAGCAGGATTCATGAGGGAGCCGATGCCATGCAGGGGTCCCAAAGGGCATTGACAGCTTTCCGATTGTGTCGGGGGTTTGGAACCAGGGGTGGAGGAGGAGTGCTTGGGACGCCTGTGGATATGGGTTACTGCAACACCAGATGGGAGGCCCTGTGGCCTTGGAGAGGGCGGGGGATTATGGGAGCACAGGACGTGGCAACATCGGAGGAGCTGGCAGGACCTATGGACACTTGATGTCTTTGAAGGGACTCTCTTTTCTTTCTCTTTCCTTCACTGACAGAGGTTCTTTGGGGAAAAATCAGAAAAGGCAGAGGTAGGATTATATCAGAAAGTTTCAGAAATCAAACAATGGGGAGGAATCCAGACCAACAAAAGGTGTTAACTGGATGTGATAAGCGAATAGGTAGAATTTATTATGTCTGTGTTAAAGGAGACTGGGAATGGAGAGATGATGGGGGAAGAAGGAGGTGGGGTGAGTTTTAATGAAAGCCAGAGAAGTTGATATTGATGCCATCTGATTGGAGGGTGCCCAGTCAGATGATGAGGTGTTCTTCCTCCAATTTATGGGTGGTCTCAGCCTGGCAGTGCACGAGACCACGGACAGACATGTCAGCAAGGGAATGGGATGGAGAAAGAAATGGGAGGCCAATGGGAGATCCGTGCTATTGAGGCAGAGAGAGCTGAGATGCTCAACAAAATGACCTCCCATTCTGTGCCCAGTTTCTCCGAAGTAGAGGGGATGACCGGATGCAGCAACTGGCCCCTGCAGATTCACAAGTGAAATGTTGCTTCACTTGGAAGGACAGTTGGAGCCCTGAATGTGGGAGGAGCCAGAAGCTCCTCCTGAGCAAACACCTATTGTTTTGAATTCTTAATGGAGAACAGTCACAAGAATTTTATACAGTTCTAAATTAGCTGACCTCTCAAGCAAACAAGCTTCCAGCAGAACAATACATTAACAGACTTTTCATCTTTGAGATCTGCAAGCTTCCATTTCAAAGGACCCTCTGAGAGGTTATGTCCTTCCTACTTTTAGAAAAATAATGAGATATAATGTCAATGAACTTTTGTAAGACATGGGGCCTATTCATTTAATGAATTAAGATGCTCCTGAACAGCGCTGTCTGTTCTCCGAGTGTTGTCTTTCATCTCCTATTTTATTAGATATGCAAGTTTGCCTTGTTCAGAGGGAAGGGTTTGATTATTAAGGTTTTTTTTTTTCTCTTTTTCCTTTTTTTTATTTTTAAAAAATATTTTTGATATAATGGTTTTGATCTGAAAGGGTGCACACAATTTGTATTATGTATAATCATTTTTATTTGAAATGTTGAAATTCTTTGTTTTCTCTCAGACTCTAGCAAATCAATTAGCTGTATATGTGTGTATATATGTGTACGTTTTTTATTAAAGTAAATAAAGATATTTTAAAAAGAAAAGAGATTAATTCTCTGTCTGTAAAATGCAAATGTGCCCCACCCACCCAAAACTAACTTTACTAAGAAAAATATATATTTTAACTTTAAAGATTAATATTAGCACAAATCCATTACAGGCCCCTATTCCAGCTTTTGAGGCATTGTGGATATTTTCGTCCTTCTGCATGGTCAAAGAATGTCAAACGCACCGGTTCTGTAATTTGATTGATCTTCAGTCTTCCTCATGGTTGGCTGTCCACTTGAATTCACATTTAATACCCTTAGGTACATTGTTTTGGAAGACAGGCTTGGTATGAATTTACTAATGAAATTCATCATTCACAGTACTTTCAATATGCTTTATTGTCAGTGGGTCTGGGCATCTCTAGAATTGCCTCTCTGGCTCTACACCTACCTCTGACAGCTTATCTCCCATAAAGGTGATTTTCTTCCTAGAAAACTGACAATTAGCTTTAATCCACACTTCTGGGTGTGTTATAGCACTTTGATGAGCCTTTTTTCTCCTGTGTGGATCCCCATACGATCATACCATCCACATACACACATACCCCATTTATGGCTTCTATCATGTACTCCATTGTCCTGTGGAACACTGCAGGAGCTGAAGGAAGGCATCCTTAAACAGGATTATCAGTAACAGGTGTATTGAATGTGAAGTATTTTGCGCTTTCTTCCTGCAGTTTTAATTGCCAAAAGCCCTGGTATGCATCCAGTTTAGTGAAAAACTTTGCATCAGCCATCTCACTTGTAATTTCATGCCTGGATGGAATCTAATAATGTTCCCTCTTTATATTCGCATTCAAAACTTATGGGTCCTTGCACATGCATAGGTCACTGTTCTTTTTGACACACACTATTGAATTTGCCCATTCTGTGGACTCCTCTACTTCCTTTATGACCCCTAGTGACATCATTTGGTCAAATCACCGCTTGATCTTGTCTTTTAGTGGCGTTGGAACCTGCCTCGGGCCATACACTACTGGCTGCGTGCCCTCCTTTAAATATATCTTATAGGCAAATGGTAGAACACTAAACCCCTTGAAGATGTCTGGAAATTAATCCAATATTTTTCTACATTGTTCGGTGCTTTGACACTGTTAATGTGGTCCACTCTTTTGACTAGACCTATGCTTTCACATGCTTTGTCACCAAGCAGTGAATAATGTCCATCTGGGAGTACTGTGAACATCAGGTGGTGCCCTTTATCTTTGACTTTTACCTAGAGTCTACATGTGCCTTTCATGTCAATGTGCAGTCCATTGTAGACTTTGAGTTGAACATAATTTGGATGGATGGATGGCTTATCTTCAGTGCCCCGATGTCACGCTCAAGGATCAAAATGGCCTTAGCCCATGTCCAACTTGAAAGGAATATCTGCTCCATTTGCATGCAATGGCACAGTCCATTTGTCCTACCCAACTCTGTTCATGCTTGGCTGATCAGTGTCTGCTGGTTTGAAAACTTCCTGCACTATCATGTCCATGAATAATGTATCACTGAGGGTAGTTTATTCTACAGTGTGCACACTTCCACTTCTCTTTTGTTTCTCTTTGGATAAACATTGATTTGCATAATGATTCTGTGCTTTGCACTTGTTACAGACTATAGGCTGGGCATTGTTTTAGTGTATATTGAGTGACACATTGTTTACAATTTTTTTGTTGTTTCCTAAGTCTTGTTCTTTGTTTATGTGTGACACTGTGGCTACGGCTGTGCCCTCATTTTCACTGCCCCCTGCACTCTCACTGAATATTTTCACATGCTTCAGAGCTAATTCACTGGTGTGGCATATAGTCACAGCTCCAGCTAAGGTAAGCTCTGTCTCTCGTAGCAATTCTCTCATTTTCTTGTCAAGAATTCCAAACCCAGTTTGGTCATGGATCATTGAATCTTACAGTGATCCAAAATTGCATATACTTGCTTTTAAATTTCAAGTCTGTTTACAAAAATATCAAAGCTCTCTGCCTGCAGCTGCATGTGCCAGCAAAACATGGACCTCTCAAACGCTTCATTTCTCTCTGGTGAGCAGTTTCCATCAAACATCTCGTTAACCTTGTCAAACTTGTCCTGGTCATCTGCCCCAGCAAAAACAAACACTGAAAACATCTAGTGCTTGAGGCCCCACCACAGTATGTAGCAGTTCAATTTCTGAGCATCCTGTTTATAATCTTCCACTCTTGGTCGACATTCCCAATCCAATTCACAGTGCCAGGCAACTTCATACTTTCCACATTTACTGCTGATACCCACTAATACCCACTTGTGGTACCATGTGATGTTCTCTTCTATTGGCTTTTTTGTATGAATTTTATTTTATTATCAACTCACTACCTTGTGCATCCATTTTGTGTATCTACCCTGAGGTTGGACCTTTTGCCTCCGATGCCCCCTAGTGGTCAGGAGGATCACCACTCCCAATCGCCACCCTCTGTTCTTGCTGCTGCCATCTGAAAAGAGGTATTGGTGACACAAGACTTGCACCACCATGTTCAGAAATAGCTACCTTCCCCTAAGGGTTTAATAACCTTTATATATGATATGCTTTCAAAATTGTGTCAGGTTTCCCTCGATAAGATTAAAAGAGCATGGGAGTATGATCTACAGTTTTCTATATCAGACAAAATAGGGATTTGATTCTTAAATTAATTAACACTTCTTCACAATGTTCTCAGCATTCTCTTAGTTAGTTCAAGGTTGTACATCGGACTTACATGCAGAAAGACAAATTATCTCGTATATTTCCTGATCTAAATCCCCAATGTGATAGATGTAACGATGGGGAATCAACCTTGATACATATGTTCTGGTTTTGTCGAGCTCAGGAACCTTATTGGAGGGAGATTTAATTGTGTTTTGTCAATAATATCATGTGTTAAGCTTTGTTTAGAGACAGGGAGAGATGATATTAATGAGCAATTTTCTTCATCTGATCGTCAAATCTTATTATTTACAACTCTTATGGTACAGAGAGCTATCCTACTAAGATGGAAAGATCCTGTTTCACCCACTAGAACTCAGTGGTTGTGCCACGTTTTGCTTTAATTTAAAAAGATCAGGTGTTTCGCTTTATACATTAAAACTAATTTTCATAAAATTCAGTCCTTTTCTGGACTATTTTCATACTCATTAAATCTGTTTGTCTTAAACATGGAATGCATTTATTTACGTACATAGTTTTTCCTTCAGTTAGTAATGTTTTAAAGATTTCGCAGAACAAAACTACCTTTAATTTTATGTCCAAACATTCCAAGTTTATTTTGGATGGGGAGGAGGGTTAGAGTTATTTTTCTTTATTTTTTGTCATTCTGACAATATTGTGTGGGGAAGGGGTATATTGTTACTTTTTTAGTTTTGAAATGTACTTATATTCTTCACATTTGGTAACCTTGTGTTCTCTATACAATGTGTTCTTGTTCTTTAAACTCAATAAAAGGGTTGAAAGAGAAACAGTTGCTCCCCCTCCACCATCAGACTTCTTAACAACAAACTCAATCTGGTACTCATTTACAAACACTATATTTTTTAAATATTCTCTCTGTATGGCACAGTCAGTTTGTTTACATTTGTTATCTGTTTACAGTTCCTTATTTGCTTACATGTATACGTTGTGTGCAGCTTCTTATTTGCACTACCAAGAAGTGGTCATTCTGCCTCACCCACAGAATAAAAAGAATCTCAGGGTGGTATGTGACATCATGTATGTACTCTGACAATAAACATGAAATCTGAATTACTGTGGTATCATCGGCAAATTTGTAGATGGTGCTATTGTCGTACCAGCCCACACAGTCGTAGATGTAAAATGAGTAGAACAGGGGGCTAAGAACACAGCCCCGTGGTGCTCCGGTATTGATAAGATTGTGGAGGAGATGTTCTTACCAATCCTCACTGATTGTGGTCTGGAGGTGAGGAAGTCCATGATCGAATTACCCAGTGGGGTGTTAGGGCCCAGTTCTTGCAGATAATTGATAAGTTTTGTTATATTGCTCCATATAAAGAAATGTTATGATAAGAAGCATCGTTTAAAGGAAACTGATAGGAAAAAAGGATTTTAAAAAATTTAGACATACAACACAGTTTCAAGCCTTTTTGGTCCACAAGCCCATGCCACCCAATTACACCCAATTGAACTACAACCCTCAGTACATTTTCAACGGTGGGAGGAAACCCGAGCCCTGGAAAAACACACGCAAGACATGGGGAGAGTTTACAAACTCCTTATAATCAGTGTGGGATTTGAACCCTGGTCCCAATCACTGGCGGTGTAACAGCGCTGCTAAATGTTAGTAAAAGTCTTGCTAACTGTCTGAGTGAAACAGCCAATGAAACATTTGCACAATATCCTTGAGTCGTGATCGTAACATTTATTGCTAAATGACCCTACTGCCCCTGCTGTTTGCCACATTGTGACAATAAGGTGAAGAGAGAGGACATTGGCTCTTCAGTCCTGATACAGGGTCCTCTGCCCCCACAGATGCTGCTCGACCTGCTGACTTCATTCAGCCATCCATATATTTTCATTCCAGATTCCGCCATCTACAACTTCTTTTCTTGCTATTTGTTCTTAATCCTTATGAACATTACTCCAGCCTGGACTGCCTTGTTCATGCTTTTCATTTTCTGCCACGTTTTGGTTCAGCACAATATTTACTCATTCTCCAGTGCAGGCAGGAGCAGACATGGAATGGTGGAAATCTTTATATTTCCCCATCAAGCAGCTGGTGCCTGGTATTACTTCGCTGTGTGGATTTGTAAATGGATTTTTGTGAGTTTTGGACACCATAAAGTTTGAAAATAGATGAAGACCTTTTGTTGAATCCCTTCTATTGACGCACCTGCCAGGATTTCAGATCACACGAGTGCCTGCATCTCTCCAGTTGGTGGCATTTCAATGAAGCAGCAACATTTCTATCATAACTGGCAGTGCAATGGAAAGGTATGGTTATGCTCCATGGTAGGTGAATAAGAGAAAAAAATGAAAACGACAGGCAGTTTTTTGTAGTTTTTTTCTCTTTGCAGAAAATATTCTTTAATGTTCCCCTGACGGAGCATAAACCATGTTTTGCCTTCTGCATTTCTAAAGAAGCCCTCATTGAATTTGCCTTTGGGAATATCCTTGATGTTTGCTTTTTTTGAATGAAGTCGAAAGGCATAAGGAGTCCAGAGGGGTCAGGCATCATGTGGTATCCATTTGTTCATATCTTCCAGCCAGGGTAATAGACTGAGAGACCTGCCTCAACCTGAACAACGCATGAGCAATGAGTGCAAGAACTGCACATCATAAAAGCGACTGACACCACACGCTGCAGCATGACGTACAGCCCACAAGTTGCCTTAGTGATCAGTCAGTGGTTCTGATGGTTACACCACCCTGTGTCTGACAGTGGGGAAAACAAACAGCTGCGCAACAAACTTACAAAACAGATTGCACGCGCAGTGTTTGCTCAAGTTCATAAGTTCACGCACTTCCCCAGACGGTGGGACCGTGCTGCCTGACTGAATGGTAGGATTCATCTAGGTACAAGGAACACTGTGCACCCCTGCACAATCTTACTGAGCCTGTCAACTGGAGTTAATTTAATTTTCTCAGAGCTCAGCTTGCCTGTGGCCAACACTAATGAATGAAATTGATAGTTCACATTCTGAGCAGCCATATTGCTACATTAGGACATAGCAGAAGGACGAGACCTCGTGGTCCCTCAGTCTTGCTGAACAAGACTGAAGATTAATCTCCTCTGTGTCATTCCCTTTAGCTCCCAATTCCTTGATCTTCCAAAAATCATTTCCATGTTAAATGTTACCAATGACTTAATCACTGTGTTCTCACAAATATTTTAAAGCTTTACCATCTCCTATTTATCTTTAAATTTAAATTTCGACTGTAACAGGGCCTCCGGTCCCCTGAGCACATGCCCCCCAAAATACCCCAATTAACCTACAACCCCAGTACATTTTGAAGGATGGGCAGAAACCGAAGCACCTGGTGGAAAGTGGCACAGAATGTACCAGGTCCTTGCAGACAGCGCCGGATTCGAATCCATTTCTCTGGCACTGTAATAACATCGTTAGTGTTGCCTACCACCAATACATTCCTACAGTTCTCCATCTTAATTTACCTCTACCTAGCTTGTATCCATGTCCCCTCATTTGAAACTTTTGCACTAGTGGAAATATCTCTACTGTAACCTGGTCATTTCCCCTAAATCTTAATTTGACCACTATACCTTCTGTACTTCACTCAACTGCTATCTTATTCCATTTTGATTAAAGTCTGTCTTTTGATTCCTGCCTGCATATTTTCCCACATTAAACTCCACAGGCCAATTTTTTTCCCTACAAACTCAAGGATCTACACCCTGGTGCAGAGTCCTAATATTCTAAATGCCGCGTAGCCTCCTATGTGTACCTTGCAACTTGCCCTTTCCAAGTCACCAATACAAATGGGAAATAATGGAGATCCTTGGAGCTGTCCATCAGTTACTTTCTGATTTACCCTCTTTTAATTATACAATCTCATTCAGTTCAGTTTATCATGGCAGCGATTCTTTGTCAGGAGGGTAAATAGCCAGATGGATCTTTGGAGATGAGGACAACAGATAACAATTTCCCTGGCAACCTCCAGTACAATGAGGTCAAATCTTCTGCTAAGTTCAGTAGAGATTGTTTTCTCTGAGTCAATAGATAATAGAGAATAGACAATAAGTGCTGGTGCATGCCAATTGGCCCTTCGAACCATCACCGCCATTTATCGGATCATGGCTGATCTTTCTCTTTCAATAACTATTCTCAGCCTTATCCCCATAGCCCTTAACTCCCCTGCCCACAAGAGCCTTATCCAACTCTCTCTTAATTCTATCCAACGAATCTGCCCCACTACACTCTGTGACAATGTATTCCACAGACTCACAACTCACTGGGTAAAAAGCATTCTCCTCATTTCTGTCTTAATTGGCCTTCCCTGTATTCTTAAACTATGCCCTCTAGTCCTGGTCTCTCCCATCATTGGGAACATGTTCTCTGATTTCACCCTGTCAAGCCCTTTGATAATCCTAAATACCTCAAGCATGTCTCCCCTCATCCTTCTAAACTACATCGCATATAATCCAAGTCTTTCAAACCTATCCACGTATGACAATCCTGCCATCCTGGGAACTAACCTTGTAAACCTGCACTGCACTCCCTCTACAGCAAGTATGTCCTTTTTTAAATATGGGGACCAGAACTGGATGTAATACTCCAGGTGAGGTCTCACCAGGGCCCTGTACAACTGCAGGAGCGCTTCTCTACTCCAATACTCCAATCCCCTCTTTATGAAAGCCAAAATACCGTTTGCCTTCTTCACCGCTTGCTGAACCTGCACGCTAGTTTTCAATGACTGGTGAACAAGTATGCCCAGATCCCTTTGCATTACCCCATTCCCCAGCTTAACTCCATTTAAATAATACTCTGCTCTCTTGTTTCTGCCTCCAAAACGGACAACCTCACATTTTCTCACATTAAACTTCATCTGCCATCTTTCCACCCACTCCCCTAAATTATCCAAGTCCCCTTGCAATTTCCTGACATCCTCCTCACTCTTTACAGTTCCACCCAGATTAGTGTCATCTGCAAATTTTCATATGTAGTTATTAATCCCCTCATTCAAATCATTTACATAAATGATAAACAATTGAGGGCCCAAGACCAACCCGTGTGGGACCTCACTCGTCACATTCTGCCATCCAGAAAATCACCTGTTTATCCCAGCCCTTTGTGTCCTATTTCTCAACCAATAATCTATCCATGACAACACCCTACCCCCGATACCATGTTCCTTGATTTTTCAAACTAGCCTCCCATGTGGGACTTAATTGAAAATTTTCTGAAAGTTCAAATACTGGCTCTCCCAAGTGCACCCTCCTTGTTACGTCCTCGAAAAATTCCAGGAGATTAGTCAAGCAAGATTTTCCTTTAAGGAACCCATGCTGATGAGCACCGATACTATTATTCCTTCCTAAGTGTTCTGGTATTTCTCCTTTAATGATGGATTCCAATATCTTCCCCACCACCGACGTCAAGCTGACTTGTCTATAATTTCCCGTATTCTCTCTCCCTCCCTTCTTAAAAAGTGGTACAACATCAGCCACTCTCCAGTCTGCAGGCACTTCTCCAGAATCTAAAGAACTTTGGAAAATGTCAACCAGTGTTTCCACAATTTCCAGAGCAACCTCTCTAAGCACCCTGGGATGCAGTCCATCAGGCCCAAGGGACAGATCAGGCCTCAGTTCTAACAATTTGCTCACAACCACCTGCTTCTGGATGAATATCCATCAGATTCTCTGTTTCCTTTGGTAATTTCACCAAGTCCCTAGATACTGCTTGACCCTTACCCCTATTCTGATTATAACCTATATCCTCCTTGGTGAAAACAGATGCAAAGTAATTCTTAAATTCCTCAGCCATCTCCATGTCCCCATTGACAATTTCACCTTTCTCCATTTTCAAGGGCCCAATTTTGGCCCTAACCAATTTCTTCCTTTTAACATATCTGAAGAAGCTTTTGCTATCCCATTTTATATTACTTGCCAATTTGCCTTCGTACTTCATTTTCCCTTCCTGAATGACTTTGTTTCTCTCTGTTGGTTTTTAAAGGCCTCCCAATTCTCTAACCTCCAACTCTGCTTTGCCATCTTATACTTATTTCTTTTAGACCTAATACTGTACTTGATCTCCTTTGTCAGCCATGGCTGCCATTTGCTCTTCAAAGAGCCTTTCCTCCTCTTTGTAATGAATCTATTCTGAATCGTGTGAAAAATGCCAAGAAATACCTGCTATTTTTGTCCAGTTATCCTCCCAGCTAGAATGCCCTTCCATTTTATTTTGGCTAGCTTCTCCCTCATTGCTGTATAGTCACCTTTATTTAGCTATAGCACTAATGTTTCTGACTTCCTTCTCTTCTCCCTTTCCATTTGCAGATTTAAAGTAATCATACTACGGTCACTATTACCTAATGGCACCCCTACCTCTACCTCAAGGTCCCTTATTAACTCCACATTGTTGCACAGTATTAAGTCCAGAATCGGTAGGTTTCATCACAAGCTGCTCCAGGAATGTATCTCGGAGACATTCAATAAACTCATTCTCTAGCTTTCCCACACCTACTTGATTCTCCCAGTCCACTTGCAAGTTGAAGTCACCCATAACTACTGTATCACTACCACTCTGACATGCCATTCTTAATTCTATATTTCGACTGATTCCCAGATCAGAGCCACTGTTTGGAGGTCTGTATATAACCCCCATTATGGTTCTTTTGCCTTTGCAATTTCTAAACTCTATCCAAACAGACTCTACTCTGCCTGATTCAATGTCTCTTTCCTTTCCATCACCTGAATTTCATTCTTCACCAACAGACCCACTCCACCTCCTCTATCTAACTTTGTCTTCTCATTTGGACATATATCCTGGAACATTAATTTCCCAATTCTGTCCCTCCTGCAGCCATGTCTCTGTTACTCCAATAACATCATAACCACCAATGTCCATTTGCACCTCAAGCTCATCCATTTTATTCTTTATACAATACCTTGAAACTGTACCACCCTGTTCTCTCCAGTTTGCTACCTGACACCCTCTCTGAAACTCTCCTATCCCTCTTTGCTCCCTCTGGCTTTGAAATTTCACCAACTATTGGAACTACCCCTATGATCTCCTTCCTATCCATTTCCCTACCAGTCTGGTTCCCCTCCCCCTGCCAATTCAGTTTAAAACATATCCAACAGCATTATTAAACCTTGTTGCAAGTATATTTGTCCCATTTGGATTTAGGTGCAACCCATCCTTCCTGTAGAGGTCATTGCTTCCCCTGAAGAGATCCCAATGGCCCATGAACCCGAAACCTTGCACCCTGCACCAATCCTCCAGGCATACATTTAAATTTCTGATTTTTTTCAGTTTTGCCACTTCCCGCACGCAGCATAGGTAGCAACCCTGAAATTATGACCCTGGATGTCCTGCTTTTTAATCTCCATCCTAGCTCATGGTACTCCCTCTTCAGGATCTCCTCCCTCAATTTGTCTATGTCATTGGTACCCACATGTAGCAGGATGTCCAGCTGCTCACACATTCCTCTCAGAATACCATGAACGCTGTCCGAGATATCCCGCACTCTGGCTCCTGGAAGGCAAAGTACCATGCAGAAATACTTGTCAGGTGCGCAGAACCTTCTGTCTGTTCCCCTGATGATGGAGTCTCCAATGACCACCTTGTCCCTTTTCCTTCCATTCTGCACTGCTGGCTCCCTTGGCCCAACCTCAGACTGGCCATCTTCCCCAACATCATCCAAAACAATATATTTGTTGCTAAGAGGAGTAGCCACTGGAATGTTCTCCACTGACTGAGCAAACTTCCTCCCACCCTAGACAGTAGTCCATTTACCTGACTCCCCCAGTCTGGGGGTAACCACCTCCTTGAAAGTCATGTCAATAACTTCCACACTTTCCCTAATAAGCCTCAGATCATCACGTTGCAACTCCAGTTCCTTAATTTTATCCTTTAACTGTTGCATCTCGGTACCCCCCCTTGCACGCATGCACTCTTTAGATCCAGCCAGGAGCACATAAAGTGGCTGTTCATTTGCATCCAGCAAGTCATACTCTGGGCATTTCTGCAGAAAGGGCCTCCTATTTTCAATGAGGTCATTAGCCTGAGAAGTTTGATATTTCTCCCAAGCCTATTGTAATTTTTTTAGCCCAGACATACGGTTACAGGCCGTGACACCCAAATACTCCAATTAGCCTACAACTCCCATGCATTTTGAAAGGGTGGAAAGAAACTACAGCAACTGGAGGACACAGGGAGAACTTACTGTTACAAGCCCAGAGGACCCCAAAACCCAGCAGCAATAGAAATTCACCAAGATAAATGGTTACTTAAACAAAAGTTGTTTTTAATGTTCTTTAAACATAAAAAACAGGATCAATATTAAGCTTATTTCTATTAACCTAACTTACCTCCCTTCTAATTCTAAGCGCACATGCATGTAATGTTCAGGAAAGTTCTTTGATTTACAGTCCAATGCCACCTCTCACTTCTCCAAGTTCACCAGTATCAGGCAATTCTTATATTGTGCAGAGTTTTTAAAGTTAAATGTTTACCAGTCAGGAAGATTCTTGATGGTTTCAGAGAGATATTTGTTGCTTGTTGGACACACACAAAATGATTTCCTCTGATCAGTCACTTCAGTGTCTCACCGAAGAAACTTGCCCCATCGTGGGTTTTCCCTATGATAACCTCTTTTCTCAGGTCACCATAGAGTTCCTCTTTTTTTCCCTTATTTCAGGAGAAACACTCTAACCAGCCATTTCCTCTTGTAAGGGCTACAAGGGGTTTCAACAGGCTGAACTCAGAATTCACAACCTGACTTCAAAATGGGGTTTTCAACTATCCTGCCAGCTTGCAGCCTCAAAAAGCTACTGCAGAATGGATTTCTCTCAATCTCTCTCTCTCTCTCTCTCTCTCTCTCTTTCTCTCCCTCCCTCCCTCCCCCCCCCCTCTCTCTCTCTCTCTCCCTCTCTCTCTCTCTCTCCCTTCCCCCCAAGGCTCCAAAACCCAATTCTTGAAAGATCTTTCTCAGCACTTGAGCCCAGACTTTGTGTTTAATTTACACCTAATTTTTTAAAATTCTTTCCAAACCAGTTCCATTGTCTCTGAAAAAACCACTGGTGCCTGAATGTTTGGCTTCAGAAGCTTTTGCATTTTAAATAAGATGTGTTTTGTTACTCTGCTTGTGAAGAGACCTATACTGAACCCCCACAATCTATCTCTTTTAAATACATATTTGTATATAATATAAAATATAACCCCTACAGTACAAACTCCTTAGAGACAATGCCAGATTCAAACCCATCACTGGCACTGTAATTCCATTATACTAACCACTATGCTTAACCATGCTCCCCAGGGTTGTCCAGAGGTGTATTCAATGTTCACTGCATTTCAATGAGTTACTAATGATTACGGTGTGCCCTGTTAATTTCTTGCCTACATTCAGCACATGAAAATTATACACAATGATACGGAGCCCCCATCACTGTACAGGCCATGCTCATGTTTATATCACCAATTAATATGAACTGATGTCCATAACCCTGGGCTATGTCAGGTGGATTCAGTTGTACAGTAAAACCTTGCATCTCACTAAGGGTTGATCATTTCAAATAGAGCTAAAATCTACAGATTTCGAGTGCAGTACATAAAAGTGCTGGGGAAACTCAGCAGACCATGAAGCAACCATAGGAAGTAGAAGGCAGTCGAAGATTTGGTCCTGACCCCTTCCTCATTCGTGCCGAAATTCAAGCAGACCCTTGAGTACAAGTGGGGGGGGGGAGGAGAAGGAGAGGAAGCATTACAGTCTAATGGGTAAGAGGTAATAGAAGGATACAGGTGGGAGGATAGAAGCCAAGAAGTGATGTGGAAAGGGTAGAGGGCTACGAAGGATAGTGGTCTGATTGGAGAAGGAAGGGAATGGGAAGCTAGAGGAATGGAGACAGAGAGTAGGGAAAGGGAGAGACCATGAGAGGGAGTTGATAGAAATTGGAGAAGTTAATATTCATGTCATTGGATTGGGGGCTGCTGAGAGAGATATGAGGTGTTGTTCCTCCAGTTTGCATGTGGTCTCAACTTGGCAGCACATGGGGAATATACTATCAGTGTGGCAATGGTGTGTGCAATGGAAATGGGTGGCCACTAGGAGGTCCCTGGTGTTTCAGCAGACAGAGCAAAGCTGCTCAACGGAAAAATCTCTCAGTTGCGTTCTGTCGCCTCAGTGTAGAGATGGCCACATTGGGAGCACTGGATGCTTTAAGTAACTTCAACAGATTTACAAGTGAAGTATTGCTTGAATTGGAAGGACTATTTTGGGCACCAAATAGTGATGAGAGAGGAGGTATAAGGCACCTTTTATTACATGGTGTCCTGTACTTTTTGATTTTAAATCTCCTGTCATTTTAGGATCATCCCACATTAAGATGGGATTAATTTGCCTTTAATTACACTCCCCACAACCTTATGAAGCAAATGGGGTTTTGCTGCCCACCTCAAACAGTAGATAAACTACATAAACATGGAAGTGATCACACTGTGTTAAGGACATTTATAAACAACTCTACATTTTAGGATTAAAAGCACTTCTAATTTCAGTAAAAAAAATCAGTGAGAGCCTATGAAAAGATTCACACCAAATTAGCACTACACTGGCCACACTCCTACTGACCTACTGCAGGGGACAACCACCGTACCTGCAGGTAGGCAATCTGGGAGGCTGGCCCCACCTGACTGGCTGTCAATCACCAGCCCATATAAAGACGCGAGCTGGCCCCTTCCTAAATCAGTCGGGCACGTGGAACCAGAGACTACAGAGACCTGGTGTTCAACTTTAAGCTGATTAAAGCCTATAGTACAGTCTTCTCAACTTTTGTGTTTATTTTCTGCACCACAGCACTTATTGTTTTTATAATCTCTTTCTGAAAGAACAAGGAGAGAATTACAAAACAACTGCGCTCTTGGTACCAAAAGTACCTTACGCCATAATGATTTTAATTTGCTGTTTATGATCTTTCCCTCAATTAAATAATTTCTTGTTGCACCTCTATTTTTGTTTCATTTTCTGTAAAATCATGCAAAAATAGAGGTTATTAAAAATATGCATGCCATCAAATTTAAAAGAAATACAGTATTTTTTGCAAATATAAGTAAGAGAACAATTTATTTGTCTCTCCTTGTGTATCTTTCATGTTTTACCTGAAAACATAGAAATTGTTGTGCATACCTGGAATTCTCTTGAAACTTTTTTTTCTGACAATACGACCATAATTGAGACTGAAAGATTGGTCGTATCTTAAAATGGACGCAAGTCAGAAGTTTCCCCGTGTGCATGGAGTACCGAAGTCTTAAAGCAAATTTTTCTAATCAAATGTCATATTCGACAAATTATAATGGGGATACAGGGCATGTAAGAGACAAAATGTGTGCACTTACCTTGTTGGTCAGCGTCCCGGGATCTATAGGCTGGGCGCGGCCATCTTGATTCCTGTGTGCATGCCAGGGTCTTCAACTGGCGTATGTGCAGTGGGTTCACGTATTGGAGTTCGGTTGGCAGTTGCATGGGAATTAAATGCCCTGACGATACTGAATTTGTACCCTTAACACTCACGCATGTTTGTCAAATGCAACATAAACTGCATAAATTTTATATTTTTTCTTATATTTTTATAAGAATCGTATGATTGGATAGATGCATGTCGCATAGGACACAAGTCGGGGAGTCCTCTTCATGTTTTAATCCTTATGAAAGTAAAACTATCTGACAAACTCAATTTTAAAGATTTATTGATTTGATTCTGGCTGATACACTATTTAACTACAGAGATTTAAGTTATATTAAAGGGAAATGTTGGAGAATCACCCCATGTGCATTGCAGAGAAGACACAATAAACAGTAACTCTTACAATTTAAGTTGTTGCTGATCTGGGGAGAGATCTCCCACACCAATATTGAAAATGTTTTGCTCACAAATTACCATGAGAATGTTTAAAAAGTGTGTAAGAAAGCATACAAACTCTGGAGTGGTCAAAAAAGCTATTGGCCTTCATTAGTCAGAGTATTAGGTATTGAAGTTAGATAGTCATTTTGCAGTTATAAAAGGACGTTGGTGAGGCCACACATGAAGTAATGTGTTAGTTTTTGTCACCATGCTACAGGAAAGATGTTGCCAAGCTGGAGAAGGAGCAGAGAAGATTTATGAGGATGTGGCCAGGACTCAGGGGCCTGAGCCGTGGGCAGAGGTTAAGTGGGAAAGAACTTCATTCCTTGGAGCACAGGAGGTTGAGGGGTAATCTCAAAGAGGTGTTCAAAAACATAAGAGTTGAACAGGAAAATGCAGAGTCTTTTGCCCAGACTAGAGGAATCAGTAACCAGAGGGCTTAAGTTTAAGGAGGGGTGGGTGGGTGGGGGGGGGGGCGGAGAGGTTAAACACGGACTTGAGGGACAACTTTTCTTTAATGTGGAGGCGGGTGAGTATATGGAATGGGCTGTCAGAGGAGATGGTTGAGGCAAGCACTTAAGCAATATCCGAGAAAAAAAAATTGAACAGAATCATGGATAGGATGGGTTCACAGGTACAGAGGAAGCAGGTGGGACTCATGTGAGTGAGATATTTTGGTCAGCATTGGCAAGTTAGGCCGATGGATGTTTTCAGGCAGCCTGACCATGACTCTGTAAATTATCCATTGGGAATCAATTTCCAACGTAAGGTGCCATATAACAAATTGCATTCAAAATATTGGTCATTTTACTGGCAAGACACCTGTTCAATGAAGGAATTTGATTTGTCTATAAGAAATAGGAGCAGAATTGGTCCATTTGGCTCTTTGAGACTGCCCATCATGGCTGATGTACAATTCAACCCCATCTCTCCCCATAGCCCTTAGGGCAAATTAATTCCTCCTCATCTCCATTCCAAAAGGACATTTTTGTATTCTGAGGCTGTTCCCTCTGGTCCCAGACTCTCCCCACTGTAGTAAACATCTCTCCACATCCACTCTATCCATTTCTCTATTCAACATTTGACAGAGTCAATGAGATCACCCTTCATTCTTCTAAACTCCAGCGAGTACAGTCCTGGAGTCATGAAATGCTCTTTAAATAGCTCTTTTATTCCAGTGATCATTTTTGTGAACTTCCTCTGGACTGTCTCTCTTGCCAACACACCCTTCCTTAGATAAAGAGCCCAAAAATGACTAAACAGCTTCAAGTACAGTCTGGCCAATGCCTTGTCAAGCCTTAACATTATCTCTCATTAAAATTAAAACTGATAAACAGTTACATTTCATCATGACTTTAATGTGAAAAGATGCAGGGCCAGCCCTGAGCCCTGTGGAACACTACTGGTCACTGGCAGCCAGCCAGAAACGGCTCTTTGTTTCCCCGCTCCCTGCCTCTGTCAATCAGCCAAGCTATCCATGTTAACATCTCCCCAATAACACCTTACTTAGCAGCCTCATGTGTGGCATGTTGCCAAAGGACTTCAGAAAATTCAAGTAAACTGTATCCACTGACACTCCTCAGTCTGTCCTCTCTGTTATCTCCTCAAAGAATTCCAACCTTTATCAAGCAATATTTCCCCTGAAGGAAACCGGGCTGATTTTTGCCTAGTTTCTGTGTTCCTCCAAATGCCCCAGAATTTTATCCTTAACAATGGATTTTAACTTCTTTCCAACCATTGAAGTAGTATTTGCATCTTACCAGTCCTCTGGAATCACTTTGAAATCCAATGATTCTTGAAAGATCACCACTGAATCCTCCAGAATCTCCTCTGAAGAACCCTTAAGGGTGTAGCCCTTCGGACCAGGTGATTTATCCACATTTTAACTTCGCTGGCACCTTTTCCCTATTAGTAGCTCCCACATCAATCTCTGCCCCTTAACACTCCCAACCTTCTGGCATACTACTGAATCTTACCCAGTGAAAACCAATACTAAGCATTGAGTTTGCCTGTCACTTCCTTCTCCCCATTACTATCCCCTCTGCCTTGCCTTCCAGTGGTTCATTGTCCACTCTTGCCGCTGCTTTGCTCTTGATAGGAAGGTTCAACAGTGACTGCAGATCCAGTCACCATTATGTTAACTTTCTATAGGATCTCTATCGAGAACATCCTGTCCGACTACATCACAGTGAGGTAGGGTTGCAGTAGTCAAATGGATCGGAGGTCAATACACAGGACCATAAGAGTGGCAGAGGGGATCACAGGAGTTGTAACAGCACTGATTCACCACAGCTTACAAACAAATAAAGAATGCACTCTCTTGTTTCTTTCAGCACACCGTGAAGTCAACTTTCTTCTTTCTGAGCACACCATGATATCAAATTACTTTTTTATTATTCACTAGACACACCACTGCATTCTTCAACTCCCCCAACACCACCCAGCTAAACTTCTTTGACCTTCTCATTGGCTCACTGCCACACGGGCAATCTTGACACTCTCACTCTCCTCCTAATGCGACGGAGATGCATCACCTGCATAGTGACGCATAACACGCCCGTGCATGTGCGCTATTACCACAGCACAGCGGTCGGCACCCTCCCGACAAAGATAAGTACGTGACTGCGACAGCCCAGCCTCTGAGCTATGCAAGGAGGCAACTGATTGGGACTGTCCCATCACGTAAAGGGCTGGAGGGCTGACAGTTCAGCCCCGACCTCACACGGTACCTCAAGACAGGCAATGCATGCTCCGATTGCTGGGGTGCGACTGGTCCTCTGACTCTGGCTCCGGCAGAGAATGTGGACCATCAATATACGCCAGCTTCAACCTATCGATGGGAACCGTGTAAGCTTTTCCATTCCTGTCAATCACAAAAGTCTTTGGGTGGTGTCGTAAGACCTGAAAATATAGAAACATAGAAACATAGAAGATAGGAGCAGGAGTAGGTCATTCGACCCTTCGAGCCTGCTCCGCCATTCAACGAGATCATGGCTGATCTTAAAGTTCAGTACCCTGTCCCCGCCTTCTCTCCGTAACCTTTAATACACTTATACTGAAGAAATAGATCTAATTCCCTCTTAAATATATTTAATGAACCTGCCTCTACTGCCCTCTGTGGCAATGAATTCCACAGATTCATCACCCTCTGGGTAAAGAAATTCCTCCTCATCTCGGTCCTAAATGGTTTGCCTATTATCCTCAAACCATGGCCCCGGGTTCTGGATTTTCCCATCATTGGAAACATCCCATCTGCATCCATTCTGTCCAGTCCTGCCAGAATTTTATATGTCTCTATGAGATCCCCTCTCAATCTTCTAAACTCCAGTGAGTACAATCCCAATTTGCGCAATCTTTCCTCATAAGTCATTCCTGCCATTCCAGGTATCAGCCTGGTGAATCGCCTCTGCACTCCCTCCATTGCAAGAACATCCTTCCTTAGATAAGGTGACCAAAACTGCACACAATACTCCAATGCCTTGAACAGTCTCTACATCACCTCCCAGCTCCTATATTCTATTCTTTGATTTATAAAGGCCAGCATACCAAAAGCCTTCTTTACCACTCTGTCTACATGATTAATATAAGGAGCCAAATCATAGAGCGCTGGGCTTGAACTCAGATTCACAAGCTCACCTGGCAAGGTTAACCTCGTGCCATATACTAGTTCTGCCGCTGAACATCCAAAATCTGCCTTAACAGCAGTGCACATGCCAAGTAGAAACATGAGCAGACAAACACTCTATGTAGATGCATCACCACCTGCTGTTAATGCTGAAATGGGAACACTCAACAAGGCCGTTGGTCTGCGGATGGTAAGCTGTAGTGCGAATATGGGTAGTTCCCAGAAGGTCAGTGAGAGCTTGGAACAACGCCTACTCAAATTGAGATCCTTGATCCATTGTAATAGTGACCGGAACACTGAATGATGAAATCCAACCATCCACAAAAGCCCTAGCGGCCATCTGTGTGGAGATGTCAGTGATAGGAATGGTGTCCTGCAACCTGGTAGTCTGGTCTTCACACGTGAGCAGATAAGTATATCCCCTAGATGCTGGAGGTGGGCCTACCAAGTCTAGGTGCACATGCTGGGAATGGGAATCTGGAAAAAATAAAATGCCCTAGCTTGGATTTTGAGTGTCTGGATACATAAGAGCATTGACACGGCAAGCAAGTCCTTACACATAATCCAACATCCTGTTACATTCAGTCACTATTTGATTGATGCTCTTATAACCATATAACAGTTTACAGTGTGGAAACAGGGCATATCGGCCCTTCAAATCTGCGTCAGTTCACTTGAACAACTCCACTAGTTTCCCCCCCACCCACTCTCTGCCCATAACCCTCCAAACCCCTCACATCCTTGTACACATCCAACCTTCTCTTAAATGACAGAAAGGACCCTGCTGCAACTATCTCCAGTCTGCCACGACTCTCTGAGTGAAGAAGCATCCTCGAACATTTCTCCTAAAGTTTTGCCCCCTTATGCCCTCTTGTTCCAACGTCCCCTGCCCTCAGGGGAAAGAGCCTACTCATGTCTAGTCTATCTATTCCCTTCATAATTGTAAATACCTCTATCAAATCAGTTGTGGATGTCCTCAAACAACACAACCCTCTCTGGAAACCAACAAGAACCTTCTTGAGTGGTAACCATTTACCTTTCAAGCACCAAAGCCTGGTGAACTTTATAAATGTTAAATTTTGTGCACAGTATAAGAATTTTCTGATACCGGTAAATTTGGAGGAAGGAAAAGTGAAATTGGACTGTGAATTAAAGAACCTTTCTGAACTTACACACATATTTCATACATGTACACTTAGAATTAGAAGGGGGTTAAGTTAGGTTATTTAAGTCAATAGTGATAAGTTAATGTGTGATTCTGTTTTCATGTTTAAAGATAATTAAAAGCAACTTTTGTTTAAATAACCCCTTGTTGTGGTGAATATCTATTGCTGTTGGATTTTGGGGTCCTCTGGGCTTGTAACAGGTGAAATTGGGTGGCACAGGTTCATGGGTTGAAAAGACCTGCTAACGAGCTGCATGTCTAAATTTAAATTTAAGTTAAATTTAAAAATCACTTGCAATTCCTTCTCTCATGCCAGCACCTGCTCCAGCCACACTCCCCCTCCCTTCCCCATAAAAGACAAGCTTTAACAACCCGAACAAGTTACGACTTTAACTTGGGTGCATGCAAGTAATCAACGTCATTGTTCCTGTTTGCTGTGTGCAGGACACATCATAACTTGCAAGCAGTACAAAATTGTCACCCCTACCATCAATGAGAATGGGCTACTGGTGCAATGAGATTCCTTTCAATTTAGCTCCAGAGACGTGTGATCCTCGCAGTCTTAATACTGTTTTCTCTGTATGAAATTTCTTTTGTACCCTTGGGATATCCAAATGTATCCCAGGTGCAGTACAGCCCCTGAAACAATCATATGGATTTATTTAGTAAAGTTATGTTGAAGTGTGCCAAACAAAATAGTTCTAGTTTTCTCATGTATAAAATTGAGGGTTGAAAATTGTTTAAACACGTTACTAATATTTGAAGCTCTCATTGCTGTATTCAAGTAACAGTAGATGGAGGGAAAGGTCACAGGCATTTTGTAGAATACTGGTGGAAAAATGATGCATTGCTCGTCAGGGGATAACTTCAGAGCAAAGTGGTAGGATATTGTGGTGAGGTCGTGTAAGCATGTTTCTTCATAATCAGACCAAGGGGAGGGATGTGATGAATGAGATATGGTTGGAATCGTTTGGATAATCAAGGATGTGCGTTAAAACCCTACTTGGGCAGTCTGAAATATTAGAATTTGAATGCAGTTAATTAAATACATATACTATGTAATACAAGCCATGAGGTCTTCAGCAGGCTAATGTTTCTACCCAATTAATTGACGGTTTAAAAAAATAGACGTACAGGCCCTTCCAACCCATGCCGCCCAAAATATCAAATTAACCCATAACCCCAGTATGCTTTGAAGCATGGAAGGAAACTGGAGCACCCAAAGGAAACCCACGGAAGCACAGGGAGAGCATACGAATTATGTGCAGACAGCGCCGGATTCGATCCCAGGTTGATAGTGTTGCAATTGTGTTGCACTAACTCCAAATGCTTAACAATCACATGATTTGGTGCAGCCAATAGGAGAAATGAGTGGAGGTGGAGTTGGAGTGGAGTGGAGGTGGAGTTGGAGTGGAGATGGAGGTGAAGTTGAGATGGAGTTGGAGTGGAGATGGTGGTGGAGTGAGTGGAGTTGGAGTGGAAGTTTGAGTGGGAGGTGGAGGTGGAGTGAGTGGAGTTGGAATGGGAGTTTAAGTGGGAGGTGCACTGGGAGGTGGAGTTGGAGTAGGAATTTGGGTGGGAAGTGGAGTGGAAGGTGGATTGGGTGGAGTTGGAGTGGGTGATGGAGTGGGAGGTGGAGTGGGAGTTTGAGTGGGAGGTGGAATGGAGGTGAATTTGGAGAGGAGGTGGTGTTGGATAGGTTGGCCAGTGAGGCTGTATGGGTGGAACTGAAGAACACGAAATGGATGATCACCTTGTTGGGAATGTAAAGCACCTTGAATAGTCAATGAGAATTAGAGCACAATGCCTGGAGATTGATGCCAGCTCTAGGTGAAGTAAGGCTGTTGGGGGGGGTGGATTTTAACTTTCCGAATATTGACTGGGAAAGTTGCAGTATGAAAAGTTTAGAAGGGGTGGAATTTGTTGAATATCTTCAGGAAAGTTTCCTCTGACGACATGCAGAATGTCCCAAAGGGAGAGGCCAATGCATGATCCAGTCTTTCAAAGAATGGGAGAGACAAATGGTTGAAGTGTTTGTGGGCTCCAGTGACTATTGTTCTGCGGGATCATTGGACTGAGGATGATATGGAGGTGAGCGAATGTGTGTGATGCTGTATTGCTTGCAAAAAAAAATCAAAGCCGGCTGCAGTGAATTGTGTCCCATTGTCTGAAACTAACATTACAGGAGAACCAAAGCGATTGAATATGGACTTGAGTTCCATGATTGTAGCCCATGCAGTTGGTTGGGGTACTTTGATGATCTCAAGCCATTTGGAGTATGCATCCACTATGATTAGGTAGTACTCCGTATTAATTGGCCCTGCATAGTTAACATGAAGACTATTCCATGGTCCGTTTGGTTGAAGCCAGGAATGTAGATTTGTCTTGACAGCTGAGCCACATTGGATACATGACCATGTCAGTTGTTCAATCTGGTCATCCATCAGAGGCCAATAAACAAGTGCTTTCCCTCGATTCGTTCCAGCATGTCCATTTTGAAACTATTTGAAGATTGTATATCGCAGAGCTGAGAATCACAATCCTTTCTGCAAAGAAAAGGCGGCCATTAGTGATCACTAATAATTCTCGCCTTTTGAAGAATGGCTGGATTTCCATTCAAGGGCAAGCTTTTGGCCACCCTGACTGATGATAATATATTATCTCTTGCAGGAGGTCATCTTCGCTCATTGCTTGTCTAACATCTTTGAATACTTAACCCTAACCCTAATGTTCATACTGAGAGTTCTGTGACAAGAATATCTTCTGGCTCTGTTTCCTGTTCTCTAATGAGTTGTGACAATGCATCTTATAGTCGGCAGGTATTTAATTTTGAAGTCATAACCAGGTAGCATAGTTGCCCATCTTTGCAGTCGGTTTGCCGTGTAAATTGAAATTCCTTTCTTTGAACCAAATACTGTTAGGTGCAGCTTGTGATCTGTCAGAAGAGTGAATTGCCATCCATAGAGCATTTTATGGAGTTTCTTCACCACAAAAATGATTACTAGAGCTTCCTTTTCAATTTGTCCATAGTTAAGCTCTGCTGCATGTGCTCTGGCCTTCTGATTCCCATCTGGGAATATGTGTGGAATGACTGCACCAACCCCAGACAGAGATACATCTGAAGCTACAACAATTTCCAAGTTTGGATCATAGTGCGTCAAAAGAAGGTTCAAGTTTAGCATCAACTTAATTTGATTGAACGTCCATTTCCATTTGCTATCTATAATAAGGAACTTGGTGAGTGGATCACGGAGTTTATGCATCTCTGGCAGAAATGAACTGTAGTGACTGAGAAGACCCAGGAATGAACATCGCGTGGTCACATCTGTGGGTGCAGGCATGTGCCTGATGGCATCAGTGTTTTGCGGACCTGGCCATGTTCATCATTGATGAAATCCAAATATTTCACTGACTTCATAAAAATGTGCAATTTTCTGGATGCATTCGAAAGCCGTAGTCTTTGATGTGGGATGGAACACAATCAAGGAGATCAAACAATTCTCAAGTTACGCTCTAGATGATCAGGATGTCATCTAGGCACATTGCAACTCCCCGAACGTTGTTCAGTATTGTGCCTATGTGATCTGTTGATAGATAGCTGGAGCAGTCTTCACTCCTAATGGTAGACGGGTTTTTCTGAACAATCCACGGTGTGGGTTGATGGATAGCAATTCCTTGAGCTCGTCATCAACCTCCACCTCTGCTAAGACAATCTTCGCAAAGCACTTGCCACCATTCAGCCTAGCGAAGAGGTCATCAGGCAATGGCAGTGGGAATTGATGGGTGTCCAATGCTGCATTCAGACCAGTTGAGAAATCAGCACACAGACGTATATTCGATATGGAACCCTGGTTCCGATTGTTGGCGCTGCAACAGCATTGCACTAATGGCTGAGCTAACCATGCCTCCCTCCTAAATGTGTGTGATGCTCAGGAATCAAAACTGGGTCACAAAACTGGGAATCTTG
Organism: Narcine bancroftii; assembly: GCF_036971445.1. Taxonomy (NCBI): domain Eukaryota; kingdom Metazoa; phylum Chordata; class Chondrichthyes; order Torpediniformes; family Narcinidae; genus Narcine; species Narcine bancroftii. The sequence continues at coordinate 228,087,900 of NC_091471.1, forward strand.
CATGATACCTCTACACAGCAGGGTCTGATCATCAAATCACATTTTATTGAATTTAGCAGGTTTAATCGCATAATGATGCTGACACATCACGTTAGTTCAACCGACCTAAACATGTTTTGCCACTGATTCTCATTTGTACTCAGCATCTGATGCCACTTATGTCAGTGTCCAACAAGAGCCGGCCAGCACTGATCGATGCCAGCTGCCCTGATACTGCTTTTCCATGCTCGCAATGTCCTGGTGAAACCTTTCACCGTGATAATCATTGACTGCGCCAAAATCAGCATGGACGTGAATTTTCAATGACATGTTGTGCTTCATGGTTTTGTATGCTTGCAGAAGACTTAATATATGACAATAAATCACAAAAATAACAAAAAATGTTACATGATAGTAATAATTTGAATTGCAAGTAACACCATTACGTAGAGTGGCCCAGATAGTGTTACACAATTGGAGTGCCATTGAACTGGGTTCAGATTCAGCACTGTCTGTAAGGAGTATGTATATTCTCCCTGTGACTGCATTAGTTCATTCCCATGTTCAAAAGACACGCAAGATTAATAGATAAATTAGTCACATGGGTCTATTTGGGCAGCATGAGCTGGAAGGCCAGAAGGGCCTATTACTCTATTGTATCTCATAATTTAACATTATGCCGAAGAGAGCAAAGCCATCCAATTTATTTTTCAGTCAGTCAAATTTAGAGCGGTCAACAATGTGATAGGGCCAAATGCCTTTCAATGGTGATCCTTCGGTTCCTGGCTATTCAAACTAAGAATGTAAATGTTGTTGGAAAGATCAGCATTGAGTCTCATCCAATATGAGAAGGCCATCTTCTGGAACTGCTCCAATGTGAGAACCATTTGAGGAGGACCAAGCCCTTACGCACTTGTGTGAAGTAGAAAACAGCACGAACTTTGTTATTCATTTTGGAATAATAATATTAAAAAAACTTTTTTTAAAGTTATTTTTTATTGAAGTTTGCAATAATACAAAAAAATAAACAATACAATTATATATTTAGATACAAATTTTAATAAAAAAACCTGTTAATTCAAAACCCCAACCACTAAACAAGGTAGAAAACAAAACTAACATGTGGGTATCAAGTGACGACTTGGAATTCGGCAGCACAGCATTGAAGATATAACAACCCTCAAACTTTAGCCACATCTAATTTTTTCCTAAACTTAAACGAGACATAATATCACTTAACCATTGTGTATGTCTAGGTGGAGTATTACACTTCCATTTAATCAAAATTACGCATCTGGCTATCAATTAAGTAAAAAAAAAATTGATTTTGAGATGAAGTCAATAAAATGTCTTCATGTGTTTCTACATAACTTCTACAAAATTTATCAAAACTCTATGATGTCTTCAATAGTTAAAAAGAATACTTGTGTCATAATGGTTAATGGGATAAACATATTGATTAAAGCTAATTTCAACAATGATCCACTGTGTATGAAGATGTTGTTTGATTATGGAGAAAAGTTCTCTGTAGAATTTGGTGTTCAGACCATAACAAGGATACTTTTGATTGCTGTGGCAGGTTTGGAACAATAGAAGTGAGGATATAAGAGCATTGCTTTGTTTCAGCATGAGAACTGTTCATTTCCTGGTTTGATTGAGCAGAATTGATTGACCAAGCTGCGGTGTTATCAAGGGTTATTGAGGACCTGTGGTGACCCACTTACCAGTAGCTGTGGAAAATGTGGGAAATTGACCTGCATCCAACAGAGGTTTTTATCTGGGCTGATGACCTCATTAATGATCTCCCTTCCTGTCCATGTGACAGAAGCAGTGATATATATAAGCCCAGCATGCAAGGCTAGACTAGACACTAGACTCCTCAGAGTGTACATCAACTTCCCCTCATATTCATCAACTCGTCAATATGGACAGCGATTCCACAACGTGTACACTGACATCTATAGTAGCTCAGTGTAGAATCCTTCACTACAGACTCTTAAATTTGCTGTTGCTAAGAACAGAACAAGGAACGAAATAGCTATTAATTAATTGGTATAGAGTTCATTCTTGTTACCAAATATGTCTTCAAACAACTGATATGATATTAATAGGATCAGAAACATCCAGTATTTCATAATAATACCGAGAGCACAAATGCCAATGACCATATGCCGGAAGGTTGATCAGACATTTGAACTCAACCAGGAGTTCAACAGGACTGTCAGTAAACAAAGAATGTCACACCTTGTGGCTGGTATAAATTATCTGTGAGTCAGAAGGAAGTGTCCAATCAGACAATATTATTCCTTACCCTTAAAAAGTTTGTTTGTGCTGTTTTGACTTCTGTGCAAATCATGCAATGCAAATTTCAATGGAGGGAAACACAAATGCCTGCCAGAGTTTGCCCCAACCCCAGGGCGAGGAGCTGTGCCTCACCATACTCTCGTTGCCATCGCTTGCCCTCAGACCCACCCCTGCCCTTGTCTCGAGTATGTGTCAAGCAGCACTGGTGACGTATGCTAGTGACTCTCCCGCAATAAAAGCGATGCTTTAGCCTGCTAATGTCAGAGGGGTGGAGGACTGTAACGTTTGATGGCAGGTAGTTACCAGCATCCACCCGCACCTACCCCCACCCACCCACCCCGCTGAATGTGCTTACGAGCGTTCCATTGTGCCCCAGTCACGCCAATGCCCTCATCTAACACTCGTCGTCTTGGCGCTGACCTTGATGTCTGCAGGAGGACCTTGAAGAAGGCCTCAGGCCCATTATGAATAAGACGCTGCGGATCTACTGAGTTCCTCCTTCTGTGTTTTTCTGCAAATTTCAATCTATGTTTAACATTCCATTAAAAGAAATTATTAAAATTCATGTTGCTTTTCATTGTGGTTTGTTGGTTGTGGGAATAATTGAACGTTTTAATTTTTACTTTATTTAGTTTATTTGTCTCAAAATATCTGCCATAGTGAGAAGGTTCTTCTGCCAACAGCCTAGCAGGTTATGTTTAGCATTCATACAGCTGTGGAAAGACCAAACTTAATAGAGTCAAGGATTACAACGAAAAGGACGTTTAATTAGCACCAAGCAAGAATGGCATTTCTATGGGATTCATTCAGGAGCCTGATGGCTGTAGGGAAGATGCTGTCTTTACACTGGTTGGTGCATAGCCTTCTCAATGGGAGGAAGGAAAATAGAGGGTATCAGAGGTGTGAGGGGCATTTCAGCACAGGAAAGGGGTTGCATTTCCCCAGGCAGCAGAAGATGTAGACATGTCCATGGAGGGGAGGAAAATTTTTGCTACATTCTAAGCTGCAATCACAGTCTTCTTCTGATCTTGAGCATTGCAGATCTCATAGCATGCCGCAATGCATCCAGAAAGTATGCTTTCAATGCTGCATGAGTAGAGGTTGCTGGGAAACTAACTTCTGTCTTCTTCTCAGAAAGCAAAATGTTTGTTGCACTTTCTTGACTGTTCCATCAACATTGTTGTCCCAGGTCAAGTATATTGGAGATATTTATGCCTTGAAGCTGCATAGTTTTCTAGTTCAGCGCCATTAAAGTAGACAGGAATGTGGACTCTATCCTCTCTCCTGTAGTCAATGGTCATCTGCTCTGCAGGGTCCAACTGCCCGTTCTAATGTCATCGGCTCTGTACAGGCTTTAAATGGCTTGTTACAGGAGCTGATGGCGATTTTAATTACAATCCCGTACCTGTAGGATCTATGCCCAAGATGGAGGTGCCTGTGCTTGGCAGTGGTCACGAAGGGATGCAGACTCCAGTGCAGTAGCAGACTAGTGCAGGGCTCCAGAAACAGGGAGAACACCACCACCCCCCCCCCCCCATCATTGAGAAGGAGATGCGCAGAGGAATCAACCCTACAGCACAGTGACCACGGCAGTGGGCCAGCGAAGGATTCAATGGCTGAAAGTCCTTCACAGGCTGCGGGCTGTTGGTGAATGGCTCATGGGAAACAGGGATTGGAACCTGGATTCGAGAGGGTGCGTGGGGCAAGAAGGGTTCACAAAGGGTGCTGAAGGTCCTTCGGATCTTGTTGGAGGTTGGAATCTGGAGCTCAGGCTGCCGATATATCCAGAAGGAGTCCGGGTGGCAGCAGAGACCGCGGGAGGGCTGGAGACGAATCCGCGGACACTCACAGCCTCTGAAGGAACTCACTTTTACTTCTCTTTGGGAGAATATTAATGGCGACTCTGCTTTACAAAATAAAATTTTGTGTAATATCACAGTGTTATGAACCTAGAGGACCCCAAAACCCAGCAGCAATAGATATTCACCAAGACAAATGGTTACTTAAAAAAGTTGATTTTAATTATCTTTAAACATGAAAGCTGACCGTTTTGAGTTTTGTGTGCCCGATGGAGATGTGGGGGGGCTGGTAGTCATGGTGGGGAGCTGGCTGATGGAGGACCTCAGTTTTCTTCAGGCTGACTTCCAGGCCAAACATTTTGGCAGTTTCCGCAAAGCAGGACGTCAAGCGCTGAAGAGCTGGCTCTGAATGGGCAACTAAAGCGGCATCGTCTGCAAAGAGTAGTTCACGGACAAGTTTCTCTTGTGTCTTGGTGTGAGCTTGCAGGCGCCTCAGATTGAAGAGACTGCCATCCGTGCGGTACCGGATGTAAACAGCGTCTTCATTGTTGGGGTCTTTCATGGCTTGGTTCAGCATCATGCTGAAGAAGATTGAAAAGAGGGTTGGTGCGAGAACACAGCCTTGCTTCACGCCATTGTTAATGGAGAAGGGTTCAGAGAGCTCATTGCTGTATCTGACCCGACCTTGTTGGTTATCGTGCAGTTGGATAATCATGTTGAGGAACTTTAGGGGACATCCGATGCGCTCTACTATTTGCCAAAACCCTTTCCTGCTCACGGTGTCGAAGGCTTTGGTGAGGTCAACAAAGGTGATGTAGAGTCCTTTGTTTTGTTCTCTGCACTTTTCTTGGAGCTGTCTGAGGGCAAAGACCATGTCAGTAGTTCCTCTGTTTGCGCGAAAGCCGCACTGTGATTCTGGGAGAATATTCTCGGCGACACTAGGTATTATTCTATTTAGTAGAATCCTAGCGAAGATTTTGCCTGCAATGGAGAGCAACGTGATTCCCCTGTAGTTTGAGCAGTCTGATTTCTCGCCTTTGTTTTTGTACAGGGTGATGATGGTGGCATCACGAAGATCCTGAGGCAGTTTTCCTTGGTCCCAACAAAGCTTGAAAAACTCATGCAGTTTGGCATGCAGAGTTTCGCCGCCAGCCTTCCAGACCTCTGGGGGAATTCCATCCATACCTGCTGCTTTGCCACTTTTCAGTTGTTCGATTGCCTTATATGTCTCATCCAGGGTGAGAACCTCATCCAGCTCTAGCCTTAGGGGCTGTTGAGGGAGCTGGAGCAGGGCGGAATCTTGGACTGAGCGGTTGGCACTGAACACAATGAGACAGACAACAGACTCGCCAAGGCAAATAGCGCCTTTGGAAGACTACACAAAAGAGTCTGGAAAAACAACCAACTGAAAAACCTCACAAAGATAAGTGTATACAGAGCCGTTGTCATACCCACACTCCTGTTCGGCTCCGAATCATGGGTCCTCTACCGGCACCACCTACGGCTCCTAGAACGCTTCCACCAGCGTTGTCTCCGCTCCATCCTCAACATCCATTGGAGCGCTTTCATCCCTAACGTCGAAGTACTCGAGATGGCAGAGGTCGACAGCATCGAGTCCACGCTGCTGAAGATCCAGCTGCGCTGGATGGGTCACGTCTCCAGAATGGAGGACCATTGCCTTCCCAAGATCGTGTTATATGGCGAGCTCTCCACTGGCCACCGTAACAGAGGTGCACCAAAGAAAAGGTACAAGGACTGCCTAAAGAAATCTCTTGGTGCCTGCCACATTGACCACCGCCAGTGGGCTGATAACGCCTCAAACCGTGCATCTTGGCGCCTCACAGTTTGGCGGGCAGCAACCTCCTTTGAAGAAGACCGCAGAGCCCACCTCACTGACAAAAGGCAAAGGAGGAAAAACCCAACACCCAACCCCAACCAACCAATTTTCCCCTGCAACCGCTGCAATCGTGTCTGCCTGTCCCGCATCGAACTTGTCAGCCACAAACGAGCCTGCAGCTGACGTGGACTTTTTACCCCCTCCATAAATCTTCGTCCGCGAAGCCAAGCCTAAGAAGAAAAGAAGAAACATGAAAGCAGAATTACACTTTAACTTAGCACTATTAACTTACTTTCCCAAACTTAACCCCCTTCTAATTCTAACTCAGAAAAGTTCATTGGTTCACAGGGCAATCTCACTTCTCATTCTTCCAAGTTCACTGGTTGCAGGCAATTCTTATACTGTGCACAGAATTTAACATTTATAAAGATCACCAGACTTTGGTGCTCGAAAGATGAATGGTTACCGCTCAGGAAGGTTCTTGTTGGTTTTCATAGAGAGATGTGTTACTCCAGGACATCCACAACTGATGTTCTTCCATCAATCATCTCAGTGTCTTGCTGATGAAACTTGCCCCATTAGGGTTCTCCAGATGATAACCTCTTTCTTTCAGGTAACCATAGAGTTCCTTTCTGTTTCCCTTATTCCAAGTGAAACATTAGACAGCCAGTCATCTCCTCTTGCATGAACCACAAAGGCTTCAACCAGGCTGTCTTCCAAAAGCTTGCCAGCTTGCCCTGTTCCAGTCCCAGCAACGTTTGCTGGCTGACATTGTCAAGTGATCTCTGCTTCTCTCTCTCTCTCACACACTGAGACTGAGAGAAAGTCTGTTTGACTCTCTCCACTTACAAAACCACATGACCTTCTTGCAACAGCAAATTCCCCTTTCACACAGCAGCGGCTCCAGCCTTCTCTTTCATCTGTTGACTCCATTAGTGAAGTCTCTTGGGCACTCTTCAAAGCTCTTGCAGTAAGGTGTGAGAAGCCACTATGTCTCCAGTATTTCAAATAAGATCTGTTTTAAAGTGTTTGCATGTAACAAATCTTTCCCAATTTATCTTCCCCAAAATATTTCTGTATACTCTGTCACAACAGTTTCTGCATTATGACAAGACAATAAAAGGAATCTTGAAATCTTAAAAGGTTGAGAAATGTTGTTTTAGCACCATGGAAACCTTCTCTCCTGCATCCATCTCACTTTTACTTATTACCTGGCCTAGTAATATGGTGCGAGCAGCAAATTTGAACAATTTGGCTGTGATGGTTGCTTCCTGGCTGGCTTCTCAAACTGGACAACAGAACACTAAAATGAGCCCAGTGTCCAAAATAGGTAAGAATCATGTGCTGGAGATGCCTATGTCCTTGTACATAGTTTCCTATGAGTCAGTCAGTCACAAGTACTAAGGAAAATAATTGAATTTTTAGGAAGGTCTGTATTTGGTAGCTTCCGCATTTGAATCTAATCCCTGATTTAAATTCAGTAGATCCTTTAATACAAATTTTGATTTTCAGTTAGCTGTTTTAAAGTACAATTTTGCCCAAACTCAAATCCAATTTGAGGAAAACTTATGGCAGGATGATCTGGAATAGGATGAAACACCTTTGATGATCAGCTTGCACTCTCTTGCTCCACACACATAGACCTCTGCTCTTCTCTCCGTTGTATCCACTCCTCGGCCTATGTTGTTGGATCTGCATGGGATTTCATGAATGTCATGCGCCATGTCTGGCCTGCACATGTATGCTGTGCCTATCACAAGAACGGAAAACTGACACTGCCTCACGGGGCAGGTCCAATCCATCAGCAGCTAAGCCCAATTTCAGCATCTTGACTCTGCATAAAACACCACATGTGGAGCTGCTGCTGTCCTGCTCATCCCATGACTATCAGTGCAGTGAACATGCAGCACTGCAAACCAGAAGTTCATGTATAGTCAGCCTGGAGAAAAAAAGAAATGGGATTCCATCTCTTGTCAAAATCTGCTCATTTCTGGGGCATAATGCCCATTTTTAAAAATCAGGCTCGTGTAATCACCTGCCATAACTTTTGCTCAGATTTCAGCTATTAATCAAAAGTCAATATGAGAGCTGGAGAGGAAACTGCAATACCTCCCTGTCAATGTGTGAATTGACTCCAGCCGACACTCTTAAGAGACCAGATTAAGTTCAACTTATCAAGACCAAACCATGAGGAGGGCCTGATGATTTCAGGTCAGCACAATTTGTTGGCTCTATTTCATTTCAGAGCAGATATTAGGCAACATGCTCAGCTTCCTCCTGCATGATTTATTTCCATATCATTTAGCAATTATTTCATTTCCTTTTCCGAGTTTAGTATTTAGTTTCAAGCTGTTGCTTGGATGGGGGCAATCTTATCTGCAAGGGAGATTCAAGACCTCCTTCAGCATGAAAACCTGGGCTAATGCTTCTTTGCAGCACTGAGGCTATGTTTCAGATGAAATATTCAACCAGAGCCTGTTATGGGTCAATATAAAAGGAATTACTGAGGCTTGGCAGATCTGGGGGGGGTCGCTTTGCTGAGCACCTTCATTCTGCCTGCATCAGTGACAGGGATCTTCCAGTGGCCAACCATTTTAATTCTACACCCCACTCCCTTGTTGACATGTCTGTCTATGACCTCATGGACTGTCAAACCCAGACCACCTGAACATGGGAGGAACAACACCTGATTTTCGGTATGAATGTTCTCCAGCCAGATGGCATTAACCTTGACTTCTCGGGGGCATGGCAAAATGGCGTAGGGAGAAGTTGTGTGAAACCACCTCTCCCCAGCTGAATAACTAATGTCCAAAAAGTAAAGACATTTAACTTATTTCAAACTTTTTCTGAAAATGTTTAAGTATTGTTTACAGTAACAATGTGGAAAACAAGAGGCCAACTGGTGAAGAAACTACATTTTAAAAGAGCAGAATGTGTGGAGGAACTGAGGCCTACCTTCCAGAAGGATCCATGGTGAAGGCCCAAAACCACAGAGGACTCTTCAGACAAAATTAATAGTTACACTGGCGCCCTCATTGCGTTTGAGGACGCAAGATGGCACTGGTGCGTTGCCTCCAATCTTTGGGGGGGGGGGGTGCAAGCGTGGCACAAACACACGCCTGAAGAGGTTGGGGAGTGCATGGGTGAGCACCCCAATCATGAGCGTGAACGCATGTGTGTGTCCGGTGGTGTCGCTAGCGCAGGGTCGGAGGGCTTACGCCTCTGAGCCCTGGCCAAACTGGGCATGTGCGAGGAATTTCTCATGCGCACTATGCCCGATTAGGCCCAGGCTACAGGGATGACTGGCCTTCGCTGGGCCAACAATGTTGGCTTGGTTTGGGGGGGGGGGGGGGGGCGGTTCTGAGCCGCAGCCAATTGGCCCGGGCCGAGATGGTTACTGTGGAACAAGAAGAAATGCTGACGATGATGGAAGAAGAAGAGGAAGAGGAAGCAGTAGCAATATTACAAGCAACCAGAATTATTGAAGGTAGGCCTCAAAGGTTCAAATCTATCCCACTGCAAACTTTTAAAACTTCAGTTGCTGAAGGTGAAGCTACAGTATCTTTATAAGAAGATTTTATGAGAAGAATGGATAATATGGCTCTACAAGTAACTCAGGGCTTTTTGGACAATAAGACTTAATTGGCTGAATTAAGAGGGAAAATGGCTAATATATATGAATAAGTGTCTGCAATTAAAATGGACGTGAATAAATGTTTGAGAGCGGTGGACACAGTGCAAGATGAATTAAAAAAAATAAACGGACATTTTGTAATTGTAATCAAAAAGTAGAAAGATATAGTGAAAGGATGGACTATGTTGAACTTTCCATTATGGGTTGGGATGTACATAAACAAGAGTTTTTTTGAAGAAAATGGACTCATTGGAAAATCAAAGTCGGCGTAATAATGTTAAGAAAGTAGGATTACTGGAAGATATAGAAGGAACAGATTCGATGAATTTTTTTTTAGAAATGGATTCCAGAAATATTGCGGGAGGATGCATTCCCGGATGGGTTGAATAGGCAATAAGGCAAAAATCTTTCCCAGATCAACCACCTAGGGTGGTTCTTACTCGATGTTTGTGGTATCTGGATCACGAGATGATTTAACGCCTTGCAGTACAAAAAGCTCGCCAAAATCAGGGATCTTTGCTGATTCAAGGCAATAAAGTTTTTTGTAATGCCAATTTGAGTGAAAATGTTATAAGGAGACGTAAAGTACTTAATCCGGCAATGGTGGTGTTATGGAAGAAGGGGTACAGATTTTCTTTCAGATAGCCAGCTGCACTGAAATTGTTTTATGGAAATTTTCAGGCTCAGTTTTTTGGGAATGAGAGCGATGCTGTAACCTTTGCTAATTCTTTTCCAAATAATCCAACAAGTTCTGAGTTGCAGAAACAGTTGAAGCTGCAGGTATCCTCGAAAAAGAATGGGAATGGAAATGGGAAGAAGATTCCGGAAGTCCAGCGATTGATTGTGATTGAAGGAGAAGACCAAGCTGTTGATGGCATGGAGTCTATGGGTTGAATGTTTGAAGTTTGGAAGAGATATTTTTGGACTATCAGCTGTGGGGGGTGGGGGGGGGGGCAGGGCAACTCTGAAACTTTCGAAGTCATCTACCACTAATGGTATTGACCACACCTGGTTTATAGAGGGGGGTACAACTAAGGTGTTTTTTTTGTTAGATATTTTTGTCAAGGGGCTATTTTTAGTTAATTTGTTTACTTTGTATTTTTATATTTTTTATATATTTATAGTTTTAAAGGGTATTTTAGGAGATTTTATTTTGTGTAAGGGTTAGCTGTGTTGGGTGCCACTCTAATGGGAACAATGAGTAATTTAAATTTTGTGACATTTAATGTTAAAGGGGTTAATCAACCAATAAAACATAAATGAGCACTAGACTATATTAAGAAGATAAAGGTGGACATTGCATTTTTACAAGAGACTCATCTGATCAAGAAAGAACATTTGAAGCTGACAAAGAATTGGGTTGGTCATGTGATAGCATTTTCCTTTAATTCCAAAGCTCAGGGAGCAGCAATTTTGATACATAAAAAAGTACCTTTTATTTTGGAATCTTTCTCTGCCCATGCAGGTAGAGTGTTGAAGGTTAATTGTAAAATATTTTCAGAAGCCTGGACCTTGATGAATGTGTATGCACCAAATGAAAATGATGTAGAATTTGTTATGGACACACTTATGAACCTGAATCAATCGAATATTTTGATAGGAGAGGATTTCAATTGTTGTTTTGACCCATTATTGGATAAATCTCCAATAATGTGAAGAAAACTAAAATGGCTAAAAGAATGTCTAAGTTGATGAGAAACTTAAATTTAGTGGAAATATGGAGGCAGTTGAATCCGACTGAAAGAGATTTTTCATTTTAATCTGCCCATCATGATTTGTTCTCAAGAATTGACCTCTTTGTGGTATTGGCACATTTGCAAGGTAGAATTATTCATGCTGAATATAAGAGCAGGATTTTGTCTGATCATTCACTATTGTTAATTTCATGTAGTGGATCTGAGGTGGCAGAAATTACTTACCATTGGCGATTTAATGAAATGTTGTTAAAGAAACCTAAATTTATTACATTTATTAGAGACCAAATTAGTTTTTTTAGAAATAAATGAAGGTTCAGTACAGAGTAAGTTTATCCTATGGGATGCTTTAAAGGCATATTTGAGAGGCCAGATTATTAGTTATACAGCGAAGGTCAAGAAACAGTATCTGGCTAAAAGTCAGAACTTAAAAATAAATTGCAGTATGAGAGAGGACATTTCAGAAGAGTTCAACTGAGGGTAATAGGGTTTAACTATCTAAATTGAAAATACATTATAATACTTTGCAAATTTGTAACTATGAGAAAATGATTCAATGATCGAAGCAAAGTTATTCTGAGCTGGGTGAGAGGGCTCATAAGGTTTTAGCATGGCAGTTGAAGACTGAACAAGTGTCTAGTATGATTAATGCAGTTAGGAGAAATTCAGAGATAACATATAAACCACAGGAAATTAACGATGAATTTTGTACATTTTACTAGGATTTGTATGCATCTGAAGGGACTCATGACATGGACCAGAATGAATCCTTTTTTGCAAATTTGAATGTACCTTTGTTAAATGATGCAGATATTAGGGAATTGGATGGTCCATTTACTGACTTGGAGCTTAAGGAAGCATTGCAATCTATGCCTAGTGGAAAATCTCCTGGAGAAGATGGATTTGCAATGGAATTTTATAAAGAATTTTATGATTTGTTACTTCCTGTATATACTGATGTACTTAAACAAGCGACTGATACAGGTTTATTTCCAGAGTAGTTTTTGAGGGCATTAATAACAATTATTTCAAAGAAGGATAGAGATCTGTTAAAAGTGGTTTCATATAGACCAATATCTTTATTGAATGCGAATTAGAAAATTGTAGCAAAGGTACTAGAAAATATATTGGCTAATTTTCTACCAAAATTAGTACATGTAGATCAAGCAGGATTTATTAAGAATAGATATTCAGTTGATAATATTACTAAATTAATCACAATAATTAATGCTTCAAGACAGCAACTCAACCACCCAATGATACTAGTGCTAGATGCGGAAAAAGCTTTCAACTATGTTGAGTGGAATTTTTTATTTAAGGTGTTAGAAAGATTCAAATTTGGACCACTCTTTATTGGTTGGGTTAAGGCATTATACACCAATCCTTCTGCTCAGATGGTGATGAATGGATGGGTTTTGCCAGTATTTAATTTGCTTAGATCAATTAGATGGGGCTGTCCTCTGTCACCAGGCTTATTTGTATTAGTTATAGAACATTTGGCTCAAGATATAAGGCAAGACACTAATATTAGAGAAATTACCATAGGTGAACAAGAATATAAAACTAATCTGTTTGCAAATGATGTGTTGATATATTTATCTTATCCCAAAAGTTCTTTAGAACTATTACAAAATTTGCTGAAACGATATGGTGTGATTTCGGGTTATAATGTTAATTGGGATAAAAGTGAGATATTACCAACATCGGATGATGATAATTCAGATTGTAAACAGCTTACAAAGTTTTGGTGGTCTAATAAAATTGAGTATTTAGGAGTAATAGTGAATAAAGAATATTAAAATTTGTATAGTTTAAACTATATACTTCTATTAAATAAGATTAAATTTGATTTAAATAGTTGGAAAGCGTTGTCATAAACTTTGATTGGGTGAGTAAACTGTATTAAAATGAATATATATTCCAGTATACAGAACTTATTTCAGTCTATTCTGAGTGAAGTACCGAAGACATTTTTAAAGGAATTAAATAAAGCAGTTCATTTGTTTTAATGGAATGGTAAATTGTCTAGAGATTCTATGTAGCAGTTGACATGGAGGTATGATTTAGGTGGTCTTCAATTACCACATTTTCAGAATTATTATGAGGTGGCAAAATTAAAGTTTATTAATAGGTTGTTTGATATTGATCAAACTCTGGTGTGGGCGAAGGTGGAGTTGGATCAAATTTTTGAGAAAAAAATACATCACTTTTATATATAAATAGAATCCCTTTCTTTTACAACAGTATAAACTGCCAGTATTGAGACATTTGATGGGTGTATGGTATAAGCGGAATCAATTTATAGGAATTAAGGGTAAAGTTTCTGCCAAGACACCATTTATCAGAACCAGATAATTCCTTTTTCTTTGAATAACCCTTATTTGAAAGATTGGGAAATGAAGGGTGTTATATTAGTGGAGGATTGTTTGAAGCAGGTATATTTCTTTCTTTTAATAGATTTGGTGAAAAGTTTGGTATATCACTGAATACTCTATTTGCTTATTTATCAAGTTCGAGATTTATTGTTGGAAAATTTCAAATGAGAATTGGTGTTACCTGGTCAAACAAAATTTGAGAAATTAATTGCTAATAGAGGAAAGAAGGGATTTATTTCGGAAATGTATACGTTACTACAGGAAAAGATGACTAAGGTTGATGTATATAAAATGAAAGATAAATGGTAGAAGGATTTATCTACTATATCTCTGGAGAAATGGTCAAACATATGTGTTGATAGTGTTACGAAGCTAATTAACATATGATATAGTTTGTTTAAATATAATTTCTTACATAAATAGTATTTATGAAAAGTTGAAAAAATATGGTTTTAGTTCATCAGATTTGTGTTTTCAATGTGGGGAACAGACAAGGACCTTCTTATGTTCAGTATGAGGATGTAAAAAAGTCAGACATTTTTGGCAAAAATTTTAGTTTTTGCGAGATTTATTTAAGATAGATCTGCAACTTGACCCATTGGAATGTTTACTGGGTTATATGAATACACTAACAACAATTTTGCGACTAGATAAATCTCAAATTGCATTTATACATTTAGGGTTGGTGGTAGCTAGAAAAGGTATAGCTAGTATGTGGAAAAACAATGTTGAATTGAACATCCAAAGATAGCATAATGAAATACAATTGTATCTATATTTGGAGAAGATAACTTATAATTTGCAAAATAATTATCTTTTTTTTGTTAAAATGTGGAGTCTGTATTTGGAATGTATGGGTTTGGATGCTAAGTAAATGCTTTTATTAATAATGTAAAGGGTTGGCACACAGAGCAGCAACCATTCAAAACCTGGTATAATTATATTTTTTTCAGCTCCAAAGGGGGTGGGTTATGTGGGAGGAGGGAGGAGGGGGGGGGTAGTAGGTTTTTTTTGATAGATTAGTTTGTATATGTTTATTTTGTAAAACTTTTAAATAAAATTTTCAAAAATCCTTGACTTCTCCAGTTTCTGCTAGCCCACTCCCAGTTCTTCATCCCTCTGTCTTCTTTCCTCCACCCCCTTCCCTTCTGTCTCCATTTCCCCTTGTATGCTGGTGTGCCAAAGTTGAGCTCCTGTCAAGATTTTAAAAAAGTACAACCAAGCCGCACATTGCAAACAGGCTTTATTTGAATAACGCTAGCGGGAATGAGCAGTCTGTAGTGATGGTAGACAAGGTCACGTCACTAAGACTGTTTGGTCTTAGTGAACACGCTCACAGGGTACAATATTTAAGGCATTTCCCTGGAAACAAATTAGATAACAATTCTTTGAAGGTATTGCAACAGCTTAATATTTTACATTTTGCATATCCTCTTCCTAAAGACAGGGAAACGATTTGTTGTTGGTCATTTAACCTCATGTACCAGTTAGAATTAAGAACATCCTTCTGTATACAAAAGATCAACGGAAGTCTGGAAGGGTTGCTCACAGTACACATCAGTATCTATTCTCTGCCTGCCCGATTTCTGGGTTTCCAATTTACACATGTTAATGGCTAGTTTCAAAGTAATCTTAGACGCTTGGAGTTGACAATGGTGGCCAACACTTCAGCACTAAATCAACGCCATTCAGGGACTGAGGGGTGCTGGATGCTTATTGCAGCCTTTAGATCGTGCCGAACAGGTAGTAGTTAGTTCACGCTATTGTGTTAAAGAGATCAGGCAGGCATTAGGATATGGCTCAGTAGACGAGGTGAGAATTGATTCTTGTCTGGAATGTCCTTGGTCACTGGCAAAATCTGAGTGATGGTTTCTTCACCATAATTCCCATAACTAGATATTCTATAGCTAATATCCTATAGTGTGCCCACCCTCCCTTATCCTGCCTGTCGACCTGTTCTCCTCCCCCTGCCCCTCCCCTGACCACTTTGTTCGGGCATCTGCCCACATTTTGTTCCTAACTTGATGAAGGGCTCAAGCCAGAAATGTAGGTTATGTATCTTTATCTTCACTATATAGAGTACAGTGTTTGACCTGCTGTGTTTCTCCAGCATTGTGCTTTTACTTTGGAGGTCAATATCTATCCTTCACACTCTATCATTAAGATAGAATGGGCAAAATTATAGTGTTTTATGGCATGGAAACAGGGCCTTCACCCTGGTCATGCCAACCAATTTGCCTACCTAAACTAGTTCCATCTCCATCTGCTTGTTGTTGGGGGAAATCCCTCTGAACTATTCTAATCCATGTACCTGTCAAAATATCTTTCCAACCACTGTCATTCCTCTGTTGCACAAACCCACCACCCTCTGTGTGAAAAAGGACTTTCCTGCCCGCGGCTGACCAATGCTTAAAAAACCCTCTGCCAATGAATTTCTCATGAACCAGCTTGCCTCTGACTCCTGTACGAAGACATTGGCTGAAAGCAGTGGTAATACCTCATGACGGGTTTGAGGAGATTTGGCATGTCACCAAAAACTCTTCAAATTTCTGCAGGTGTACCATAGAAAGCATTCTGTCTGGTATGGAGGAGCCAATGCACAGGACAGAAAAAGACTACAGAGAGTTGTGAGCTGGGCCAGCCCCATCATGAGTGTCAGTCTTCACTCCATTAAGGGCATCTACAAGAGGTGTCATCTTAAGAAAATAGCCTCTATCATCAAGAACCCTCACAATCCAAGCCACGCCCATTCACACAGTTACCATTGGGATGAAGGTCTAAGAGCCTGAAGGCGGACACCCATAGGACCATAGAATACTGCAGCACCGAAAAAAAACAGTCCATTTGACTCTTCTAGTGTGTGCTGACCATTATTCAGCAATTGCCATTGACCTGCTCCCATTCCAGACCTCTCCAATCCATGTATCCACCCAATTTATTCTTAAAGCCTAAGATAAAGCCCATACCCACCACGTCAGATGGCAGCTCACTCCACACTCCCATCACTCTCTGCGTGAAGTTTCCCCTCATGTTCCCCCTAAACCTTTCCCCTTTCACCCTAAAGCCATGACCTCTCACCCTTAATCTCCCCCAATCAAAGTGGAAAAATCCTCCTCGCATCCACTCTGTCTATACCTCTCATAATCTTGTAAACCTCGATCAAATCTCCCCTCATTCTTCTTCATTCCAAGGAATAAAGCCCTAACCTGGTTAATCTTTCCATGTAACTCAGCCCAATGGCATAAAAGCAGCTTTTTCCCCACTGCCATCAGTTTTCTGATTGGACAATGAACCACAGACATGATCTCATTCACTCTTTCTCTGTGCTAATCTATTTATTTTTAAAATGCAATTTTTAGCAATATTTCTATGGGCAAAGCAACAAATTTAGCAACAATAAAATCTGATTCTCATTGTAGTTATTGAGGAGCTGGAAGTACAGCTGATCTCCGATTTTCCTGCTTCACTTGGTGCTGAAATCAGTAGCAGAGTGCCGATGAACATGGTGTGCGCTTGTTGAATTCCAATTGACTGCTCTAGTAATAAGTAGAAGTAAAAAATCAACAGGTGGTTGAAGTAAAAACACAAAGCTGGAGAAACTCAGCAGGTCAAACAGTGTATGTTATATGACAAAGGTAAAGACACAGAACCGGTGTTTCGGGCTAAACCCTTCATCGAGGTATGAGCAACATGTAGGTAGGCCCCTGAACAAAATAGTGGGGGGGGGGGGAGCCCAGTCCCAAAAGCAGGCAGTAATAGGTGGATAAAGAAAGGAGGCCACAGCAGGAAACAGTGGGGGAATGGCTCTGCGAATCGCAATTACAGAGCCCTCAGTGTTTGGGACAAAGACACTTTTTTTTAGTGAAATTAAAGTGCAAACCACTCGTTAGCCAACAAAAGGACGGCCAGGTTCAAAAGAGCCCACAGACTTCTGCAAATGGGTCCTTGTGGACAAACGGGACCAAGGTGAACCTGTATCAGAGTGATGTCATGAGCAAAGCGTGGAGACGTAAGGTGAAAGGGGAAAGGTTTAGGGGGAACATGAGATCCAAGGCAAACCCCGTTTGTCGTGGTTTGCATTTGCAGTGCAGCCTCTATATTTCTGTTCATGAAATCTTCTGCAGACAGTTGTCACTGACGTATCCACACCTGCCTCCTGAAGTGTTGGACATACATTTGTGGATTTTTCTTCATTGTGATGAGAATTCTTTGGTCATCAGCAGTGGAGATCTTCCTTGGAATACCAGTCCCTTTGTGATTACTGAGCTCACCAGTACACTCTTCCTCCTTAATGACGTTCCAAACTGTTGATTTTGATTATCCTCTGGTTTAGACACTGTCTCTTACTGTTTTATTCTTGTTTTTCAGCCTCATAATGACTTCTTTGACTTTAATTGGCTCACCTCTGGTTGTCACGTCGTAAAATGGCAACTGCAGGCTCCAAAGGTGATCAAAAGCTGAGAAGCAAGCTGAGCTCTCTTATACCTGCACCAGTGAAGCAATTAAACACGTCTGAGTACTCATGGACACCTGTGAAGTCAAATGTCCCAAACGTTATGGTGCCCTGAAATGGGGGAAACTATGTATAAAAATTCCTGTAATTTCTACATCGTCAGACCAATATGTATACCAATAACCTTGCATAAAAGCTGGAATGTTCACTTTAATTAAACATGAATTGTTTGATTACATATTGAAAACTGTGTAGCACAGGGGCAAATAAAGGAAAAAAGTGTCTTTGTCCCAAACATTACAGAGGGAGGTGTAGGTGTGATGTTTGTGTAAGCCTTGTAACAAGCATTTTTTTAAAAAAATGTGGATTATTCCTGATCTTGAATTTACTGCAGAAGTATTTTCTGTGGCAGAACGTAAAGCAGGTTTGAGAAAGATTTGTTTATGTCACTCTAATCACCTCGAAACCACTCCTCGCACATATGGTCATTGTTATCTTCTTTGGATGAACATTCACCTTACCTGGAACCTTGTCATCACTAACCTGGTGAGGCTGTGTCCACAGCCGTGAATTGATTTTTGGTGGTGCTCACTGAGTTTTCACCTCTCTCCCCACCCCCATGCAGCTGGGAATGCTCCCCAATAGTTTGGTCCTATGCATTGAATAGACCTCCTTAATTTCATCTACACATCAAATAAAACTGCTGTGTTTGTCTAAATCAGGACATTCCACAGTTTAATCAGTATTTTTAGATATCCGCATCGTCTGCACAGGCTACGTTTTAGCCCTATAAAATCTACTTAATTAAAATGCCTTTCCACTGCCTTCTAATTTCAAGTATGGGATCTCATCTTTAGCTTGTGAGACCGTAAGATTTGCCAATGTCTTCAACTCACGTCTGTGTCCTCTCCTGGAAATCCTGATGATATTATTTGCCATGTGGGACATTTCAACCTCTTGCATGTCCTGGGTAAAAAGTGAAGACGTGTCACCCACTGACCAATCCGCCACAATCCACTAACACTACCCGGAGAATCCCGTTCATCACAGATCACCCTGGATCATTGCACTGCGACTCCCTCAAGCAGCAATGCTCCAAACTTGATGTTGTTGGCACCCCCCCCACCCCCCACAAAGAAAGTTTTGTAACAATGGTAACTACCCATCATTCATCCTGTAATACTCTTTTTGCATCATTAGCTGAAGGTGGCTTCATTCTGAGGCATTATTATTATTATCACAGTCACAAAGGAAAGAGTTAGAAATTTGCTTGAGACACTTCTGCTGAGTGTAGGCTCTGTTTCAAGTTGTAATGTGTGGCCTACAACTTGCCCATCCACCATGGGCATATCCTCATACTCTCAACACACTCATCCATTGTATGATGTGAGATTCCCTGAAACTTTGCAGCACTCTAGAGCAGCCATTCTTAGCGGGACCATATGCCCCCCCCCCCACCCCCACCACAGCATGTTTAAGGTGGAGGGCCACGGACTGAAATCATAAATTTCTAATTTTTTTTGTATCGTCGTAAGAAAGAAACTCAGATGAAACTAACTAAGCTTGACTGCTTTACAGGGAAGGTGCCCATAAACTTCAAGCAGAGCCCCAAAGAAAGGCGGAGAACGGCTGCTCTAGATGACAAGTTCTCCGTTGGGCTGTTTGCGGCATTCGAAGGAGTATTCATGTATCAATTTGTTGGATAGTTAATCAGTCCATGTGCCTTTCCACCTTTTGGTGCAATTGTCTAAGAGGGAGTATTCGTGGGCAAGTTACTAGAGTATCAGTAAAATAAAGGCAATAAGCAAAATGGTCAAATAATGCCACAGTTATTTGCTCTCTCTTTCTCTTGTGCAGTCATTCAATGCATGGCATTATGATCAGGGCTTTTATATATTCTTATTTAACTCATTTTCAGATTTCAGATTTATTGTCAGAGTTCATAAATGACATCAACCCTGAGATTCTTTTTCCTGTGGGCAAGGCAGAATTTCCACCTCTTTTGGTGTGCAATAAAAAAACTGTACACAGCGTATATATGTAAATAAATAAAGACCTGCAAACAGATAATGAATGTAAACAAACTGACTGTGCAATATAGAGAGAACAAAAAGGAAATCAATAAAGTGCACGACTAAGATCTCTTAAATGGACCCCTGATTGAGTTTGTTGTTGAGGGGTAGCAGCTGTTCCTGACCTTGGTGGTGCAAGTCTGGCGGCACCTATGCCTCTTTCCTGATGGCAGCAGTGAGAATAGAGCATGTGCTGGGTGATGTGAATTCTTGACGATTGCTGCTGCTCGCCGATGGCAATGTTCCCCGTAGATGTACTCAATAGTGGGGAGAGTTTTGCCTGTGATGTCCTGGGCTGGGTCCACTATCTTTTGAAGGGTTTTATGCTCAGGGGTATTGGTGTCCCCAGACCAGACTATGATGCAGCCGGGCAGCACACTTCCCACCACACCTCTGCAGAAATTTGCCAGCGTTACTGGTGTCATACCAACCTCTGCAAACACCTGAGGAAGCAGAGGTGCTGACCTGCTTTCTTCATGATGCCATTGGTGTGTTGGGTCCAGGAAAGATCCTCTGAGATAGTGACTCCTAAGAACTTAAATGTTCTCACCCTCTCCACCTCTGATCCCCAGTGATCACTGGATTGTATACCTCTGGCTTTCCTTGCCTGAAGTCAGCACTCAGCTCCTTAGTTTTGGTGACATTGAGTGCAACATTGTTGTTGGTGCCTGTTCAGCCAAGTTTTAAATCTCCCTCCTGTTTGCTCATTCATCCCCTTCCTTTATACAACCCACTACCATGGTATCATCGGCATATTTGTAGATGGTGTTATTGTCATACCGAGTCACACAGTCATAGGTGTAAAGTGAGTAGAGCAGGGGGCTATGAACACAGCCCTGTGGTGCTCCGGTACCAATAGAGATTGCGGAGAAGATGTTCTTACCGATACTTACCTGTCAGGGGAGAGTTGGTGGTCATGATGGTCAATCTCCCTCGACAGGTGTACTGACGCCTGTGATGTCCTAAATGCAGGATACTCGATTGGGTGGCATGGTTGTGATAGTGGTTAGTGCCTTTACAACGCCAGCGATCAGGAACCAAGTTTTGAATCCCAAGCTGTCTGTAAGGAGTTTGTTCATTTTCCACATGTCTGTATGGGTTTTCGCTGTGGACTCTGGTTTCCTCCCACCATTCAAAACATACTGGGGGTGCAGGTTAATTTGGTGCAATTGGGTTACCGTGCTGAATGTCTAGATTTAAAATTTTAAAATCCTCACTGATTGTGGTCTGGAGGTGAGGAAATCCATGATCGAATTATACAGTGGGGTGTTGAGTCCCAGGGCTTGGCGTGTGCTGGTCAGTTTTAAGGCGATGATGGTGTTAAATGCCAAGAGCTTAAAGAATGTATCTTTACTCTTCAGGTGTTCCAGGGCTTTGTGTAGAGCAAGTCAGATTGCATCTGCCTCAGACTTGTTGCTACAAAAGGGAAATGAGAATGGATCCGTGTTACAGCTCAGGCAGGAGTTGATTTGATTCAACACCAGCTTTTCAAAAATCTTCATCACTGGTGATATATAAGTGCTATTGGTCGATAGTCATTAAGGCAGGTTTTCTTAGACACCTGTATGATCGATGCCCGTTTGAAACAGGTGGGCACCATGTCCTTCCGGACTGAAACGTTGAAGATATCCATGAAAACCTCGGTGATTATTAATATAGTCATGGATGGGTGCAGGGGTTGTTTGGGATCCGGTTCATACATTGCTTCCTCTAGATGAACTGTGCAAGATGATTTATTACCACATCGAACCTCAGGGACTGGTGTCCATGTTATAGTCATATCCGAAATTTAAAAACTTACCCGTTCCTGGGAATACACTAAACTATTAAGCTGATTTTAAATTGCATAGTTGTTGAATGAATGGCCAAGTGACAGGCTTTCCCCGCACAAGTACACACACGGCTTCAGCTGTGGCTGCTTTTCCCAGGTTGAAGCATGATAAAATATCTCAACTTGAACCCGTCGAGAGGAAATAATCTGTTAACATTTTCAAAGCCTGACAAACTCACAGAATTGTCATCATTTTTGGCCAGAAGGAAACAAGATGGCTCATCAAATCTGCACCAATTCTTTGTGGGATTCGCAATAATCCCACACTCCATTTCCTTTTTAAAATAAGCTTAAGAGTCTTGGAACTTAAATGTTAACTCCATTTTACTTTCCACAGATCCTGAGTGACATGTTGACAATTTACAGCATTCTCTGTTTTTACTTCATGAATCAATTGTACAGTAACATAATAAGTTGCTGTTTGGGGAGGATTCTCCACAGCAATGCTAAAGAATCCACTGGATTAAGTTCAGACTCAATTTCAATCCTAGAAACCATTTTCTGATTTTCTTCAATTTTGCAGATGTCCCATAATCTCATGTTCTCCAGAATAATTATTTTGTTATTATTGGCCTTCATCAGGCACAGTTGGGAGGTCATGATGCAGTTGTGTAAGATGTCGGTGAGGCCCCCATTTGGAGTATTCTGTTCAATTTTAGTCACCGTCCTATCGGGAAAAAAAATGTTGTCAACCTGGAGACAGTGTCGAGAAGATATACACAGATGTGGCCAGGACTCAAATGTGTGGGGGGGGGGGCGGTGGGGGTTGCTGAGCTGGCTAGGCCATTACTCCTAGGAGTGCAGTAAAATGAGGGGCGATCTTATAGAGGTGTGCGAACTATTGACAGCAATTATTTGGGTGAACACAGTCTTTTGCCCAGAGTTGGAAGCAGTTAGCAGAGGGCAAAGGTTTCTTTCTTTTTAAAATATATTTTATTGATTTTAATAAAAAACTTGTATGAATAATACAGTTCGATAAAATGACAGGGATAGTTACACAAAGTTAATAAAACATTCAGTATATATCAAAAACATTCATAAGTTGTTAATTATATCCATAATCTGTATTCCAAGTACTATATAATTTTAAAAGAACTAATAACAAAAGTATAAAGAAAAAACAAAGAGAAAAAAAAGGAACAGGTG
Organism: Narcine bancroftii; assembly: GCF_036971445.1. NCBI lineage: Eukaryota > Metazoa > Chordata > Chondrichthyes > Torpediniformes > Narcinidae > Narcine > Narcine bancroftii. The sequence goes on from NC_091471.1 coordinate 228,111,024, forward strand.
TAACAGGTGTTATTGGGTGGCACAGGCTCATGGCCCGATGTTAACGTCTGTATGTCTGAACTTAAAAATAAATTGAATTTAATTTTTTTAATGAAAAAATTAAATTAAAAAAAATTCTGAATGAGCAATGAACCACAGATACTTTTTCTTATTCTTTTTCAAGCACCATTTTATTTATTTTGAAATGTATTTTATTGAAATGTTTGCATTGTGATACTGCTGCAAAACAACAATTTTTGAAATTAAATTAAATTTCGGCATACAGCAGTGTCACAGGCCATTTTGGCCCACGAGTCTGCGCCACCCAATTTACACCCCATTAACCTACACCCCGGTACATTCTGAATGGTGGGAGGAAATTGGAGCCCACCCGGGGAAAACCCGCACATACACAGGGAGAGTGTACACATTCCTTATAGACAATGCGGGATTCAGTTCCGATCGCTGGCGCTGCAAAAGGCGTCGAGCTAACCGCTATGCCAATTTGCGACATGATAATAAATTAGGCTGGTAAGAGTACGGAATGAGGTATGCCAGAGGTGGTGGTTGATGCAGGTAATATTGCAATGTTTAAAAAACATCTAGACAGATACATCGATAGGATGGGTTTAGAGGGATATGGATGGCAGGTGGGACCAATGTGGATAGGACATTTTGGTTGGTCTGGGCAGGTTGGGACAAAGGACTGTTTCCACGCTGTGGCTGGCAAAATTTGTATAATGTTAAGCAGTGGACATTTCAAAGGCTTTTGTCTTCACTTTATTAATAAACATTTAACATTATGATGTATGTCACTGACAGCCATAACTCTAATTTTCTTTATTTTGCATTGATGAGGGAGACAAATGCAAGATTATTTAAGGCAATCTGTGTTCAGCAACTGATTCGTGGTAAGTGTTAAATAATTATTTACACAGCTGTAGTTCATCTTTTACATAAAATTATAGTTAACATATATAGAAATGTGAACGTAATAGTTTAAGATGTGTTGGAGTGGAAAATTATTATATTGCTGACAGAAGCCAATCGTTTCCATCGACTCAGCTTTAAAACTTGCATAAGTTGATTTTTGTAATTATTTTCCTACCTCAAGAAAATGCTGCTGGAAATTAGATAAATTTCAAATGGTGTTTTTGAGATTAGCTTTAGCAGTGGCAAGGAAATGTATAGCTATTTCAAGCAAGATCAAATGGAGCTTAATTTACAAAGATGGCATTCAGAGAATAAACTTTAATTTAAGGGATAAATATTATGTATTTAAAAAGATTTGGAACCCATATTTAGATTATTTTAATTTGAAAATTGAAGGCTGGTCTTGAGCGCCGCTGGGTCTCCTTATCTTACAGTAAATGAATGACGCTGGGTGTTCTCCTCTTCTATTTTTCTTCTTTTCTTTTGCTATTCTTTTCCTTGTTGGAGGGGGAAGGGGGTTGAGAGGTCGGATAGAGGGAGGGGATAGTGTAATGGTGGAATTGGGGGTTATTTTTTGTAGGATTTTCTGTAGTTCTTTTTCAATCTACTTTTCTGTAACGATGTTCAAATTTTGACAAATTGTTAATATTTCATTTATGTAACAGTGATTATTACTTTTTTTTCAATCCATGGAACAACCGAGGGGTCTTCTGAACCTAATGTATATCTCAGCGTATAAATCATCTTCAGATAAGTCGGATCCCCATTTTCAGCCTCATTTTTGTAGTTTTGGGTTTATAAATCAATCCCCCCAAAAATTGCATTGACTGAGCTGGTGGGCATTGCCGGAAGGTGGTTTGCCTCCAGCAAAATGATGAAAGTACAAACGAGTTTTAAGTAATAGAAATGGGAAAGAAATCCAGTAATTTCTTGAAAAGTTGCTGTAGGTTGGGTTCTTTTCTGGCATTTCAAGGGTTGTTTTGTACATCTAATCTACATCAATCAGTTTTTTGGGGTTGAATTTAAGATCTCATTTTTGCATCTGGCGTATAAGTTGACCCCTGATCTTTGACCCTTTTTTCAAGTTTTCAAGACTCGACTTCTATGCTGAAATATAAGGTAACTGATGGGAATTTCATCCCAGTGTGGAATAAGAATCCCTAAGTGTTCTTGTTTGAAGGCATTGACTGTTACGCAGACTTAGGGAGCTCTGGTTTTGGAAAGGAAAAAGACAGCCAAATCTTTCTCTTCCATGGTGCACAATCTCCAGATGTTCTCCCCACCTTTTATGTGTGCACATCACCATCCTTAATTACAATGGATCCAGGGTAAGTAACTCAAACATTGATACACTGCGGAACTTACTTTGAAGAAAAAAGCCTTGCAATATTTATTATTTACTAAGAGTGGTTTCATATTTATATATGTATATTTTTTACGTCCATAGCTCATGTTAGAACTATGTATTGAACATTTTCATAAAGGTTAAGATAGTTCACTGATAATTAAAATAAAATGATTGGTAATGTCTGCCTCACTTTGAGCCATGCACTTTTCTGGATGAGGTTTCGTGGCTGGAACAGACTTGCAAACATTAAACCCATATTTACCAAATGTGAGCAATGAATCCTAATGGATCACTTCCATTAAGTCATTGAAAGATGCCTAACTAAATTGGAGAATTTGAGGGTTAGTTAGGCTTGTTTTTTTTTGAGGGGGGAAGGTGCGGGTAATTGTGAGCTGTGCTGAAATTCTGGAGAAGTTCCCTTGATGGGAAATCCACAGAAAGCCACTGATGCCATTTCTAAAGTTGGGGGTGGGGGGGTGGTGGTAGGGGTGGGTTGTTCTTGTTACATCTGCTCCAAGTGCATACAAAGTTTCCAATTTCCGTTGGAAATCGCTGAGATCCTCCAGCATTTCTGTGTTTTTACTTCAATCAGCAGACTTTCGTGATCTTTGTCCAGAAGAACCATCAACCTAAATTGCTTCTCATCCTATTTATCTCTTTACCCTAAATGTTGTTGCTATGTGCTAAAGAAATAAGTAACATCTGGTTAACTGTGAGGGATATTTCTGCGGTTTGGGCTGGTATCCTTCAGGAAACAGTCACAGAATTAGATGCAGCACCGAAACAGGTCCTTCAGTCGACAAGGTCCATGGAAAATATAAACAATCTACTTTTACACAAATCCAACACATACCTATTGTATTCTTCCAATTCTTTCAGGATTCCACACTCACTTACATAATAAAGGCAATTTAGGCTACACTGAATTTGAGCTCCTCAGGGCCACCAAACACTTTGTCGTGGGCAGTAAAGTGTGACCGGGCAGTACAGTAAGTCACAGCACTGCCCCGCCTCCCACCTCCTCCCCCCCCACCCAATGATCTCACTGCATGCGGCTCACACCACTTCAATCTCAGACAGCCCTGCACCCCTGGTCACTACCAAGAGATCAGATCAGCCTTTGGAAGAGTGAAGAGCCCAGACGGGGTCGCTGGATAGCACCGTTGAGACTGCGTGGACCAGCTGGTAGAGTATTCACAGACATCTTCACACAGACACAGGGAGGAAGCTCCTTACAGACAGTGCAGAATTCGAATCCAGGTCCCGATCACTGCGCTGTAAAGGCGTTGCACTAACCGCTATGCCAACTGTGCTGCCCATTGAGGGTGAGTTACTTTGACTGTGGTTTTTGCGTGTTTAGGCCAACATTGGAAAAGAGTTACAGTAAATCAGTAAAGGAAGCAGTAATGCTGGAAATTGAAATTTTTATATGGATGCCTCCATTTTGCACATCCACCCAAAAAGAATCCACAATATACACAATATATTGGATTGAATTGCAACTCACATAAAATGTTGCCCTTAAAATTAAGCTGTTTTGGCCAGAATTCTTCCTTTTTTATTTGCATGATCCTGTTCTTTGTTCCTGTGACTGAGGAACAAGTTGTCGTGCGCTGTCTGTAGGTTCTCCCTGTGTCTGCGTGGGTTTTCCCCGGGGGGGGGCTCCGGTTTTCTCCCACCCTTCAAAACATACCGGGGGTTGAACTGAGATTCACTGATGGTGTACTGATGGCTGGCTCTGCCCCCATTCACCCATCCACCACTCTGGTTTCCCACCTAAACCCTGAGCCCCTCTGAAGACCAGTGTAAGACCCTACCCTCAGTTATAAGCTAATAAAAGCATATGTTCTCCTTCCAGTCATGAGAGCTTTTATTTGCACTACAGGGGTATAGGTTAATTGGATGTAAATTTGGCGGCATGGACTCGTGGGCCGAAATGGCCTGTATGTCTAAATTTTAAAAATTAAAAAAAAAATTAAAGGGTATGGCCAAATGTGAGGAGCCAACATTTGGGGACTTGGTATTCATCCATTTCAAATACCTAACGTTAAGGTGGGGACCTACGCTAATATGGTGGCAATGGAATATCTTTCCTACTTCCATTGGCAGAGCAACTAATATAGCATTGGGCAGGGAATTGAAAACTTTATACCAGTGCAGCAGGGAGTATGTTGTTCGGGCAGAGTCACGAGGACTTAATGTGCAACTAAATAGGAATTGTATCTTGGAATAACTAATGGCAGCATTGACTGGTTAAAATCAGTAAAAAGCCCATGTTGCAGCACTAATACCTTTCACATTTATCATTCTAAAATCACTGAGGTAGAAGACTGGAATCAGTCATGAAAATTGGAGTTTTCCATACATTTGATTAAAATTCTTTAAGAGCCAAATAGAATATTGATTCCCAGACCATATGTGGTTCTGGATTTCAGATTGAGACAGAAGATTGGATCAACCCACTACCCAGCTCTTAAAAAGTTTTAAAAAATCCAAAGACTTCAATCCAACAAACATTATTAAAAGCGACTTGTCTCTTTATTTCTTTGTGACCTCAAAATGTCAGTCCTCGCATAATGCTGATTTATGGCTTACAGTCTCTTTTGCTTGCAGTCTTCAAAGCTGATAAAGTAAGGAAACACCAGTTGTTCCGATCAGGCCGATGGTCTGTAACCCATCACCAAAATCGTAGTAATTGAAAAAGAAGGAACTTCAGAACAGAAACTACATAAAGAATGCAGAGACTTTAAAACTGGATGAAAACTGCTTGAAAAAAAGACAGCTTGAAATAGTCAGGGTGAGGTTACTTTATAGCACCTTCTTGTAATATATAGTTCCCCAAATTTCCACATTCATTTTGATGATTCGCACCTCTGGGGCTCGCGAGTTCATATTTTGCCATTTGTGAACAGAAGGCTAAAATCAAAGGAAGAAATCATCAGAAATATCATGTTATTGTTTCTAAAATTACAATCAAAATTGATACAATATAGAGTCTTTGATTTCAAAGGCTTCGAATATCTTTTGCACTCCAGCAGTCAAACATTTGCAATTGTGCTTCTATCTTTCATACACTCTCAGTGAGTCAAATGACTCACACGGGCTGCGGGCTGCTGGAGACAGGCTCAAGAGCACTTACAGCACAGAAACAGGCTGAACATCTTCTCCCACCTAGTCCCACTGACCCGCATTTGGCCCATAACCCTCCACACCTCTCCTGTCCATTTACCTATGCAACCTTTCCTCGAATATTTACATCGATCTCACTTCTACCACCACTGCCGGAAGTTCATTCCATACCCCCACCACCCTCTGTGTGAAAAAAATTCCCCTTATGTTTCTCTTAAACTTTTCCCCTTTTACTCTCAATCCTCTTGTTTGAATCTTCCCCAATCTAAGTGGAAAAAGCCTATCCACATTGACTCTATCTGTCCCCCTTATACTTTTAAATATCTCTATCAAATCACCCCTCATTCGTCTATGCTCCAGAGAAGAAAGTCCCAGCCTGTTCTACCTTTCCCAATTACTCAAACCCTGAAACCTCAGCAACATTCTCGTAAAACTCCTCTACACTCTCTCTATAATGTTTATATCCTTCCTGTAATTTGGCGACAAAAACTGCACACAATATTCCAAATTTAGCCTCAACAATGCCTTATACAATTTCAACATAACATCCTAACTCCTGTGTTCTATAATCTGATTTATGAAAGCCAACATACTAAATGCCTTCTTCACCACCCTATCCACATGTGATTCAACTTTCAGAGAATTATGTAGCATGACTCCTAAATCTCTTTGTTCCACTGCACTCCTCAATTGTCTACCAATTAACATGTATGTTCTATTTTGATGAGTCCTACCAATATGTAGCACCTCACATTTATCAGTATTAAACTCCATCTGCCATCTTTCAACCCACTCTTCTAACTGTCCTATATCACCTTGCAAACTTTGATAATCTGCCTCATTGTCCACAACATCCCCAACCTTTGTATCATCTGCAAATTTATTCCAAATTGCCACTCTATCATCTAGATTGTTAATATATATATGACAAACAGCAGTGGACCCAGTACCGATCCCTGAGGCACTCCACTCGACACCGGCCTCCAGTTCGACAAAAAAATTTCCACCACAACTCTGGCATCTCCCATCCAATCCATTTCTCTACTTCATCATTAATACCTAATACTTCCACCTTCATCACTAACCTCTTATGGGGAACCTTATCAAAACCCTTACTAAAGTCCAAATAGACAACATCCACCATCTTCCCCTCATCAACCTTTTTTGTAACCTCCTCGAAAAACTCTATAAGATTTGTTAGACATGATCTACCACGTACAAAACCATGGTGACTTCTCCAAATCAATCCCTGTCTTTTCAAATAGTTGTATATATCATCTCTAGAATTTATCCAACACCGACATCAGATTTACAGGCCTATAATTATCAGGTTTATTTTGGATCCTTTTTTGAACAGCGGAACAACATGAGCCACCCTCCAGTCCTCTGGCACTCCCCCCATGGCCAGTGACATTGTAAATATTTCTGTCAATGCCCCCATTATTTGTTCACTAACCTCCCTCAGTTTCAGAACTGGGAGTTGTGAGGGTGCTGAGGGGAAGAAGGGATCCTGAAGGGCCTTGGGTGCTGAAGGCTACCTGATCGCATTGGAAGTTTGGATCTGGAGCCCCTGGATCAAACAGGAGTCTGTCCAGTTGCAACGGATGTGAGAATCGTCCCACATCCAATCACGTACAAGTTGGGAGGATAATAGGCGTCTGTACATTGTCATTTGTGCATGAATTGGTGTGTGGAATCTGAGTGCAGTTGATGGGAATGTAAGGGAATGAAAAGCAATTAGTGTAAGTAGGTGCTTGACAGCAAGTACTCAATGGACTGAAGAACCTGTTTCCATCTTGTATTCAACAGTATTGAAATCCAATGTGCTTTGTTCTGCTTTAAACCCACAACTAGACATAGCATTTTTTTTTTTTTGGCAGTTTAATCAAACACTGCTTGCACCAAACTGGAAACAAAAAATTGACACAGCACATGACCAGAGTCAAACAAGGTGAGGGCAAGTATTGGAGGAAATAAAAGAGCCTCAGCATATTTTTTAAAACAAAAAGCAAATGGACATGTGGGTGTGAAACAGAATTTTTCAATATTCCTGCAAGAATATACAATATTTGGATTTTTTTATTGCTAGGACACAAAATATTACAGTCTTCAGCCCACAATGTCTGCCAAGCATGATGCCAAATGAAACTTGCTTTTTAAAATATTTTTATTGTGTTTAACATATAAATCCTCCATTCAGAGTCTTTAAATAAAACAAATAGCAGATCATATATACATACGGACAGAAAATAAGTAAAACTGCATTAGACTATCCCTTGATCTAAATGAATGGTAACTTCTGTCTTATCAATAACAACTAGATTTAAACTATATTTAAAAGTTAATCTAAAAGAATAAACTAAATCTTTGCTGTTTGCACATGACACATCCCCTGATTTGCTGCTTATCCACATGAGATCTTAATAGATTTAAAGTGCTAATGCTTTGTCCGCTTCCACCATTTCCCCAGGCTGTCTGTTCCAGGCACCTACCACGTTCTGTGCAGAAAATTTGTCCTGCGCATCTTCTTTAATCTTTCCCCCTCACATGTCCTCTAGTACAGTGGTTCTCAATCTTTTTTCTTTCCACTCACATATCACTTAGGATTCCCCAGAAAAAGTTTGAAAATAACAGTTTTAATCGTACCTCATTGACTTGTTATGTGCACAGTTTCAAAACTCCAAAGGAAATGGCCAATGACAATTTTTCTCCAGCAAAATATATCAGTGACAATCGGGTCTAGAGCAGTGGTTCTCAACCTTCCCTTCCTACCCACATACCACCTTAAGCAATACCTTAAGCCCCGATGGCATAGGGAATTCTTAAAGTGGTATGGGAGTGGAAAGAAAAAGATTGAGAACCACTGGTAGTATTTATCATTTCTACCCTGGAATAAAGTTTGGACTGATTCACCTTTCTATGCCTTTCATAATTTTATAGTCTTCTATTAGGTCTCCCCTCGGCTTCCTGTACTACAGAGAAAACAAACTAAATTAGTCCCACCCCTTTTATAGCTAATATCCTCTAATCTCAACAGCATCTTCAGGGTAAATCTCTTCTGTACACTCTCTGAAGCCTCCACATCCTTCCTGTAATGAGGCAAGCAAAATTACACACAATGCTCCAAGTGAACCCTAAACAAAATATTATACAGGTATTTCTCAACTTGAGACCTATGCAGCTTGCATCCATCTGCACATATGGCTGATTATTTTAATAAGAAAAAATATAAAATTTACATGGCTTATGTTGTATTTGACAAACTGGAACAGGAATACAGGCATTTAAGAGGCAAAATGAGCACACTTACCTTGTTCGTCGGCGTCCCGGGACCCATAGGATAGGGGTGGCCATCTTGATTCCTGGGTGCATGCGAGAGTCTTTGGTTGGCACATGCGTGGTGGGTTGGTATATTGGAGTTTAGTGGGTGATGTGTGACCATTAGGGGCTCAAATTCAATATTGTCAGGGTGCTTAATGCTTGCACATGTGCTAACCGAAGACTCGTGCATGCACATAGGAATCAAGGTGGTTTCGTGCAGTCAATGGACCCTGGATGCTGACTAAAAAGATAAGCATGGACCAGAATGTGGAAAGATTCACCAGGGTTGATCGACAAAATTCAGGAAGCTTTAAGCTGTTATCGTCAAACCTATGATGAAAAAAGATTTGATGAAATAATTTGCTTTAAGACTTCAGTACTCCACCTGTGTGGGCAAAATTCTGACTATAGTAAACCACTGTTCCATGTATTTGTCTGGTCGGGCACACCCATTGGCTGGCTGTACCTGTGGCCTCTCTCACAGGCTCCTGTATAAAGGCAACTGTTCCACAGCTCCCTCCTCAGTGCAGGAGAGTTGTCCAGTATGTATGTGCCGTTGTTCTTTAGTGAATAAAAGCCTATTGGTTCCTCAGCCTCAATCTCGGAGCAATTGATGGGGCATCACCGACGCACATCCATTTCAGAGGCACAGCCAATCTCGGTCCAAATTACAGTGATAATTCGGGAAGTACCTGCATTAGCTGTGACATGACTTCCTCACTCTGCCGAATGAGGATAAGCATGCAATCTGCCTTCATTACCACTCTGCCAACTTATTCGGCTACTTTCAAGGAGCAAGGCACTCTAACCATAGATCTCCCAATGGATCAATGTTTTTTAAGCGTCCTGCCATTGACTGTACACCTTTCCCTTGCATTTGCCCCCTAAAGGGCAATGCTTTACCCTTGTCCTGATTAAAGTCCATCTGCCATTTCCCTGCCCATTCCTTAACAAGGTGATCCAAGAATTGAATAGACTTTGATATGTTCAAAAAAAAAATGAGGCTGAAGAAGTTGATGATTCCGAAAGAAGATTTTTAAACGTGCATTCATGGAATACGGCCTGCATCCGTGATTAACCAACCTTCATTTCAGTATTGTATTTCCGTTAACCCAACATGACAGTTATGGCTCTGTGTTTACACCACAAATGATAACTCTATAAAACCTATTTTTCTATTTCACAATATCATTATTAGGAACAGGTGATCCTTTGTGAAGCAAAATGGAATCATTCTGCAACATGTGCAATAATGGGGATTTTACTTAAAAATCAAATTAAATAGCTGCAGTTTTCTGAAACATCGATAACTGAGAGCAGGCCTGAGTTTTGTAATTCTACTGCCCTTTTAAATATACTTAAGAAGAGGGCAAATATCACAAGCAAAAGCAAACTGTTGATTTACAACTGTTGTGATGGCTGTTCCAATTTAACTTAAGTTTGGTGAAGGCGCCCAGAGTTCTCATCAGGAGAAAAAGATGGCGGCTTCATTTATTCAGCCAAATCCAGGTGAAGTATTGTTTTGCTGCCAACATTGTGGTAACTGAATCTCACAACGATTTAATGATAATTTTCTGCATTGGTTAATCAGGTACAGAGCTAAATGCTGCAAACGCTTTGAGTAAAATCTCTGTTATCCAGAATGCAATCAACCAGCAACCTCAGGAAACTAGCAAAAACAATTGCGCAAAATAAAGGGGCAAAAAAATGCGCACCTCGCCGTTAGCTTCCCATTCACGTAACACGCAATTTCAAACAACCAGAAAACTCGCTTATCCGGCATCTTCTTGTCCCTGAGGATGCCATTGACCAGGGCTTTTACAAGTCTATCTTCATTCCAATGTGGATATCCTGAAATCCCGAAGGAGTTCTGGTGTTACACTGCTTTCCCAAAGCTAGTCTCTCCCCTTCTCACTGGAGCAACAAGAAGAGAAAGATAAGCAGTAGAAACGAGACCAAGGGCACATGGAGCTTAATCCACATTAAAGGTGTCGGCTGTCAGGGAACCTTACATTCTCAAAGTGCAGAAGCCCCCAGACAGTATGGTTAGTTGTCAAAGTTCACATTCGTTGTCAGAGTACATACATGACATCACATACAACCCTGAATGTGTCAGAAAATGAACACAAAGAAGCTACGCTTCTGCACAAAGCTGCTTCCAACAACAAGAGCGGTGACCAGCTGGGTCCCACAGAGGAACCTACGGCTACTTTGCCTTTGAGTTTCTGCATCTGCTGAGGGAGGTGGGAGTTGTACTAGCCACATTTGCTGATTGATCGCTGCTACTTTCATCCTTTTCTTACCATATAACCATATAATAATTACAGTTCGGAAACAGGCCATCTCGGTCCCTCTAGTCGCACCGATTTAAGAGAACTCCACTAGTTCCACTTACCCGCTCCCTGTTCACAATCCTGCAACCCCCTCCCATCCATGCACTTATCCAACCTTCTCTTAAATGACAAAATTCACCCTGCTGCAACCACCTCTTCCAGAGTCATTCCACTCAGCCACTACTCACTGAGTGAAAAGGTTTCCTCTCAATTTATTTCTAACCTTTTGCCCCAACCCTTAACTTATGACCCCGCATTTCAATCTAACCTACCCTCAAGGGGAAGAGCCTATTCACGTCTACTCTGTCTATCCCCCTCATAATTTTATATACCTCTATCAAATCCCCCCTCAACCTTCTGCACTCCAATGAATAAAGACCCAGTCGACTCAATCTTTCTTTTTATTCTAGATACTGCAGTCCAGACATTTTAGTAAATTTTCTCTGCAACCTCTCTACCTTATTGATACCCTTCCTATAATTTGGAGACCAGAACTGCACACAATATTCCAAATTTGGCCTCACCAATGCCTTGAACAGTCTCGACATCACCTCCAAGCTCCTATATTCTATGCTTTGATTTATAAAGGCCAGCATACCAAAAGCCTTCTTTACCATTCTATCCACATGAGAATCCGCTTTCAAAGAACGATGAACCATTATTCCAATGACAATATCAAACACCCGCATCCCATGACTGCAGGTTGACCACATTGTTTGCTTTGTTTCCACTGCTGTTGTAAATTCCTGGAGCTTCCACTCAAATTAATGTGCAGCTGGCACGTGATCAGTTGCAGAATATCAGTCAGGGCCCTGAGTGTATGTTCCAGTTTGGCGCTACTCTGGAAAGCAGACCACAAGCCTTTTTCATGACAAGTCGGGCACCGTGTGACATCGTCATCCAAACCATATTCAGAATGATGAAGAAGACCCATGGTGGAGGATTGTGAAGGCAGCCAGGGTTCTCAACAGAAAAAAAGATGGCAGCTTCATTTATTCAGCCAAATCCAGGTGAAGTATCATATTGAAAGCCCCGGTATCATTTTTTGTTGCTGCCAAAATTGTGGTAACTGAATCCCACAAATAATTAACGATCATTGACTCCAGTCCCAGACTATCACCCGTGATCTTTGGCAATGGTTTCCTGAAAAGTAGTTTAGCTGCATAATTAATACTTCTCTCAGACCTAATAATCCTGGAATAACCATAAGAGAGTAAACCTGCCATTGGTAGGTTGGAGAAAATTGTCTGCAACAATAATTTCAATAAAGCTTGATTATTTTATTTACTGGCACAGCCATTGGTCCTGATTTTTCATTCTGGTGTAAGCAAGCTTCCTCAGCTTGCCCATTGAAGACAACAGCTCTTCAGCCAAGGATAACTCCTGGTTGCGTCCATTCCATACTCATTCCAAGGAAAATTAGCTCCAGACAGAAGCAAATGTGAAGGCAATGTCTATCTGGTACCTGGTTGGGAAGCATTTTAGGAGATGGCAAAGCAGGGTACGTCTTGACAGAGGAAAATGATGTGCTTAGCCTTGCACTCTAGTGACTGTTGCTTGAGCAGTCGATGGGACATTCATAGAGGGAGTGTTGCCTCAGTCCTATTAATCTCCAGTCTATTCAGAGGGTGTAGGGGCAGCTCACTGGTCCTGCACAAAGCCCTGAAAAATCTGGATAGCAAATATATATACATTGGGATGGTCTTTATCGACTACAGTTCAGCATTTAATGCCATCATCTCCTCAAAACTGATCAGCAAACTCTGAGACCTAGGACTCAACACCCCACTATGCAATTGGATCATGGATTTCCTCACACCCAGATCACAATCGGTGAAAATTGGTAAGAACTTCTCCTCCCCAATCTCCATCAGAACCGGAGAATAAATTTGAAATCTGTGTTCTTAACCCCCGATCTATTTACTTTACACCTACAGCTGTGTATGACAATAACCCCATCCACAAATTTGCCGATGAAACTGCGGTAGTGGGTTGTGTAAAAGAAGGGGCTGAATGTCAGTGCACAGGAGGGAGATTGAAAACTTGGCTGAATGGTGCATTATCAACAACCTCGCACTCAATGTCACCAAAACCAAGGAGTTGATGGTTGACTTCAGGAAAGGAAAGCCAGATATTTACAATCCAGTGACCATTGAGGGAATCAGAGGTGGAGAGGGTGAGCACATTTAGGTTTTGGGAGTCACTATCTCAGAGGACCCAGCACACCAATGGCATTGTGAAGAAAGCACGTCAGCGCCTCTGCTTCCTCAGGAGTTTGCGGAGATTCAGTATCACATCAAAAATGCTGGCAAATTTCTACAGGTGTGTGGTGGAAAGTGTGCTGACCGGCTGCATCATGGTCTGGTATGGGGACACCAATACCTAAGTGTAAAGCCCTCCAAAGGGCAGTGGACAGAGCTCAGGACATTACAGGCAAAACCCTCCCCACCATCGAGAACATCTACAGGGAACACAGCCATCAGAGGGCAGCAGCAAACATTGAGGATCCACACCACCCAGCACACACTCTATTCTCACTGCTTCCATCAGGAAAGAGGTATAGCTGCCATAAGACTCGCACCACCAGGTTCAGGAACAGCTGCTATCCCTCCACCATCAAACTCCTCAATGACAAACTCATTTAAGGACTCTAACTTGTGTATTTCATATATTTTATTTTTGCTCTCTCTGAACTGCACAGTCAGTTTGTTTACATTCATTATCTGTTTTCAATTCTTTTGATTGTTCACATGTTCATGCTATGGACAGTTTATTTTTTGCACTACCATTTAGTGGTTATTCTATTGCATCCACAGGACAAAGGAATCTCAGGATTGTATTTATATACACTGACAATAAATTTGAAATCTGAATATGATCTGAAATCTGGGTGGAGGTTCAAAGCCAACCTTTAGAGGTGAGGTTAATGGTGACACAAATTCTGCAAGGGTGACTCAGTTACTTCATTTGATAAATTTCCATGTTTAATTCTATGGCATCAAACCTGAGCAGGCACACATATACACTAAACAGCCATTCTCAACAGGGGACATGCAGTTCCCCTGGGGAGCACAGCACATTTAAGGGGGGTGGGGCACAGAGTGAAATCCTAAATATTTAAACAAATGTTTTCATATATAGTGGATAGAAGTACAGAAGAAGTGAAATAAGCCTGACTGCTTCACAGGAAAGGAGACCCATAAACATTTGCAGAATCCTCAGGTGGCCATAGCCAAGAAAGGTTCAGAATGGCTGGTTACTAATCTACTGAAAAAGGAGAAAGGGTCGGCTCGGTGCGTGATTCTGTATTTGTAAACAGTAGTGCAGAATTTGATCATTCTAACCATGTGGTGATTCTTTCCTTCTTTGAATGTCGTTCAGTTTTGGTATTTTATTGGATAGATCTGTAATGTTTCTTTGATTTTGTTTGTTTTGTAACTCCATGTGGATTGAAAATCCTTAACAAAAAAAAAAGCGTAGCTTTAATTGCATCATATGCCTCAATGCTACAAATGGCATCATTTGCAACACTTCCCCAGCACCTCTTCAAAAGTACAATGCAGGTCACCTCTATATTTATCCTATAAATTCCTGCTATGTATGAGCAGAGGATGCCACAATGTTCAGAAATATAAAGCAGGCAGATTGAATTAGTGCATGCATTCAAACATGTTCATATTTAACCTGCTTGAGCAAAGCTAAATATTGATCAGACTGTATGTTCAGTTGTAGTCATATGCCATGGAAACAGGCCTTTCACCCCATCAAATCTGCACAAACCATCAGACACTCACAAGCTCTTCTTCTACATGAATCCTATTTTGTTCTTCCCATTAACTCTGTCTAGATTTTGAGGCTGACCTATACATTTAGAACAGGTTACACTGGCCAATTAACCTACCAACCTGTGATAGTACAGACCTGTCACCAATGTATATAGTTACAGTATCTAGAGTGTAATGACTGTGCTTACAGCGATTGGCTGTGAGCTTAGCCACGCCTACTGTCTGGGCCTTAAAGGGTTGTGTCCCTAGCCAGGTCGGATCATTCCGGACTGGTCGGCCACCTGTGAAGAGCTCCTGACTTTTGCTAATAAAAGCCTTGGTTTGGATCAACAAGTCTTTGGTGCTTTCGACAAGCTCTACACAACCCGCACGTCATTGGCATGTAGGTGGAAACCAGACGCCCCAAGGGAAACACACACAATCACAGGGAAACCGGACAACCCTGGAGGTCAGGATTAAATCAGATCCACTAAGAATCAACTATAAATGGTGCAAATGAATTAGCCGTAAATGATCACAGAAATACATCAATGACCTCAGGACTGTCCCGTTTGGCCCTTTCACTCGGTTGCGAACTTTGAGGTTAAAGCAACTCCTTGTCAGCAGGTGGCAACAATCTCACCTTTGGCACAGAGAGCTGTGATCCTTCCACCACCTGTTGGGCAGGTTATGATTCCACTTAATGTTTATCCCTCTGTGCTCTTCTTTCAATAGCTCGCTCTTCTCCAATTGTAGCTACTGCTAATTGCACAGGTCACAGCTCAGTTCTGGGAGGTAGTGGCATTGCAAATAAGTCTTCAAAATACACGTCTCTTCTTAATTTTAGATAAACTGTACATTGTATTTTTTTTCTGTATGGTAGCAGTTACTGCCCGTTGGTGGACCCCTTGTGTCAAAGTGAGACATACGGTAAGCATTAAGTATTTAACTTCACCAAGCCATCTGTAAGATGAAGGGCAGAAGGAGCAAAGAGGGAGCATGAATTCAATTTTCAGGCAGGCGCGTTTATGTTACATTCACTCCTGTTCAATTCAATCAAACAGAAATGTTGATATATTGACATCAATTTCTTTTTTTATTCTTCTTCATCAAAATTCCTTGATGTTCTCAGTGCACCTCAGATCCATGGTAACCAACATTAATCCTATCCTCCATGAATAAATACCATATCTCCAAACGATAGAGTTGGTTAGTTGTGCATTGACTGTGTGCATACAGTCTGAAAAGCACATCGAATAAGCTTTTAGACAGGTCAAACAAAATTTGAGATATTAATTGCTGATAAAGGAAAGAAAGGATTTATTTTGGAAATGCATATGTTATTGCAGGAAAAGATGGAAAAGGTTGATGTATATAAAATGAAGGACAAGTGAGAGAAAGACTTGGCTATTACTTTGTCTTGGGAGGAATGGTCAATTATGTGTGTTGATAGTGTTATGAAATTACTTAATGTGCGATATAGTTTGGTTAATTAAATTTTTTTACATCAACTATATTTAATCCCTGAAAAGTTGAAGAAATATGGTTTTAGTTCATCAGATTTGTGTTTTAGATGTGGAGAACAGACAGGCATGTTTTTACATTCAGCATGGACATATACAAAAGTTGATCCTTTCTGGGAAAAAATTATAAAGTTTTTGAGAGATTTATGGATTTGCAACTTGATCCGTTGGTATGTTTGCTGGGTTATCTTTGGCTTGGCTTCGCGGACGAAGATTTATGGAGGGGGTAAATGTCCACGTCAGCTGCAGGCTCGTTTGTGGCTGACAAGTCCGATGCGGGACAGGCAGACACGGTTGCAGCGGTTGCAGGGGAAAATTGGTTGGTTGGGGTTATATGTCTACATTAACAACAGAGTTGCAGTTGGATAAACCTCAACTTGCATTTATATGTTTAGGGTTGGCTGTAGCGAGAAAATGTATCGTTATTACGTGGAAAAACGCTGTTGAATATACAAAGATGGAATAATGAATTACAATCTTACAATTTTATGAAATAAATATCCTTTTTTTGTCAAAATGTGGAGTTTATATTTTGAACGTATGGGGTTGGATATTAAATAAATGATACGTAAAGGGTTGGCACACCAAGCAGTAACCATTAAATACCTGATAATTTTTTTTGAGCTCCAAGGAGAGGTGGATGGGATGGGATAATTTAGAAGGGAGGTGGGGGGAGGGAGGGGGGTGATAAAGGGTGTTTTCTTTTTTATGTTGTTAGAACGTTTTGTAGGTAGATGTTTTGTAAAATTTTAAAATAAAATTAAAAAAATAATAATAAGCGTTTAGAGTGCTTTCTGTTACCTGTGTGTTACTCTGCCCGAAGTCGCTTTATACATTGAATGACTGTTTGTGGGATGGAGAGTCTGATCATTCATGACGAGTCACAATGTCTTCAGTGGAGGACATGAGGACATAAGAAGTCTGAGCAAGTGCCAGTTACCTGGCCTGTCGAGCATGCTTCACCATTTAATAAGGCTGTGGCTGATCTGGCCATGGACTCAGCACCACAGCTGCCTTTTCCCATCGCCCTTATGGTTCACTATCAATAATACCAAAAGGCTGGCGTTCCTGGACAACAGGCTTTTAATGCCATGAGGCTTGGTCCATGCTCCTGTTCTGGCCCGATCCCTGGACTCATACTGAGGGAGGGAATTGGCTGTTCTGCCTTTATTAAGGGATTCCATGGCTTGGAGTCACCGAGGGAAGGCGGGCCAGCCAAACATACATATACCAAGGACCAGTAACCAAGTAACAGTATACAGTCACCACACCTTAATTCTTCTACCATGTAAAAATCTATCTAACTGTGTTTTCAATATATGTCAAGAGGCAGTCTCTCCTGCTTCCATGGGCAGGGAATTCCAGAGATTAACTGCTCTCTGGATAAAGCAGTTCCTTCTCATCTCCATCCTAAATATACTCACGTGAATCTTGAGGCTCTGCCCACTAGTTATCATCTACCAGTGGAGACAACTTTCCTGCCTCTATTTTATATTGCCTGTCATATATATTTCCGTAAGATCCCCCTCCTTCTTCTGAACTCCGCTGGGTATAGTCCCAGGTGATTCAATTTCCCCTCAACCTGGCAAACCTCCTCTGCAGACCCACTGCTTACTTTCTCAGGTAAGAAGACCAGAGCGTTCTTCAATCCACAGGACCATATAAGTGGCAGAGAGAATCACTAGGGTCGTCCTTTGACCCCATCAATAGGATTTACTGGGAATGTTGTTTAAAGAATAAAGGAGCACTCCTACTAAACTGCACGCAACATCTTCCAGCTACTTCCCCTTGAGGGTAGGTGAGATTGGAATGAGGGGTCCTAAGTTAAGGGTTAGGGGGCAGAAGTTTAGAAGTAACATGAGGGGAATCATCTTCACTTAGAGAGTGGTGGCTGAATAGAATGACCTTCTGGAAGAGGTGGTTGCAACGGGGTCAGTTTTGCCTTTTAAGAGAAGGTTGGATAAGTGCATGGATGTGAGGGGATTGGAGGGTTATGGACAGGGGGTGGACTAGAGGAGATCACTTAAATCAGTGCGGACTAGGGGGGTCGAGATGGCCTGTTTCCATACTGTAATGTTATATGGTTATATGGTCACTCCTGTCGGGAAAGAGATACAGTTGTATCGGAGCCAGAACCACCAGACTGAGGAACAGCTTCTTCCCACGGGCAGTGAGATTACCGAACGATTGCTAAAACAACTCTCCATGACCCTACTATTTGTTAAGAATATTTATTTGAATATATGTACTATGTTATATGCAATGTTTGTCTGGATGTGAGTTTTGTCTGTATGCATGTTTTGCATTGTTCTGCACAGTGGACTGGAGAATGCTGTTTCGTTGGATTGTACAAGTACAATTACATGACAAGTAAACTTGAACTTGAGTGCTGCTTCACCAGTTCCCTGGACAGTTACAGAAGAACCTCCATGCTTTGGAATTCAATTCCACTATTAATGACCAACATTCCATTGGTGTCTTGATTTCTTGTTTCATTCGCAAACCAACCTCTTGCAATTCCTGCATGAAACACTGCTTGTACCTGTTGCAATCAACAACCTGTTGCAATCTTTCACCATTTAAATAATAATGTTAACTTCAACTTTTTCAAATGCTTCTCTTGTGTGATCCTGGACATTCTGCCCTTGAAGAAGTGTTCAGGCCCCAAATGCCGGTTGTATATTTTTACCTCGGGTGGATGTTGCGAGACCTGCTGAGTTCCTCCAGCATTTCTGTGTTTTGACAACAATCACAAGCCCCTTTTATAGAGGAAAAGAAACACGACTGTAAAGGCGGAGATTCTCCGCCTCTCGCCACTGACCCTACCTTCATAAATGCTCCGGGATTGGCTCCAAGCCGTTGACTCTGATCCTTCCGGGGGTGGCCCAGCGGTGGAGCAGAGCACTCCACCTCTCTTCATAGATGTACAGTCGCTTGCAGCTAGGAGCGGGTTGATGATGCCGCCAGCCCATGATCCAGGACCTAGTTGAGCCGAGACCTGCACGGACACTGTCACATTTCCACCTCGAAGGCAGTTTTATGAAGCCACTAAACCTCAGAAAATTTCTGCTCGGGTGGCAGTGTAGAAATGTCAGGACGGAACTTTTCACGCAGATTCCATCCCGTAGTTTTTCCACTCGTACCCCTGCACATATTTACAGAGCGGCTGCAGTGTAAATTGATCGCAGCCACCCGTAAGGAATGGTCCTAACGAATACAACATCACCCTCCGACAAACTGCCCAGCACAGGATACAACCACATTGGGACACACCAGAGGTAAGTATGCTAATTTTTTTGAATAATTCCTGAGTTTCTGTGTAAAAATGCCAATTATTGTGCTTTTACTTCAGCTATGATGTCTACAAATTTTTGTGCTTTACTACCAAAGGGGAGGAACTAACAGGCACATCGACATTACGATAATGGGCGCCACTTTCCAATACTAGTTTTTTCCTGTTTATCCAGAAGGTCAAACTCACTTGCATATCAAAACCATTATTTAAGGGAGCTCCCAATCACAGTTAATAATGATAGGCAGATTATGTCTTTTCAGTTGTTAATCCCCTTGCCCAATGACAGTGGCTCATTGACAGTGCAACGTTCAAGGTCAACTAGTTAATCACTAAATGAACAATTTGATCTCGGCAGCTTAACCAGATGGAAACAAACAAGCATGTGGAAGAACTTAGACAGGCCCTATTTTATATTCAACGATCCTCCAAGCAACTGACTCGCCTCCCAAGGGCGTGCAGCTTTCTGTTGGCAATTAGCCTTTTATGTTTCTTGTTGGTCTATATGTCAGTGAGGTTGGGCTGGAAAGGTTTGGGCAGCATCAAGGGTAGACACTGAGGTCACGGTTCAGGAGCAAAATGAAAATAAAAAGAAAAGCTCCAAATAATGGAAATCTGAAATAAAAGCAGAAAACGCTGGGAACATTCAGCATTTATCTAACAAAGAGTCTTTCATTTGAAATACTGACTCTCTTTTTTCTTTCCACAGATGCTGCCTGATTTGTTGATTGTTTACAACAAAGGGTATTTTTTACAGTAAAACCCCTAGTGCTTGGCATCGATGGGATTGGTAGATCTGGATCAGTGTATTTTCAGTTGCGACTCTTACAACGCCTAACTAATATGCCTGCACTAAAAATAAGCAGATTAAAAGACAAAAAAAAGATATACTGTACTTACACTGAACAAACTTCACTTTTATAAATAAATAAACCTTAAAGCAAGTCACTTTACTTGCAGTCACATTTTTTGAAAACATTTAACCGTCGCCACATCTGTAGGTTCCTCCCACCCTCCCCCCCCAACCCCCGCAAGCCCCTCCCAGAGAAAGAAAGAAAATAAAGAAAATTGCACGCTCCTCATCTGAGTTTACAGATAAAGCCTCTGACTGGGGTGACTCTTACTACGTGATACAGCAGGGATGAAGAGCCGGTCGATGTCGCGCGCTGTCGGGGTAACTCGCTTAAAATGTCACCTTATCCTTGCTTTATTTGTAAACCTGGGGTTGGGGTGGGGACAGCGAGGGATGGGGTGGCGACTCTTCAAGGATAAGGTGACACTTTAAGAGAGTTACCCCAACGGAGAGTGGCATCGATCGGCTCTTCATCCTGGGCCACGCCACTGCTCCCTCCTCCGCCAAAGGTTTACTTCAGAGAATATTTACTTTTACAATTTTAAACTAGGGTTCATTTTACCTATTATTTTATTCTTAATTATTATTATTTTTTATTTATTTTAGATTTTTTTCTAATTGCTTGAGGCTTGAATTCTGTATTTTGAATCATGCAAAACTGTAAATGCTGGAATCCTTCTCTACTGTCTCAGCTGGCACCATCTGTCTATCATCCTTCATCCTCCTTGGCCTACCCATCACCTACTGATCTCTCTGTCTCTCTGTCTCTCTGTCTCTCTCTCTCTCTTTCTCTCTCTCTCTCTTCTCTCTCTCTCTCTCTCTCTCTCTCTCTCTCTCTCTCTCTCTCTCTCTCTGTAATGCCCGTCACCCCTCTCCTTTCTGACGGCTGAATCAGGGTTTTGTCCGTTTCCCTTTGTGGATGTTACCAGACGTGCTGCATTCCTCCTGCAGTTTGTTTTCTCACATTTCTTTTTATGTCGTGGTTCAGGTGTTCTTCAAAGTTCTGTGGGCACTGACAGTTTCTTTTCGCTTTCAATAGGCGTTGTCTTGTTAAATCAGGTTAACTGGTTAACGCCCCACTCACAAAGCAGCTAGAAAGAGTCCAACCTGGTCCAAAATCAATCAAATCCCTGCCCTATCTCAGAGCTAATCAGGGAACCCAGTTAAACTTACCCAGGACGCGTTGGCGTCACACAGAAACCTCTGGGTGAAGTGTCTGTCACGATCGTGGGGGGGGGGGAAGGAAGGGGGCGCAGCCACGGTCCCGGGGTGGAAAGGAGGGTAGGGGGTGCCAAAAGGTTGTTCTCGTGAGGGGGAGAGGGGGGGCTGCAATCGTGGGATGGCTGCCATGGGGGAGAGGTTGATGTTGCGGGGGTGGGGTAGGGGGGTGCCGTGATCAGTGGAAGAGGGGTTGCTGCCGTAGGGGAGAGAGGAGAGGGGTCCTGGGCACGTGGGGGAGGGGGCAGAGGAGAGGGGTCGCTGCCACGGAGGAGAGAGGAGAGGGGTCCCTGCCGCAGTGGGAGAGAGGAGAGGGGTCGGGGAGTGTCTAACGACTAGTAGGGGGGGCGGAGCAGGGGAGACTTATCGATAGTTCCCCTGACTGCGTGCCGCATCACTTACCACGTCATCACGGAGGCAGGATCCCCCTTAAACGCCGGGTTGGCAATTTAATGGGTCCATCCCTCTGCAGCTTAAAAGGTGCTGGAAGCACTTTTGCCCCACTAACCACCCCTGAGTCCCAGGAGGGCTGCCCAGGTGCTGCAGTGAGGGTGACACATTATAGCACCAGTGACTCGAATGCTCCGCCTGTAAGGAATTTGTACATTCTCTCTGTGCCTGCATGGGTTTTCTGTGGGTGCTCCTGTTTCCTCCCATGCTTCCAAATGTACGGGGTTTAAATTTTAAATCTATACAGGGTTTTCAGCTAATTTGGATGGAACTGGAATTGGCATCTACTGTGTTGTAAATAAAATTTTCTAAGCACTGGTCATCAACCTGTAATTTCAATGTAATGAAATATCCAAGTGGCTTAACAGAAACATTACCAAATAGAGAAAAAATAATCCACACAATTGGTTATGAATTGATGGGATATTTATCAGAAAAGAATGCCAGTGGCATCGAGGAGCATCTTATAAACAGAGAGAGAGGAGTGAGGCAGAGAGCTTTAGAGAGAAAAAAATATACTTGAGACCAAATGGCAGAAATCACTGGCAATATGAGAACAAAAAATGATAAAAATCAAGAATGCATAAGAGCTCAAAAATTACAAAGGTTTATCGATCTATAAGTGTCTGAGATGCTGAAGGTCCGGATGTTATCGTCATGAAGAAGCCATAATACAAGGATAAGGATTCTTCTTAAACTTCAAGATTTTTTTGAGCGCAAAAACAGGAGCAAAACATGAATGATAAGTGGACAAGATCTGGAGTGAGATAAAGCCTGCTTCTGGGGGGAAAAAAGGGTCTGCCATCGTTTCAATGCTCAGTTTGTGGTCATTGCACCAATCCTCAGAATCTAGGTAAGAATTTCTGCTTCATAGTTTCTCGCGACAGAGAGGAACAAAAACTTGAACTCTTCTATTTTTATTTAGGGCTTTGGCCCTTGTAGGACAGTTGTAACGTTGGATTTCCAAATCCTTGCCCTCCATCCCCAACACCCCACTTCCATTAAGTCTTTATCTCCATCTCCTGGCTTGAAGGAAATGGCAATGATCCAAAGCAGCAATCAAACATAGCCAGATAGAATCACAAAAGGTTTGATGCAGTTAGAGATACTCATTCATGCATGTGCTCAGTGCTCAATGCATTGATCTTGAAGTCTGAACATCAGGTTAGCAAAATTTCCCCTCAGTTTCCTTGTGTTAAGAAGCCTTTAATTTTCAGAAACTGATGGCTTTCAAACTTCTATATATCAATCTTTTGTGCTTTCTTTCTTTTGAAATAGGCTTAATTTTACAGATAATTTTTTTAGCCTTTTCGTGTACCTTTATGATCTGGGCATGAAAGGAATAAGGAATTCATGGTTATTTTCTTAGCCTGTTCCAAGAATTTTGCTCTCTCCTTTCAAAATAAAAATCTGTTCGGTAATTCCAAGGAACATCTATCACCCTGAAGTTCAGATGGCACATCGCATAACGAATTAAGCACTTGTGTGACACGGATTGATACCATGAATGCTTAGATTAATTTAATTTTTGATTCAGTTTCAGCTTTAAAGGATTTTAAAGTTTTGATCTTCCCAATGCAAAACTGATGCAAATTTTAAGCCTCTGCTACATAATTCATTTGAGGTCATTCTAATTGCTAGAACTTACCTTGCCACAGAAATAAAGACGTAAGCACAAGGATAATTAGCGTGGGAACAGATCAAAGTGCAGGCTTTAGTTTATGAATTTAGGGTAGAACTGTTATCTGCTGTGATTGGTTGATGACCTGTGACTAGATCCAGCCAGATCTTCTACTTTACAGATTATAACCATACTGCTTCTGGAAGGCATTTTCTATGCACACTAGGAGTTCTATTTCTTGCGGTTTGCCACTGTGAGAGATGCGAACTCTTTTCTTTCAAATCAATGCTTTATCAAGGAGACTTACTAAGTCCCGCCCACAGATGTACAAGATTATTAGAATAGGTTGTATGAAAGTTCAATTAGACATGCCAAGTCGGGATAAGTCCCAGGGGCGCAATTAGTGGGGAGGGACAAGTGTACAAGGAAATCAAGGAGAGAGCGATCCCTGCAGAAAGAGGAGAGGGGAGGGGAGGGCAAGATCTGCCTGGTGGTGGGAACCTATTGGAGGTGACAGAACAATATGTTGAAGCAGGAGGCTGGTGGAGCGAACAGAAAGGAACCCTATCCCTGAGGAAGAGGAGAGGATAATGGGCAAAAAGCAGATTTGCAGGAGATAATAATAAAAGTGGATGTGAAACTAATTTTATTGAAGAATGGAAAATCTCCTCATGGGAATAGATGTGGAAAAGACATAGGAATTGAGAGAAAAATAATTGCATTCTTCCAGGAGACTGAGTGGGAAGAGGTGTAGTCTAGGTAATTATGAATGTTAGGAAGCTTGTATAAAATGTTAAGACATAAGATTCAAGTCAAGTCACTTGTCTGAGTGCTACTGATGCCAGGTCACCCAGTACTCCCTGTCACATGGTCAGGTGGTCAGCGACTAAAATGGCTCCCCCACCAGGCTTGTCTGATGTGGAGGGTGGCTAGACACCTTGCACGATGAAAACAAGACCTGTCAAAGGGCAAATGAACCCCCTTGTAGGGTCAACAAACATCTAGCAAACACATGCTGTGAAGGGCATCGCCTGCATAGAAGCTTGGTCTGGCCATTCACTGCAACAGAACATCCCCCAGCCATCTTGGAGCTCACCATGGCGCTGGATCTGGGAGGGGATGTCAAGAGGGTGGCTCTGGACCTGTGCAAACCCCCCTACTCACCTAAAATCCATTCACGCACACGCTGTCCCTTTCTGAGGGGTGGGGTAACCTCGTATCGAACTCCCACAAACTGGCTGAAAGGAATCGCCATCACCCCACGTGATGGAGAGCCGGAAGAAGTTAGTAGATCGTTTGTCTCCTGAGATGGAGACAGACCGATTGAGAAAGGCAAGAGGAATCCATTCTTCATGGATGTGGTTTGCCACTTCTGGTGCACATCTGCATTTTTGTTCAGATCTAATTATTCCCCTGTTCAAAATAATTTCCATCTCCACTAGAACTTATCACAGTTTTCAGTAAGATAGGAATTCTGCTCCTAACATGTCCCTTATTCAATCTTAAGTCTTCTGATCCTTTCGTAGGCCAATCCAAGGCAAGGGAGAATTAAGAGAATTAAGTTTGCAGACCTTCTCTTGTGTCGGTTTCTTAATTTTCTAGAAACCTCCTGCAGGATTTCTAGGTCTTTACTGACCTCAGGCTTTCACTTCCAAACTGACCTCGATAAGCCATTACCCTCACTTGCAAGGGGAAGGGAATAGGACAGCCTGAACTTCAAGCTGAGATATCAAAAGAAAACCAGGGCTTCGCATGTGTTCGAAAATGTCTGTTTGCTCTCAGTTTTGCTGCTCTCCTCTCCAATAATGACAACTCACAAAAATATCTCTTTTGTTGATGGATTGTACCAATTATAATTTTTTTGACGAAAGGTCTGAGATATGTAGCTCAAATAATGGCCATTGGCACTACTACAGATGTGCCCGAGCCCACATCTGCTGTTTGCAATTCTCACATTCTTCAGGAACTCAACATTATTAAATCCTCCTTTTTTCATGCCGTTCTTAGTATGAATATAATTTAGTTTATAGGCAAGTACATTTTCAAATACGCTTAACCATTCCTGGCCCCACAGATTACAAATGTATCTGTTGAGCAGCATAAATCTCACAATGCAGAAAGATCCTCTGACCAATTTCATTTGTATACCGCTGATAAATTAGTCTCGAGATTAATTTCAGCCAATGGTATAGAAGATGAATCAATGCACACCCACAAAAGCAGTCCGTTTTAAAATTTGTCTCTTATTGTACATCTTGCCCAGATTCCATTTCCATTGGGGTAAGAAGGCCTGGCGGGGGTGTAAAATCTGTTAATGTTTCGCTATCGGATTTTTTTGTTGTTATTGCTCATGTAAATCTCCTTAGCAAACAATATTCAAAAGGCAAAACACAAGTGTGTGTTATAAAGCTGAAATATAAAATAAAAATACTGGAGATCATATGGTTGGACAGCATGTATAGGAAGAGAAAACAAAAAAAGAAAATCAGTTCGAAAGAAAGACCATCAACATTCAATGCTAACTCCTGTATAAATGGGGCCAGATGTCCTAAATATTTCCAATCCTTCCCATTTTAATTTATTTTCAAAAGCCAATTTCGTAGTCATGGACAACAAGGCATGGACTCTGAGGCTGCAAAAACATCTCGATAAGTCAATAAGCCAGCAGAGGGATATGGAAGGTGTTCTTCCTCATGTGGCCTCATTCATTTATGCTCCGAAAAGCAAAAAGGAGGGCTTCATATAAACTCATAAATGAATTCAAGATATTTATTTAGTTGACAGCATAGATTAAGTTCTATAAGGATCACCCCATTTGTGGTCTAATCTAATCCTATAATTTGTAAATTGAATTAAATATTTAATGTTTTCATATATTGTTTTACACTTTGCAGGAAAACATCTGATTTGCATTATGAATTACGAATATATTACACTTGGCATAGAAAATATCTCATTAAGAATTGTTTTCTTTGAATTTAGTCTATTTCTTTGGAATATGCTTACAATATTATTTGTGCTTTTCAAAAGTCTTGAGTGCCCAGATGTTTAGAATAGTCACCCCATAACCTTCACAGATTATGCTTTGGTGTTTAGAACTACTTTTACAAGGAAGAGAAAAGTGCCCCCTGTACTCAGACTTGCAGTGTATAATAGAGGAATATATCCTGAGTGACTAAGCTCCTTAATTCAGTCCTCACCTACAGGAAGTCTCACACAACATTAGTCATCCACATCTGCTCAAAATTCTCCTTTGTTGTTTGGCTGTGCAGTTACCTTTACATTGGACAGCTTTGTTCTATTTCAATCTCAGCAACAGTAGTAGTGGGGAATAGCATTTTATTACCCTCCAAGCATTCATTTTTTTATTGATAGCTTTTTGGAGGCTAACAAACAAATTAGGAACATTCAGAAGCTGTTTTCGAGGAAGAACAATGCTTGGAAGAGAATCTGTGTGACATGGGTTCATAACGAATGTAGAGAGTTGAGATGAAAGCCTCCCCTCCTTCCAGATCATCCGTAAGGATTCTGAATGAAATAAGATTGGACAGTCTCAACTCTTTAAAAGCCTGGAACTCAATATTTTCCCCCCATGATTTTGCACTGACTCCACCCATTGCGCATTCTCAATTAGAAAAGCTTTCCATGTTACGAAACATCAGGTCTCCCTCACAGCTGCTTCAGGTCTTTTTATTATAATTTATTTTACTGAACTCCTGTCAACATTTTTTTGTTCTGGTGGCATCGGGGCCAAGAAGCCATGCCTCACTTATAGGATGCAAATGGGGCCAGTGGGATCTGATCTGTCATTCACTACAATTCCAGCTGTTCCTGTCTCCTTTATTCCAAGCAGGCATCAGTTAGGACTGCGGTAGAGGTCAGCGAACAAGCATTTTAGATCACCTCAGAAAATTCAAAGTAGCTCCTTTGAAATTGGATTTCTGTCAAAGAGGTCAACTCACAGGCGATCAGAACTAAGGAGCTGAATCTTAATATTTATTCCCAGCGCCACAATCTCGGTCCATTGAGCCCAAGATACCCAAGATGTGCCAGTGATCAAATCTCTTTGATGATATGATGACCAGCACGGGAGTAAATATTGTGCAGGGCAACATTTTCCACTCACAAGGTAGAGGGAACCATGCCTCCACTGGGCTTAATTCAAATGGAGGACCAGTGAGATGAGGACTGAGATTTGAGGAGGGTGAAATGGATGGACAGAAATCCTACCTTAGGATTTGGTACATCAGGAGATTCTGGGTTTTTGCACTACTAAAATTAAGGGAAGGGCTGAGCAACATTTCAGTGTTACTAATTCTATAAAAAGCAAAGGGATTGGCCTCACTTGTGCACTTTACAATCTGTTATTAAATTGAAATTTGCTGGAAAATTGTAGCAACACATAGTTATACCCTCTGTAGTAGCTGACAGTAATAACAGAATTTATATCAAATGAAGCAGATGGAAGATAAACAAGGCCAGGACTGATATTGAGAATGTTGTTGAACAGAGAGATCTAAAGGCATAGTATATCATTCCTTGGAAGGAGTCAGGGGGGTAGACAGGGAAGTGATGAAGGCATATTGCATTAATCAGGCCATTGAGTCCAAAAGTTGGGATGTCAATGGTTCGAATGTACAAGGCATTGGATGAAGCTACGTTTTTAATATTGTGTGCAGTTCTGATTGCATTGGTGTGGGAAAGTTTGCATTAAGCTGCAAAAGGTGCAGAAAAGATTCACGAGGATGTTACCAGGAGTGGAGGGCTTGAGCTAGAAGGAGAAACTGGATAGGAGGGGGCTTTTTTCGCTGGAGTGTAAGAGGCTGAGGGGCGATTTTATCAAGATCTGTAAAATGATGAAGGGCATCAGTAAAGGTGAATGGTGAGAGGATAAAGGAGTCTAGGCGTAAATTTAAAGTGCAAGGGGAAATTATCAAAAATTACTTGAGCAGAAACTTATTGACATCAAGGATGGAACATGTTACCAGAGGTTGTGGTAGAGGCCGGCACAATTATATTTAAAAAACATTTAGACGGATACATGGAGAGGTACATTTTGGAGCAGCTATTCTCAATGTGGGCCACAGCACATCTAAGTGGGGGCAGGGGGCCATGGACAGAAATTATAAAGTATTTTTATAGCTTTTTATGTAGTTGGTCGGAGAGAAGTGCAGAAGGAACTAACTAAGCTTGCCTGCTTCACAGCAAAGGGGGCCCATATAAACTTTGAGTAGAGTCGCTAAGGGGGCTATAGACCAACAAACAAAAAAATTGAAAATGCCTGGTTATTTGAACTAATTTATTTATATAACCATTTAACAATTACAGTATGGAAACAGGCCATCTTGGCCCCTCTAGTCTGCACCGATTTAAGTGAATTCCTCTAGTCCCACCTACCCGCTCCCTGTCCATAACCCTCCAATCCTCTCACATCCATGCACTCATCCAACCTCCTCTTAAATGACAAAATTGACAATGCTGCAACCATGTCTTCCAAAAGATCATTCCATTCAGCCGCTAGTCTCTGAGTGAAGAAGCCCCCTCTCATGTCACCTCTAAACTTTTGCCCCCTAACCCTTAACTCATGACCCCTTGTTCCAATCTCACCTACCCTCAAGGGGGAGAGCCTATTCACATCTACTCTGTCTATCCCCCTCATAATTTTAAATACCTCTATCAAATCCCCCCTCAACCTTCTAAGCTCAAATAAATGTAAGTTTTGCAGTATTGCCACCTGCAATGCTGATGCAAAGCAACAAATTTCGTGACATGTTCTTGACAATAAATTCCGATTCTGATTCTCTAATAAATAGCTGCACAATACTGTGAAGCAAGATAAATTTCATACTCTTCATGCTTTGGGATTTTTTTTAACTGTGAAGGTTGCACAAAAATAAAAATGAGCACTAATCAACACAGCAATTAAACACAAACGTGTGCCAGATTTGCAGATGTTGTGTGCCAAAACTCTGTGGGTTGCTTTTTATTTTCTTACTGAATCTACTTGCACATTTTTTGGAAAATGCCGGAAATCAATTTTGTGTCAAAAGGTGTCTTGTACCAAGTGATAAACTGCAGAATGGAAAGTAAATGCGGATTGCATAAATTTTGACTTGATGTAATCACCGGTTTCATATGAAGTCATAACTTCTGAGAACATGCAGTGTTTGGTCGAATGCTGGTTTCAGTGCAGATACATTAGTCGGATTTAATCATATTGCTCCCAAAACATTGAAGAAAGTTTTCTTTGATGTCAAAAATTAGACACATACTTCACTTGAAAAATCTTCCTGATTTCACCTCAGGCTCTCTCGCAAAATGGCTTTCAATCAAGTCAAGGCACCTTCAATCAAATATGAAAGCATGGTCAGAATATAGGAGCTGGCTTTACATAAGTAAATTGAAGATACTTAAGGATGGTTGTTTTAAAAGCTTTGATGAGGGTTTCACCATGCAGCTTATTAACTTATTCCAGAGTTTTAAAAAAAGCGAATAGAAAAGAGAGCTGGAGAGAGGGTGAAAAAGACCACAAGAAGGAAGCGAGAGAGACCAGAAGGGGAAGGGTGGATGAGAGAACGAGACATAAAGTTTTAAAATGTGTGCAATAATTCAAAGTTAACTTTAAACAAGTAAAGAGATTTAAGAGGGATTAAGTAAGTTGGGCAAAGGAAAAATAAAAGAAAGATAATTTTGTTAATTTTTATCAGTTTTAAATCTCCAAGGACAATTGATTTTTTGAGGGAACGGCCGCCTACATTTGAGCTGCTAACCCTTCTGGGCCAGACAGGTTTTCGTGCTGGTAAAAGAATTATTTTCTTTTTAATTGTTAAGCATAGCGTTTTGCTGTAAGAAATTAATGTGCAAAAATAGGGACTTCATGGAGAACACATGGAAATGAAAGAGGTGATGCTTTTCTCATGAATCCAATCATGGAGTCATGGTCATTCTCTCGCAACTGGTAGCAATTCTTAATTCACAGGACATCCCTTATTTACCGCAAATTGTTTGCCAGTTATTTCCACAGTACTATTGCCACGCCAGCGACCGGGGTTCGAATCCGGCACTGCC
This sequence comes from Narcine bancroftii, assembly GCF_036971445.1. Lineage (NCBI taxonomy): Eukaryota > Metazoa > Chordata > Chondrichthyes > Torpediniformes > Narcinidae > Narcine > Narcine bancroftii. The sequence continues at coordinate 228,141,856 of NC_091471.1, forward strand.
AGTAAGAAGTTTGAACCTTCTGCCCGTGTATGCGTGGGTTTTCTCTGAGTGCTCTGGCCTCCTCCCCCTGTACAGAGGTTATATGTTAATTGGGGTCATTGGGCGGCATGGACTCAGGGGACGGAATGTTGACATTCCGTATGCCTAAATTAAAAATTTGCAAATTAGGACATTTCGGAATATATTATACACATTATTGTGTTTGTGGCAAAGTAATAAACAAAGCCAGATGATTTTTCTTGCACTGTGCAGAGGGGAGACTGATTCATTTCTTTTAAGCTCTAACTGCCTCAGTGTTATGATTTCTCTAAATTGTGACAGAGCAAATGAGGCCTCCTACTTTCAAATACAGCTTCAACGAAAACGATCTACCTTCCCCAGAATAGCATCTCCCTCCCTGAAAAGCCACACTGATTCCTGGAAATGAATAAAGCAAGTACTTTGTTCTTTTCTGAACGTCAATCTCGTCCTCACCATATTATTTCCAGTGTTTGCCTCTTTTTGCGAGCACGATGACACATAATAAGTCGGTTGAAGTTTTGGATGGATAATTTCAGTGGCAAATCAAGGTATTATTGGAGAATGAGTAAACAACTGGAGTTTTGCATTCTCCTTTAGAGCACAGTCTCTGATGTGGTCACTTTGATTTTAGTTTTGATTTCATTACTCAAAGTAAGAAAGTGGTGCCACCTCAGAGCACTTCTGCACAAAAACCACTCAGTTGTGCAGCATTCTTGTTTTGTGTGGAGCGGCAATGTTTTTTTCTCTCATCTATACTAGAAATCCAGAAAAAAATGTCAATAGCTTATCTAAAAATAGCTCATTCTATTATCGTGCACATGGGAATCCTAGCATGACACCCAGGAGTGTACTACGTGCTGTGGCACGCCACTGTTCAGTTCCTTTGGGTTTTGGTGCATCAGATGCACAGCGGACACAGGAAAAGGAAATTTAAGGATTTCAAGTCAACCCCTTAGTCTTTTTATGATAGTTGATTATTTGAATTGTATTGCGTGGGACACTTGAAAGTAACAACATTTCAAAATTTTGAATCCAGATGACAATCCTTTTGAATGCCAACTCTGAACCACTTTTATTTCAGGGACTGGCAGCTGTTGCATAGGAACATAGGAACATAGGAAGTAGGAACAGGAGTAGGCCAAAAATAGCCCATCGAGCCTGCTCCGCCATTCAATACGATCATGGCTGATCTAATTTATGACCTAACTCCACCTACCTGCCTTTTCCCCATATCCCCTAATTCCTCTATCATGTAAAAATTTATCTAACCGAATTTTAAATATGTTTAATGAGGCAGCCTCAACCACTTCCCTGGTTAGAGAATTTCAAACATTCACTACTCTCTGGGAAAAACTATTTTTCCTCATCTCTGTCCTAAATCTATTCCCCCGAATCTTGAGAGTGTGTCCTCTCACTTTAGTTTCCCCGGCCAGCTCAAAAAACCTTCCTACATCTATCCTATCCATACCCTTCATAATCCTATATGTTTCTATAAGATCTCCTCTCATTACCAGAAATGGTTTTCCAAGGTTTCAATGACAATGCTTACATCAAACAGACAATCTATCTGAAGACTCACAGGGCGCATATCACTATTGCTATAACAGGAAGGAAGGGAGAAGAATGTACGCTTCTGGTTTTGTAAGGGTACCTTGATACACGATGAAAATAAGAGGGCGTTCTTCATCTGTACTTCATGCCTGTTTTTAATGATGTAGAGCCTAGTTTGATGAGGTAGCCTCTTTAAGAATTCTGAAATAATGTAAGTGGTCAAAGAAAGATTGGTCCACATTATAGAAGATAATCTAATGATGTCTGAAAGTGAAGTTCTTGGAAGTCCAGGCTGGAAAGCGTAATGATTTAACAAATCTGCCTGACCTGCAGTATTCTGCTCTTAAAAATACCCGCTCTGCCTTGAACATAGTTATCCTGGAATGGCCCATCCCTAATCATGAGCTCAACGCCTGTGGAATCAACTTAACGCATGAGAAATGCTGAAAGATCTGCGTAACGCATTTATGACCTTTTTTAAATTTTTCACACTATGAACCATATTAACCAAAATACACACAAACATTTCCCTCTTGAATATACACAGTGTTATTTTCTCCCCTTTTCCCCCCTCCCCTCCCTCCCTCCTTCCCACCCCCCTCCCCACCCACTAAACATTCAACATTTACAATACAATAAACCTATTAAACAATGTCATCACACAATGAAATTAAACAAGAAAATTGTGTCATCTACTTTTACACACTGGGTCAGTTCATTTCGTCTTCTCATTCTATCATTTTAGGGGGTGGAGGTCCGCGGTAGGCCCTCTCTGTTGTGTTCCATGTACGGTTCCCAAATTTGTTTGAATACTGTGACATTATTTTTTAAATTATATGTTATTTTTTCCAGTGGAATACATTTATTCATTTCTACGTACCATTGCTGTATTCTCAGGCTCTCTTCTGATTTCCAGGTTGACATTATACATTTTTTTGCTACAGCTAAGGCTATCATAATAAATCCTTCATGTTCTGTTTAGCTGTGAACTCATTAATGCAAGGACAGATGGCCAACAGACTGTCATCTTAGAATCACTATCAAGGAGTAGAACGGCTTTTAGCAGAGAAGTTCAGCACTTTTATCATTTCAGTGCTACTGACAAAAACAATTGTAATTATTGACATACTTCATCAGTCCACCTGCAATGAATCTCCACAATCTGGTTACACAACATGAAGGGCATGTAATTTTATCTGTCAGCCAAAGCCAGAAAATAATATTAAACATATACCCAAACACAAAGAATAATTCATTTTATTTTTATCTTTCTGCATCAACTCCACAACACTTGGATATAGCTCTTGGCCATTTATTACCATGCCAAAACAGCCTTTAGTTTTAGGATCTTGCCTTGCATTTCTGACTCTTTCTTTAAAGGACTTGCTTTCCTCTTTGGAGTGAAAAGTAGTTTGCTGCAGCGTAGTCCAATGGCATAATTCATAATGGTTTCTTAGGGGATCATAACGGTCACCAGCTGGAAACAGAAATTTGGAGGGAAAAATAAAATGAAGTGCAAATCAAGCAAGTAGGAATATTGTTCTTTGCAGTAACAAATAGAATGTAATGTTTTGTGACATGGATAAACTAAATAATGTATTTCTTATTTATAATCTTAGATATTGTTGCCATATTATCTAGTCCAATCATTTTAATTTCTATGCCTGAGATTAATTATTTGGATATTGATTTACCTGGTTTGAGATGTGTTTGCAAATAATACTTCATCAGTATAAATTTATAAGTTACAGAATAGTGTGGCAGAAGGACAATTAATATCACATTTAACATGGTCTGTTATGGACATACATTCCAGACAGGATTTTAAACTCTGCACCACTCTGCTCATCATTAATTCCATTGACAACAACAACGCTAAATGTCAGTTAACTGTGACAATCGCAATACTGCAAAATGTAAGCCTTTTGGAACATAACTGAGTTGCGATAACAGAACATGTTCAAAATCATGAAATGAATTGTGTCCACTTAAAAATAATGGTGCTGGTCATATTTGGATAACAGCTGGTTGACATGATCACGGTCCAATTTGGCCCCTTGAAGCCAAATCTAGACTGAGATCTGGAGTGAGGAGCGGCCGGTGTGTGAGTGTTGCAGTGTAAGAGTGGGAATTTGAAGCTTTGGCTCACAAGGCTTCTGAGAGAAGAAGCTGAGGATGAGCTTGTTTCCAGTGAGGTAAGATCTTTGTATTTAAACTAGGACTAGAGAATGGAGACAGCGGCCTGAGCAGTGGAATGCTCCAAGTGCAGGTGGGAAATCTTGGACAGCTAATTGTCCTTGATGACCATTCCTACAAGAGGTGCATCCAGCTGCAGCTCCTGGGAGGCCAAGTTAGGGAACTGGAGCTGGAGCTGGATGAACTCCAGATCATTCAGGAGGCAGAGGCAGTGATCGAGAGGAGCTTCAGGGAGTCAGTCACCTCCAAAAGGCAAGAGGCCAGTAGCTGGGTGACTGGTAGGAGAGGGAAGGGGAATAAGCAGACAGTGCAGTGAACCCCTGTGGCCATTCCCCTCAACAATAAGTATACTGTTTTGGATACTGTTTGCGGTCAATCTGCCAGGGACAAGTTGTGGTCGTTACATCTCTGGCTCAGAGGCTGACCCCTCAGCTCAGAAGAGAAGGGGAAGAATAGGAGAGCTATGGTATTTGGGGACTTGTTAGTTAGGTGAATAGATAGGAGGTTCCGTGAATGAGATTGAGGATCCTGAATGGTATGTTGCCTCCCAGCTGGCAGAGATAGGGACGTGTCTGATTGAGTTCACATCATTCTAGATGGGGAGAGTGAGCTGGCAGATGTTGTGGTCCACATGGGGAATATGACAGATTATATCATATTTTGTATTGTATATAAATATGTTTAAGAAGGTGGTAGATTGTGGAAGTTGTGTAGGTCACAAACAAACACAAACACTTCACAAAACAGATCTCATTTAAAATGCCAGAGCTCAGCTCAGGCCAGACAATGGACATGCTGTGGAGTAATGGATTATGGTTTTGAAAGCCACAAATGACGGACTCAGAAGTTTGGGCCCAGTGCGGCAGTCTGAGTGCAGTTTGCTGTTCTAAGAAGGTCATGTGGTTTTGCAAGCAGAAAGCGAGAGGAGACCAACCAGACTTTCTCTGAGAGAGAGACAGAGAGAAAAAAGAGAGAGAGAGAGAGAGAGAGAGAGAGTTTCTGGTTTCTGCAGCATGGCAACCTGGCATCTTGTTTAAAACCCCAGTTTGAAGATGGGTTGTAAGTTCTGAATTCAGCATGTTGAAACAACCCTTGTGGTTCATACAAGAGGAAATAGCTGGCTAGAGTGTTTCACCTGAAATGAGAGAAACAAAAAGGAACTCTTGGTGACCTGTGGAAGAAGAGATCATCATTTGTAAAACCCTGAAGGGGCAAGTTTCTTTGGCAAGACACTGAAGTGACTGCTCAGAGGGAATCAGTTTGTGTGTGACCAATGAACAATGAATCTCTTTATGAAACCAATGAGAACCTTCCTGAGCGGTAACCAATTACCTTTCAAGCACCAAAGCTTGGTGGAAATGTATAAATGTTAAATTCTGTCCACAGTATAAGAATTGCCAGATACAAGTGAACTTGGAGGAGTGAGAAATGAGATTGGTCTGTGAATCAAATAACTTTTCTGAATTTACACACACATTACATACATATGCGTTTAAAATTAGAAGGGGGTTAAGTTAGGTTAAGTTAATAGTAATGTTAATCTCTTCAGTGCCAACCGCTCAGTCCAAGATTCCGCCCTGCTCCAGCTCCCTCAACAGCCCCTAAGGCTAGAGCTGGATGAGGTCCTCACCCTGGATGAGACATATAAGGCAATCGAACAACTGAAAAGTGGCAAAGCAGCAGGTATGGATGGAATCCCCCCAGAGGTCTGGAAGGCTGGCGGCAAAACTCTGCATGCCAAACTGCATGAGTTTTTCAAGCTTTGTTGGGACCAAGGAAAACTGCCTCAGGATCTTCGTGATGCCACCATCATCACCCTGTACAAAAACAAAGGCGAGAAATCAGACTGCTCAAACTACAGGGGAATCACGTTGCTCTCCATTGCAGGCAAAATCTTCGCTAGGATTCTACTAAATAGAATAATACCTAGTGTCGCCGAGAATATTCTCCCAGAATCACAGTGCGGCTTTCGCGCAAACAGAGGAACTACTGACATGGTCTTTGCCCTCAGACAGCTCCAAGAAAAGTGCAGAGAACAAAACAAAGGACTCTACATCACCTTTGTTGACCTCACCAAAGCCTTCGACACCGTGAGCAGGAAAGGGCTTTGGCAAATACTAGAGCGCCTCGGATGTCCCCCAAAGTTCCTCAACATGATTATCCAACTGCACGAAAACCAACAAGGTCGGGTCACATACAACAATGAGCTCTCTGAACCCTTCTCCATTAACAATGGCGTGAAGCAAGGCTGTGTTCTCGCACCAACCCTCTTTTCAATCTTCTTCAGCATGATGCTGAACCAAGCCATGAAAGACCCCAACAATGAAGACGCTGTTTACATCCGGTACCGCACGGATGGCAGTCTCTTCAATCTGAGGCGCCTGCAAACTCACACCAAGACACAAGAGCAACTTGTCCGTGAACTACTCTTTGCAGACGATGCCGCTTTAATTGCCCATTCAGAGCCAGCTCTTCAGCGCTTGACGTCCTGCTTTGCGCAAACTGCCAAAATGTTTGGCCTGGAAGTCAGCCTGAAGAAAACTGAGGTCCTCCATCAGCCAGCTCCCCACCATGACTACCAGCCCCCCCACATCTCCATCGGGCACACAAAACTCAAAACGGTCAACCAGTTTACCTATCTCGGCTGCACCATTTCATCAGATGCAAGGATCGACAATGAGATAGACAACAGACTCGCCAAGGCAAATAGTGCCTTTGGAAGACTACACAAAAGAGTCTGGAAAAACAACCAACTGAAAAACCTCACAAAGATAAGGGTATACAGAGCCGTTGTCATACCCACACTCCTGTTCGGCTCCGAATCATGGGTCCTCTACCGGCATCACCTACGGCTCCTAGAACGCTTCCACCAGCATTGTCTCCGCTCCATCCTCAACATCCATTGGAGTGCTTTCATCCCTAACGTCGAAGTACTCGAGATGGCAGAGGTCGACAGCATCGAGTCCACGCTGCTGAAGATCCAGCTGCGCTGGATGGGTCACGTCTCCAGAATGGAGGACCATCGCCTTCCCAAGATCGTGTTATATGGCGAGCTCTCCACTGGCCACCGTGACAGAGGTGCACCAAAGAAAAGGTACAAGGACTGCCTAAAGAAATCTCTTGGTGCCTGCCACATTGACCACCGCCAGTGGGCTGATAACGCCTCAAACCGTGCATCTTGGCGCCTCACAGTTTGGCGGGCAGCAACCTCCTTTGAAGAAGACCGCAGAGCCCACCTCACTGACAAAAGGCAAAGGAGGAAAAACCCAACACCCAACTCCAACCAACCAATTTTCCCCTGCAGCCGCTGCAACTGTGTCTGCCTGTCCCGCATCGGACTTGTCAGCCACAAACGAGCCTGCAGCTGACGTGGACTTTTACCCCCTCCATAAATCTTCGTCCGCGAAGCCAAGCCAAAGAAGAATGTTAAATAATTGATCCTGTTTTTATGTTTAAAGAAAATTAAAGACTACTTTTGTTTAAATAACCATTTTTATGGTTGCCAAAGATGACATACATGTCTCGACCACCGAGTTGCTTTATGGGGAGACCCTTGTCTTCCCAGGTCAGTTCCTGCCCCTGGTCCTCAGCCCAACCCAAGGAGCACCCTAGAGCAGTTAAGGGACAAGCTGGGGTCCTTGAAAACCCCTCCACCCTCATGACACTGCAGCCTCCCTTTCATGTTCCCCACAACCTAACGAATTGTGCTTATGTTTTTGTATGCAGGGATGGTCACAGAGCACTTTTTCAGCGTTCCTACGAGGGACCTTACAGAGTGCTCCACAGAACGGGTTCCACTTTTACCATGGAAATCAGGGGCAAGGAGGAGTTTTTCATTGCACGCAGAGGCAGGCCGTCAAAGCAGCTACACCTGCCCTCAGCACAGCAGGACACTATCGGTGCCAGTTCTGGGGTGGGGGGTGGTGGTGAAGTGTGGCGATGCACAGGTGTGCCGGGATGAGCCGGCCCTGCTTGTTATGCGCAGTCAGCTGGGCGGCCGTGGCAAAGATGGCGGTGCACATCCCTCTCTTCTGGTCCAGGCCAGACGTTGGCGTGCGTGCATACGTCAGCATGACACAAGTGGCAGGACGTACGCGCGGTCCACCTCTCGGCATGAGCACGCGAGTTTTAAATAAACAATCCTTTGTGATACCTGAGCCAGCAGCCTGCGTCTCCAGTCTGTACAGCTGCTCTCTCTCGCAATGCTGTGCTGCACCATATTTTCCATAAAACATTTATCTCACAGACTATATGCAATTTTCTCTACTAGGAACATAGGAACATAGGAAGTAGCCAAAAATGGCCCATCGAGCCTGCTCCACCACTTAATACGATCATGGCTGATCTAATTTATGACCTAATTCCACCTACCTGCCTTCTCCCCATATCCCCTAATTCCTCTGGAATTACAATGACTGCTATACAATGGCATCTTTCCATACATAAATCTATTTCTGACTTCTTTGCTATTGTTATACATTTCCTAGAAACTCTAATACAATGAACACAAATTCAATTTGATACATAATTAATTTTAATTGTGGCCTTATAGCCTGAATTTTACTCAATAAAAATAACATCATGTCCTGTGGGAATTTGACCCCATTAACTCACTCCAAAAATACCCCTGACCAAAATTGTCTAATTTTAGGACATTGCCAAGTTGAATGAAAAAAAAGTTCCAATCTCAGATCTACATCTAAAACATATCCAAACGTTTCTTAAACATTGCAATAGTACATGCCTAAACTCGCTTCTCCAGCAACTTATCCCCACTACCCTCTGTGTAAAAATGTTACCCCACAAGTTACTATTAAATTTGTCCCTCCTCACCTACATCCTCTGGTTACTGATTCTTCCACTCTGGACAAAAGACTCTTTTACCCAATCTACTTCTCTCATTATTTTGTAAACCTCTATGAGATCACCTTTCATCGCTTGCCCTCCAAAGGATAAAGCTTATAGCTGAGGCCCCTGAGGACTGGCAATATCCTCGTAAATCTCTGTAGGCTTTTCAGCTTGATGACATCCATCCAGTTGCATGGTCACCAAAACTGAACAAAATACCAACTGAAACCTTAGCCACAAAGCCATTTATTCTGCAATCCCAATTCATTAACATACAACGTTAAAGGAAGTGGAACCCAGCGCCAACCCCTGCGGAACCCTCCCTGTCCCTTTATTCCCACTCTGTTTCCTGCCAATCAGCTCATGCTCTAACATGTCAGACTCTTTCTTGTCATTTCCATCTTGTAAAGCAGCATCTTGTCAAAGGCCTTTTGCAATTCCAAATATATAACTTCCAATGCATGTCCTTTGCCTAGCGTGCTTGTAGTTTCCTAAAAAAATATTTCAGTCGGTTTGTCAGGCATGATTGAGATTTTCTCAAAGGAAACCATGCTGACTTCGACCTATCTTTTCATGCACCTCCAGTTACTCCGTAACCTCATCCTTGACACTCAATTCCAACAACTTCCCAACCACTGATATCAGGCTAACAGGTCTAATCATTTCCTTTCTGTTGCCTCTGGCCTTTTTTACATAGTGGCATGACCTCAGCAATTTTCTATTTCTTTAGAGCCATGCCAGAATCTGGATGGAAAATGATTACTTTTATTTTTAATCTTTCTTTTGAAAATGTTATTTATAACCAATAAGAAATAATACATACAAAATACAATGTGATACATATTTTATCTCATAAAACCTCCCCCATCCTATCCCACCCACCCCACCCCACCCAACCCCCCCCGCTAAACTACCCCCCCAAAAAAAGAAAGATGGAGGAGAGTAATTAAAGAAGTAATTCAGGTATGTGTCGTGGTTTAGGGCCACACTGCCCAAATATAGGAAAACGTTCGAACAATTAGAATGCCTCCAATCCATGTACGTGCTCCAGACCTTAACAAAAATGGAAATTATATGTTATCTTCTCTAAGGGGATACATGTCCTCCTCTCTGCATGCCATCATTAAATATTCAATTGAATCTCATTCTTCCATGTAACTGCAAAATATTTCCTCGCTACTGCTAAGATTTATCTAATTTTAACTCTAAACACAATGATTTAATATGACCCAATAAAAATATCATAGGATCAAATGGAATTTTAAATTTAAACATGACTTCCAAAAATTCTTTAATTTTATTCCAAAAAGATTTAACTGTCTTGCATAGCCAAACCAAATGTAAGAAGGTTCCTACTTACTTATGACATCTAAAACATAAATCTGAAGTGACATATTTAAATTTCTTCAATATCTACAGAGTTAAATATAATTGATGAATAAAATTATAATGAAGCAATCTATATCTCATCTTCATAATTTTAGTCATATTAGGAAGATAATTACTAGTGTCTCCATGGTCTTCTTTCAAAACCCGAGGCTGTATTCCGTCTGGCTCTGGAGACTTATCTATCCTTAGATCACTCAGCCTCCCAAGTACATTCCCTCTGCTGATTGTGTCTGCCCTCTCATCTCTTCCCTGACATCCTTGAAAGTTAGGTACGCTGCTAATAACTTCCTCAGTGACAACTGATGCAAAATATTCATTCAGTTCCTCTGCCATCTCCTTCTCTCCCATTGTTGTTGTTGTTGTTCATCCTTCGTAGTCGAAGATGACCATGGCTTCAAAGTCAAATTGGAGATTGGTGGGTGTGGGGCTGCAGGTGACTGGTGAGGCCAATCCAGGCCCTGAAGGCTTACCCACATATGGGCACAAGTGGGTGGGTGCTGTCGTGGCAGTGGATGCTGCTCGGGCCTTGCGCATGGCATGCTTTCATTGCACCCAATGATGCACCTGACCGGCTGCATGGTCTCCAGTGAGGATCTTGCTGTGCCAAGCTGGACAGTCGAGGGCAAGGGTCTCCCACGTATTGATGTCGACAGTCAGGCCTTTGAGGGACACTTTGAGGCAGTCTTTGTAAAGTTTCTTCTGCCCCCCCACCCCCCCCCCCCCACCGACTGAGCGCTTGCCCTGACACAGTTCTCTGTACAACAGCTGCTTCGGCAATCGGCTGTCTGGCATTCTGACCACATGTCCAGCTCACCTGGCTTGGGCTTTCAGCAGGAGGGTGTAGATACTGCAGAGCCCAGCTCATTCCAGAATTTCCGCATCGAGGACTTTGTCCTGCCACCTGATGTGGAGGAGTCTGTGGAGACAGCTCAGGTTAAAGTAGTTGAGCTGTTTGGTGTGCCTGCTGTAGACAGTCCAGGTCTTGCTGGCGTAAAGGAGGGTGGTAAGGACCACTGTACAGGAGAGCTTCAGCTTGGTGGTAAGGCTGAGTCCTCTCTGCACCCAGACGTTCTCACGGAGTCTCCCAAAGTCGGCACTAGCTTTGGCAATCCTTTTGTGGACCTCAGCGCCTATATTCACTGTGCAAGAAAGAATGCTGCCCAGGTAGGTATGTTTGTCGACTGCCTGGAGGTTCTGGCCCTTCACAGTAATGCATGGCTCCTGGTATGGCTTTCACACCATTTTTTATCAATCCTATATCTACTCTCACCTCTTTTTAAATTATAGTTAAAAAAGCTTTTAGTATTGGTCACATAATGATTAAATAAGTAAACAAATTAAGAAAAATAAGGAAGTGATGTGGGAGCTGATAGACCTCATTGTGGTTCCAGGAGACCACATCTGCAGCAAGTTTGACTGCTCAAGGAACTCACGCTCCAAGCTGATGACCTGGAAACTGAGCTTCAAACATTGAGAGGTATCTCGATACCTTGCTTCATGAGTCAGTCCCACCCATTAGATTAACGGCTTCAAATTTGATCTGTGGTCAGGGACAAAAGGGGCCTTGACTGCTAGCGAGGCAGGTAGGTGAATCCATGAGGTGCTGCAGGAGGAACCTCAGACCTTATCAATTGGATTTGGACAGGCAGATGGATGGGAGAAGGCTGGAGGGCTATGGACTGGGTGCAGGTCAGTGGGGCCAAGTAACAAAAAAAATGGTTTAGCACAGACTAGAAGGGCCGAAGGGGACTGTTTCTATGCTGGTGTTCTATGGTTCTATGGTAAACCCTGTGTGGATGAGAGCAGGGACTGTAAAAGAGATGAGTGGCCTGACTGTAGTACTGTGAAAACAGGGACTTGGGGGCTGGTTCACTGCTCCCCCTCAGTTATCTCAATCCTCTCCCTTGTATTTCTCTTTCCCCATCCCTCTGTCTCCTTTCCTCCCAACCCCTTCCCTTCCTCCTCCAGTCAGAGCTATCTTTCACCCTCTCTTCCTTACTGTTCAGATTTTACCTCTTTTACTTTAACCTTTTACCTGTTAGCCTATACTCCTCCCTCTGCCCCCTCCCCCTTCCAGCCCCCTCCTTCCAACTTTGAATTCAAGCACCTGCCTGCTTTTGTTTACACCAGATGAAGGACTCAGGCTCGAAATGTTGCTTACTTCGTCTGGATGCTGTGTGGCATGCTGAATTTTTCCCGCACATTTGTCAGCATCTGCCAACTTTCTTGTTTAACATGAGAGTCAGTGAATTTTGGATTTTCAGAGGGTTTTGACAAACTGAACACGAGTCTGCTGAGTGAGATAAAAGCTCATGGTATTTACAAGAAGGACACTAGCACGGATAGAATACTGGCTGACTACCAGAAGGCAAAGAATGGGAATAATGTGTGCCTTTTCTGGCTAGCTGCCAGTGACTACCACTGTGCTGTGGGGATTGAGGTTGTGGCCACTTACTCTTTACACTGTATGTAAAGGACTTCATGGTGGAATTGATAGTGTTGTGGCCAGGCTTGCAGATGGAACAAAGATGGGTGGAAGGGCAGGTTTCAGTTGAGAATGTAGGAAGTTGCAGATGGACTTGGACAGGTTGGAAGAATGGACAAAGAAGTGACAGATGGAATAGAGCACACGGGAGTAAATAGACGTGTACTTTTCGTAGAAGGAATAAAGGAGGAGACTATTGTCTGAAGGGGAGAGAATTCGAAAAGTGGTGGTCCTAAGGGACTGAGGAATACTTGTGCACAATTCCCTAAATGTTCACTTGCAGGTTGAATCAGTTGTAAGGAAGGTAAATGAAATGTCAGAATTCATTTCAAGAGGATGTGACAGATTATGTTGTGTTTGTTTTGTGTATAGATATGTTTTTGGGAGATAAGTTGACACAGGTTTTTTAGAGCAGGTCAAATACAAACACTTTAAAACAGATCTTATTTAAAATACAGGAACTCTGCTAATGCTAGACATGTTGGCCCCAGAGCCTTTGCAAAGCTTTGTAGAGTGCCCAAAAGACTTCTCTAATGGATTGTTGTTTACAAAAAGGCAACAGATGAAAGAACTTGTCGGAGCCTCTGCTGTTTGGAAGAGAGCTTGCTGTTCTAAGAGGGTCATGTGGTTTTGCAAGTAGAGAGAGTCAAACAGGCTTTTTCTCTGAGAGAAGCTTGGACTGGAACAGGACAAGCTGGCAAGCTTGTGGAAACCCCCATTTGGAAGACAGGTTGTGAGTGCTTAGTTCAGCCTGGTCAAAGCCCTTGTGGTTCATGTACGAGTAGAGGACCTGCTGTCTAATATTTCACTTGAAATAAAAGAAATAAAAAGGAACTCTGTGGTCATCTGAAAGAAAGAGGTTATCATCTAGAGAACCCTGATGGGGCAGGTTTCTTCAGCAAGACATTGAAGTGGCTGATTAAAAAGGAATCAGTTGTGGGTGTCCAGTGTACAACAAATCTCTCTCTGAAAACCAATGAGAACCTTCCTGAGTGGTAACCATTTAACTTTCGAGCACCAAAGCCTGGTGAATATTATAAATGTTAAATTCCACACACACACACACACACACACACACACACACACACACACACACACGCACACGTGCGCTTAGAATTAGAAGGGGGTTAAGTTAGGTTAGTTAAGTTAATAGAGATAAGTTAAAGTTTGATTCTATTTTCATGTTTAAATATGATTAAAAGCAACTTTTGTTTAAGTAACCATTTGTCTTGGTGAATATCTAATGCTGCTGGGTTTGGGGGTCCTCTGGGCTCATAACAAGGACTAGAATATAAAAGCAAAGGTGTAAAGACGAAGGTTTTACAAGGCACTGGTCAGAAAACATTTTGAAAGTTCCGAACAGGTTTGGGCCCCATATCTAAGGAAAGATGATCTGGCATTGAAGAGGGTTCATGAGAATGAGTATGAGAGCGATAACATGGGGGATATTTTATAGCCCCTGGGCCTGTTCTCACAGGAGCTTTGAAGAATAATATTGAAAGGGCTGGATAAAGTGGGCTTGGAGAAGATGTTTCGAGTGGTAGGTGAGTCAATGGTAAGAGGGCACAGCCTTAGAATAAAAGGATCTCCCTTTAAAACAGAAATGAGGATATATTTTCTTCAGGCAGAAGGTTGTGAATCTGTGGAATTCACTGCCACAGGCAGCTGTGGAAGTCAAGTCATTGCGTGAATTTAAAGCAGAGGTTGATAGCTTCTTAATTAGTTGGGACATCAAAGGATATAGGGAGAGGGCATTTGGTTGGGGTTGAGGGGAAAATACGTCATGGTTTGAATGGCTGAGGAGATAGATGGGCTGAATGACCTATGTTTTTTTTTGGTCTTGTAACTAATTCTACAATGGAAAGCTGAAGAATAGATGCTGCTTTACAGTTATAGTTAAAGGTAGTGGACAGAGCCCAGGACATCACACGCAAAACCCTCCCCACTACTGAGTAACTCTAAAGGGAAAGCTGCCGTCGGAGAGCAGCAGCAATCATCAAGGATCCACACTACCCACCACACACTCTGCTCTCGTTGCTGCCATCAGGAAAGAGATACAGGTGACACAAGGCTCACATCACCAGGTTCAGGAACAGCTGCCACTCCTTCACCATCAGACTCCTCAATGACAAACTCAATCAGGGACTCATTTAAGGACTCTTACTTGTGGACTTGATTGATTTTCTTTTTGTTCTCTCTGTATTGCACAGTCAGTTTATTTATATTTGTTAGCTATTTACAGTTCTTTGTTTACATGTTTACACTGTATACAGTTTTTTTTGCACTACCAATTAGTGGTAATTCCGCTGCACCCATAAGGATAGGAATCTATGTGATGTCATGTATATACTCCAACAATAAATCTGAACTCTGAAATCTGACTCAAGGGAAAGAAAAAAAAATCATCCAAGATATGAGAAGAGATGCTTTCACAGTTAAACAGGTGATGGTAAGATTACTGTCTCCATTTGGAAATGTGTCTTGCTGGGCAACATTGATAACAAACATTAAATAGCCTGAATTAATCAACTCTCCACGAATTACTATTTATTCATAATACTGTATGTACAAATACTCCCTGACCTACGACTGTAATTCGGACCAAAGGATCGGTTACATCTCGGAATGGATGCATGTCAGAATTGCGAACTTACCTTGTTATTCGGTGTCCTGGGATCCATCGGTTCCGTGCGGAAACTTTGATTCCTGTGTGCAAGCATGAGTCTTTGGTTGGTGCATGTGCAGTGGGTTCGTGTATTGGAGTTCAGTTAGCTCATGTGCGAGAGTTCAGCGTCCTAGCGATATTGAACTTCCACCCTGAACTATCAACCGCATGCGCACAGGAATCAAGATGGTCGTGTCCAGCCTAAGGACCCTGGGACACCGATGAACAAGGTAAGTATGCACATTTTGACACTTACCTGCCCTGTAACCTTGTTATAGTTTGTCAAATACAGCATAAACCGTGTAAATATTATATTTTTTAAACATTTTTGCATGTAAGTCACATAGATCGCAAGTCGAGGGGTACTTGTACATATGTCCTATGCGTATGTGTTGTTTGTCTGTACGTGTGTCATGCTGTGTTTCGCACAGTTCTGCACCGTGCAGCAGCGAAAACACTTTTCATCAGGCTGTTCTGGTACAATCAAATAGCACATAAACTTGAACTTAATATGGCGGGTAGACAAATTTCATAAAACTTGCTTGTTTCAGTAATATGAGATTCAAGGCCTTCCTCTTCAGATAATATTACTGCAGTCCAGGAAATGATAACATTCAGCAAGATTTCAATTGCAACAAATCAAGATACTTGAAAGAGGTCTGCTCTAACTTTTTGCCAATTGGGGAACATGAAGTTCAGTGTAACAGAATATTTGCCTCCAGGTTTCCTCAGAGTCATTCCTTTGACATCAACAGTACTGCCTCATTTCAATACGATGCTAAGATCATCACCGCTACAATGAGAAAGTCTGGCTTTATTATAAAATAAAAGGCAGGTAATCACCTCATTTGAAGAGTGATTTTTTAATACTTTTTTTTTCCAGCCTCTAAAAATGATAAAACTCATTGCAGCTGGAATGTACAAGAAAATCTAATACATTTGGGTCTGTGCAATCATGGGCTTTAATGTTGTTTATCAGATGGGAGTTCTACTTAGCCTTCACCATGGAATACGAAGTCATTCAAGCCCCTGGAATATCTGTTATTATTATTTTTTGATATTACTACAATCTTGGTTGTAATATGAAGGAACAAAAGTGTCTGATTCCATCAGAAATCGAGTGCCTCTGCTTTGCTCAGCATTTCAACATTTGAACTGACAAAATGATTTACAAACATATCGCCATTGCCACTGATGTTATAGTCCAATTTAAAAAAAAATATTCAAAGCAGTCAAAAATATTGCTCTAAATCGGTAGTTTTCCAACTGCCCCCCTAAACTCACATCCCACTTTAAGTGTTCCCTCTGCCATCGGTGCTCTGCGATTGGTAAGGGATTGCTTAAGGTGGTATGTGGGTGGAAAGGAAAAAGTTTGAACACCACTGTTATAATCGTCCCTCATGTGCACGGATTCATTAACTCCAAAGGAAATGGGCCAAGGGCAATTTTTCTTAAGCAAAATATTTCAGTAACAATTGGGTCTAGACCAGTAATTCTCAACCTTCCCTTCCCACCCACAGACTATGGCATAGGGATTGCTTAAGGTGGAATGTGAGTTTAGGGGGAAGTTTGAAAACCACTGCTCTAAATATTAACTGCTAGTCCAATGATTTGAAAGAATATTACTCAGTGCATTACAAGAGATTTGTGTCTCTTTTGGAAACTGCTGCTTTCAAATTATGGAAACCTTGCACGCTGGTTAAGTCTCTTTTTGAATTCAAAATGAATTAGGTTTAAATAGAAGGGAAAACCCACAAAAAAAAGGAAAGAACAAATGTCAAAATAATGCAGTTCGATCGAGGAAAGTACAGAGTTATTTGATTAGATGGCAGACGACTTCAAACTAATTAAAGATAATGAAGAGGAAACAAAATAATGTAATCTGCAAAAAAAGGGCAATGGGCAGACTGAACCAGCAGCCAGGCAAAGTGGTGGAAGCTTCCCTTGAGTACGGATAACTACGGATGGAAGGTGCGGAGGAACCACTGTTAATACTGTGTGTATGTGTATGGCTGGCCCGCCCCTTGCAACCTGTGACTCCTCCCCCTTGATTCCTCTCCTCAAGGCGGCAATGCCATAACCCCTCTTCCAGAACCAGGTCGGGGCTCGGGTCAGGAATGTGAGACGTGCCTTCTTGTTGATGGAAATAAAACCCTGTCAGTCAGGTCACTTCTAGTCTTTGGAGTTATTGATAGTGCACCAGGAGGGGATTGGAAGGAGGTGAATCAAATGAGGGCGAGTGGGATGATACGTTCTCGTCATGGACCTGCCGGCGTCTTTTACTTTTTGGCAAAAGTAAATTTTATTCCTCATGTGATAAATTTCACTTTTGCTGCTTTAAGACTCAGCTCTTTAAATTTTGGCCGTATCTGTAAAAGAAAAAAAAACGGATACTTTAAAATTCAGTAGGATTAAAACATTCCAATTTGAAGTTCATTTTCAATACCAAAGTTTTATTGACAGTGATTTTATTTTTTTTTGTGGCGTTGATGTTAATTCATAACAGTCTCTCAAAAAGCGGCAACATAATACACTTCAGTACATTTCAATATTTGCCCAGATATTTAGGAGCCATTTTTGCAAGATTAAAGCTTAGGTGACCCCTGATTGATCAGGTTGGAGTTCGCATGTTAAAGGGTCATGGAATAAACAGAACAAAATAGAGCCTTTGGCCCATCAAGCACCTAACAATACTAATCCCATTTACCAGTACTTTAACCACCTAGATATCCCCACAAGCAACCTAGACAGTGTCTTCCAAATCCTAACCATCTTCTGGGTGAATAATTCTTTCTCAGATCCATTGCAAAACTCTTATCCTAAATCTATGCCCTTTTATCTTAGATACAGTACTTATGTCATCACACATTTTCCCACAATCCACTGTATCTTTGCCTCTTAAAAAAATTGTTTCTATTGTGATGAGCCCAGAGGACCCTAAAACCCAGCAGCAAAAGAAATTCATCAAGACAAATGATTACTTAAACAGAAATTGCTTTTAATTATCTTTAAACATGAAAATAGAATCAAACTTTAACTTATCTCTATTAACTTAACTAACCTAACTTAACCTCCTTCTAATTCTAAATGCACGTGTGTGTGTGTGTGTGTGTGTGTGTGTGTGTGTGTGTGTGTGTGTGTGTGTGTGGAAGTTCAGAAAAGTTCTTTGGTTCACAGTCCAATCTCACTTCTCATTCCTCCAAGTCCACTGGTTGCAGGCAATTCTTATACTGTGCACAGCATTTAACATTTATAAAGTTCACCAGGATTTGGTGCTTGAAAGGCAAATGGTTACCACTCAGGAAGGTTCTTGTCGGTTTTCTGAGAGAGATTTGTCGTTCCAGGTCATCCACAACCGATGTACTTCTACCCGCCACTTCAGTGTCTTGCCAAAGAAACTTGCCCCTTCAGGGTTCTCCAGATGATAACCTCTTTCTTACAGGTCACCACAGAGATCCTTTTTGTTTCCCTTATTTCAAGTGAAACATTAGACAGCCAGTCCTCTCCTCTTGCATGAACCACAAGGGCTTTGACCAGGCTGTCTTACAACTGGGCTTTCCATAAGCTTGCCAGCTTGTCCTGTTCCAGTCCCAGTAACTTCTGCTGGCTGTAACACTGCAGAACTGATCTTTGTCTGTCTGTCTGCCTGTCTGTCTGTCTATCTGTCTATCTGTCTGTCTGTCTGTCTGTCTGTCTGTCTGTCTCTCTCTCTCTCTCTCTCTCTCTCTCATCTCTGTCTGTCTGTCTGTCTGTCTGTCTGTCTGTCTGTCTGTCTGTCTGTCTGTCTGTCTCTCTCTCACTCAGAGAGAAAACCTTTTTGACTCTCTTTACTTGCAAAACCACATGCTCCTCTTAGAACTGCAAGCTCTCTCCAGACAGCAGTGGCTCCGACATGCTCTTTCATCTGTTGCCTTTTGTAAACAACAATCCATTAGTGAAGTCTCTTGAGCACTCTTCAAACCTCTTGCAAAAGTTCTAAGGCCCCTATATGTCTAGCATGGGGAGGAGCTCCAGTATTTCAAATATGATCTGTTTTAAAGTGTTTGTATGTGACCTACTGTAACAAACCTTTCCCAATTTATCTCCCAAAAATATATCTATATACTCTGTATACTCTTTCACACTATCTGCTCTCCCGTAGCTGCTCTCCAGTAGCTTCTACCTGTACCATAAACTCCATACTGTTACATCCTGTAACCAAGCAAAAAATGCAAATGTCCTGAATGTTTTCTTCACCAGCTTATCCATTTGCACTGCTATGTTCATAGGTTCTTGGAGTTGTACACCATGGCCTCCCTGTTTCTCATTATTTTGTAGGACCCTTTCCATAATTGATCTCCCAAGGTGCATTACTTCACATTTAACGGAATTAAATTCTTTCCATTCATCATACCAACTGATCAATATCATCTTTTAGCTTTGGATTATCTTCCTTACCACCTACTTTGGTGTCATTTATGCAATAATCATCTGCATATGCAGAACATTATGTTTTATCTCATATGCAAATTGTAGTAAATGTAGGAAACAGCAATGATTTTTTCAGTGGAGGAACAGGAAAGGAATGACAACATTCATGGGGTTGTATTGTAGACCACCCAATAGTCAGTGAGAATTGGAGTAGTAAATTTTTCATTGATCTCAACTTTCCACTTATTGACTGGAACAGCCATTCTGTAAAAAGGGTTGGATGGCTTGGAGTTGGTCGTGTTTGCCCACAAAAGTTTTCTAAATCAATATATAGAGGTTCCAACTAGAGAGGGTGCAATACTGGATCTCCTATGAGGGAATGAGACAGGACAGGCACAAAGATCTGGGTAGATGAACATATTGGGGCCAGTGATCATAACAACATTAGTTTCAAATTAATTATGGAGAAGGAAAGGTCTGGGCCTTGGGCTGAAATTCTAAATTGGAGAAAGGCTAAATTTGAGGAAACGAGAAAAGATCAAGAATGTGTGGACTGGGATAAGTTGTTTTCGGGCAAGGATGTGTGAGATAAGTGCAAGGGTGAAATTTTGAGAGTACAGAGTCTGTATCTTCCTGTCAAGATCCAAGGCAAGGTTAGAAGGTATATGGATCCTTGCTTTTCGAGAGATATTGGGGATCAATTTTGGAAGAAGAAAGTGGTGTATAGCATGTATAGGAAAGAGGAACAAAGTGAGGTACTTGAGGAGTATTAAAAAAATGCAAGAAAAATCTCAAGAAAGAAATCAGGAAGGCTAAAAGAATCCAAATCAGAAATTGAATCAGAATTTATTGTTATGAACAAGTCACGAAATTTGGTGTTTTGCTGCAGCATCATAGGGCAAACGTTTAGATTAGAACCTTCTCACAACAATCACTATAAAAAAATAAAAATAATAAAAAAAACAGTGTCTTTGGTTCATTGATTATTCAGGAATCTGATGCAGAGGGGAAGAAGCTGTCCTTGAACTATTGAGTGCTTGTCTTTAGGCTCCTGTACCTTTTTCCTGATGGTAGCAGAGTGAAGAGGGCATGGCTGGGTGGTGGGCGTCTTTGAGGATAGAGGCTGCTTTTTTAAGGCACTAGCTCATGTAGATGTCCTCAATAGAGTGAAGTCTAGTGTCTGCGATGTCACAGGCCGAGTTAACAACCCTCTGAAGTTTATTCTTTTCCTGAGAGTTAGTGCCTCCATACCAGCCAGTGATGAAACTAGCCAGAATGCTCTCCATGGTACTCTGGAAATTATAGGATGGTGAGCCTGACGTCAATAGTCGGTAAATTATTGGAAGGTGTTCTAAGAGATCAGATGTACAAGTGTTTGGATAGCCATGGACTGATTTGGGATAGTTAACTTGGCTTTGTGCATGGTAGGTTTTGTTTAACCAATCTTATAGAATTTTTCGTGGAGGTTACCAGGAAAGTTGTTGAAGGAGAGGTGGTGGATGTTGTCTACATGGACTTTAGTAAGGCCTTTGACAAGGTCCCTCATCGGAGGTTAGTCAGGAAGGTTCGAACGCTAGGTTGTCATAGGGAAGTAGTGAACTGGATTCGACAATGACTGGACGGGAGAAGCCAGAGAGTAGTG
This sequence comes from Narcine bancroftii, assembly GCF_036971445.1. Taxonomy (NCBI): domain Eukaryota; kingdom Metazoa; phylum Chordata; class Chondrichthyes; order Torpediniformes; family Narcinidae; genus Narcine; species Narcine bancroftii. Next base: position 228,163,063 of record NC_091471.1, read on the forward strand.
GTGGATGATCACTTCTCAGACTGGAGGCCTGTGCCTCAGATATCAATTCTGAGACCATTGTTGTTTGTCATCTATATCAATGATCTGAATGATAATGTGGTAAATTGGGTGAGTAAGTTTGCAGGTTACACTAAGTTTGGAGGCGTTATGGACAGCAAAAAAGTTTTTCGAAGTGTGCAGAGGGATCTGAACCAGCTGGAAAAATGGGCTGAAAATGGCAGATGGAATCTAATGCAGACAAGTATGAGGTGCTGCATTTTGGAAGGACAAACCAAGAAATGACATACACAGTTAATGTGAGGGCACTGAAGAGTGCGGTAGAATAGAAGGATCTGGAAGCACAGATAGATAATTTCCTGAAAGTGGCATCGTATGAAGATTTAAAGAATGCTTTTGGCATATTGGCCTTCATAAATCAAAATATTGAGTACAGGTTATTATGTTAAGGTATTGCTGAGGCCCATTTTAGAGTATTGTGTGCAGTTTTGGACACCTAACTACAGGAAAGATATCAATAAGATAGCGAGAGAGCAGAGAGGATTTACTAGGATGTTGCCCGGACTTCATAAATCAAAATATTGAGTACAGGTTATTATGTTAAGGTATTGCTGAGGCCCATTTTAGAGTATTGTGTGCAGTTTTGGACACCTAACTACAGGAAAGATATCAATAAGATAGCGAGAGAGAGCAGAGAAGATTTACTAGGATGTTGCCCGGACTTCAGGAACTGAGCTACAGGGAAAGGTTAAACAGGTTAGGATTTTATTCCTTAGTGCATAGAAGAATGAGACGTGATTTGATAGAGGTAATTAATATGGGGATAGACAGAGTAAATGTAGATAAGCTTTTTCCATTGAGGATGGGTGAGATTAAAACAAGAGGACAAGGGTTAAGGGTGAAAGGGGTAAAGTTTAGGGAGAACGTCTTCACACAGAGGGTGGTGGGTGTGTGGAATGAGTTTCCAGATGAAGTAGTAGATGTGTGCTCGATTTTAACATTTAAGGGGAATTTGGACAGGTATATGGATGGGAGAGGTGTAGAGGGTATAGACTGAGTGCAGGTCAGTGGGTGTAGGCAAGAAAAAAGTGGTTCAGTGCAGACTAGAGTGGCTGAAGTGGCCTGTTTCTATGCTGTAATTTTTCTGTGGTTCTATAGTTGTATGCCAGTGCTCCACCACTAGTCATAGACTATCCATCAAACAGCCTTCCCCATTACCTGCCATCTTCTATTACCAAACTAGTTCTGGACCAATTTGCCTTTGCACACATGAGCTTTAACTTTTTGATAAAAATGCAGAAATACTGGTGGAACACAGATCTCGTAGTATCCATAGGAGGTAAAGATGTATAACCAATGTTTCAGACCTGAGGCCTTCCTACCTCCCATGGACTTTACGAGGCCTAATGAGGTCATCTAGCATTTCTGTGTTTTTACCACAATGACAGCATCTGCTGATTTTCATGTTTAACTATTATGGACCAGGTCACTTTGTGAGAATTAGTTCAAAACCTCTCTAAAGTCCACATCAACTGCATTACCATCTACATATTTTGTAACCCCATTGAAAAAAAAATTAGGTTGATCAGACATGATCCCCCCCCACCCCCCCACAACCAAGATGTGCTGACTAATTTTGATAAAGCCCTGCCTTTTCAAGTGTTAATTAATCCTGTCCTTCAATTTTTTTTCCAATGACTTCGCAATCAGTAATGTTAGATTCAGAGAGTAATAATTACCTGGCTGATCTCCGCTGCCCCTTTTGAATAAGAGGTCCGTCATTTGGTGTCTGCTTGTCATCTGGAGCCTCACCTTTGGTCAGCAAGGAGTTAAACATCTCTTTGTTTCCCCAGCAAACTTCTCCCTTGTGTTCTATAACTGCCTAGGATACATCTCATCAAGGAATCTGTCCTCTGTTAAGTCACCTAATATATCTAATACCTTTTCTATTTTGATAATAGCATGTTCTCTGATTTCAGATTTATTGTCAGATTTCACACATGACATCATGTCCAATCCTGAGATACTTTTATTCTGTGGGTGATGCAGAATTATCACTTATTTTTACTGTCATGAGCCCAAAGAGCCCCAAAACCCAGCAGCAAAAGATATTCACCATGACAAAAGGTTACTTAAACAAAAGTTGTTTTTAATGATCTTTAAACATGAAAACAGAATCAAACTTTAACTTATCACTATTAACTTAACTACCCTACTTAAGCCCCTTCTAATTCTAAGCAGGTGTGTATGTAATGTTTGTGTGTAAATTTAAGGAAAGTTCTTTGGTTCACAGTTCAATCTCACTTCTCATTCTTCCAAGTTCACTATTGCAGGCAATTCTTATACTGTGCACAGAATTTAACATTTATAAAGTTTACCAGGCTTTGGTGCTCAAAAAGTAAATTTTTACAGCTCAGCAAGGTTTGCAGAGAGAGGTGGGTTCTTCCAAGATTTCCACAACTGAGGTACCACCATTAGTCACCTCAATGTCTTGCTGATAAAACTTGCTCCATCAGGGTTCTCCAGATGATACCATCTTTCTTTCAGGCTATAACAGAGTTCTTTTCTGTCCACTTATTCCAAGAGAAACATCAGACAGATTGCACTTCTAGCCATCCGCCACCTTGGAGCTTCTGTTTCAGTTCCATCAAGCTTCTCCTAGCTGACACTGCTTAGTCTATCCCTCTCTCTCTCTGAGATTCCAACTGACAGCCACATGTCCTTCTCTTTCTCACTTGCAAAACCCCCTCCTTCTCCAGCAAACCATAGAAAAACAAGAACCCAGGGGTAACCTTTCTATGCACTCTTTCAAAACCCTTGCAAAGAGCTATCAATCGCCATTGTGTCTCCTCCTTGTTGCTTTAAAGACAACATTCCATTCATTTTTAATGTCATTTCAATTCACACCTACTTGTGAAATGTGCATAGCATTCTCCATAGTTTCTATTAAGTCACTGAATATAAATTCTTCAGTATTTCAAATAAGATCTGTTTTAAATTGTGCGTATGTATGCAACCTACTCTAATTTTACCAATTTATCTCCCAAAAATATCTCCAAATATTCCATCACAGTAATTCAATAAAACTTTTCACAGCATTTACATGTAAGCAAATAAAGAACTGTAAACAGAAAGAAAATGTAAACAAACTAACTGTGCCATACAGAGAAAATAAAAAATATAATCAAGTGTCCTTAAATGAGTCCCTGGTTGAGTTTGTCATTGAGGAGACTGATGGTGGAGGGGTAGCAGCTATTCCTGAACCTGGTAGTGTGAGGTTTGTGGCACCTGTGCCTCTTTCCTGATGGCATCAGTGACACTGATCATCAAGGACCCACACCACCCTGAACATGCTTTGTTCTCGCTGCTACAGTCAGGAAAGAGGTAACGGGTGCCACAAGACTTGCACCACCAGGTTCAGGAATTTCCTCTGAAATCTCCAATGAACAATGCATAATGTTCATTCATGACTTCACCTGGTTCCATACCCAGATTGCCATTTTGGCTCTTAACGAACATTGCAATTTATCTGGTAACTCTCTTGTGCTTATAAAGTGTGAATTAATAAAACACAATCTGCTGGAGGGATTCACCAGTTGAGGCAGCAACAGCGGGAGAATAGAATCATTGACTTTTTCCCATTTTGTTTTGCTCCTGATTCAGGCACTTCTTATGTCTCCTTGGTACCAAATGACAATTTAGTCAAGCATTCAGCATGGTAACAGGCCCTCGAGCCCTTGGAGAAAACCCACAGGGGGAACGTACAAGCTCCTTATGGACAGCGCCGGATTTGAACCCAGGACCCTTGTATAAGGCAATGGGTTAATTAATTACATGCTTATAAAAGGGTTTAAAATTGGATTGGCTGTTAGGTTTTACATGCATTTCACAGACAGAACAATGTCTTGCAAAGCTCCCAGGGCGAGTGGAAACAGAAGTTTCTGGGCTTTAGCAGCGTGTGCAAGCGCAACCCAGAAACGGAATCATTTGCAGAGAGTTGTGGCCATGTGTTTTTTGGAAAAGCCTGGAAATTGCAACATTTGCAAAATGAAACCAAAAAATAACAGGTTCCAGGCACTGGAAGGGAGGGGCAGAGAGCAAGGGAGAAGGGGTCAGCAGGAGGCGGTCTGAGGAAAGGCTGGACAGAAGAGGAACCTGCTGAAAAGGCTTCCTTTTTCAAGACTGGGCAGAGTTCTAACATGGTCGCCTGAGTGTACTCTCTGTGGAAATCAGGAGTGGTGGCTAGTCTTCCCGGTGTGGAGAAGAACTCTGTGAGAAGAACCTGGAAAGAAGACCAGTTTCTTCTGGAAGACATTCCTGCTTGGGGTGTCCAACATGCCACAACAATCTCTCTGTAACCCTCCACAACTTTCCTGCCTGGTAATTCTAAGGAAAGCATTGAAGTTTGCTTGAATGTAATGACTGCTTGATTCTGTGCACAGGATTGAAGATTACTGGAAACTGTAGCCTTGGAAACGCGGACAGAGGAAGATTGGCCAGTAAAAAGGACTTTCTTGAAAACACATTACGCACACTTGTGCTTAGATTAGTTCGGGGGGCAGGAATTGTGTAAATAACTCAGTTTTGATAAGTTAAGTGTTGATCTTGCTGTTCTATATTCAGAGAATTAAACTAGTTTTTTAATTTTAATTTTAATTTTAATTTTAAATTAAAATCTAAGGAACCATTGCTTTGGTGTATTTCTATTGCTGCTGGTAGATGGGGTTCACTGAACTCGTAACACTCGAAATAGAGTTGCCCTAACCGTTGTGCTAACCATGCCATGCATTATGGGATGTTCCTCAGACTCGACTGAGTTTTGGGTCATCCTTCGCCTTCCTCATGTTCTTCCTTTCACTGTGCGAGAAACAGGAAAACGTCTTGCAAAGTAGTCTCCAGATTTTTTGCCACAGTAAATTTTTGTTCCTCATTGTGACAAATGTTACTTTTTACGATGGAAAGACTCAGCTCTTTAAAATAAAAGCCTTAAGACAGCATTCAACATCAGCCATGGATATTAGTCATCAGCAAAGAATGGTTCCCACCTGGAAAAAACGCGTCCAGACAGTAATTTGTTGCATTAAATACTCTAGTCTCGAGTGCAGGCGGGCTTCAGGAGGATTGAGCGTAGTTAATCTGCATGGCAGAGAAAATAGGTTAGATCAGAGCAATTAAATGGGAACAAGACTGTTGGTTGCTCTGAGAGCATTTGGTGAGTCAAATAACCTCTCACCATGAGGGAATGAGTATTCAAAGGCAACATTTCTTTTACTGCTTGACATGGTTCTCTTAGCTTATCTGTGCAGACCAATCCATTGATCAATCGACAGTTGACATTGTATGCTGTTTTTATGTACTGATGAAAGAGCAGATCTTTCTTATTTTTTTCTTTCAAGGGCATGAGGGAGACTTATAGTGACAATGAATTTTCACCCAGAAATAAGACAAGTTCTTCATCAGACAGGCTGCATGACAAAACTCCTCTGTACATATTGCGATGTCTCTCCCAAGCCCATGAAATGGACTTGGCCGTCTCAGCATTTCACTTTGGTTGACATTTTACACCTGATGCTACCCCCCCCGTACCTTTTGGCGAGTCCCACACTCTTCAGTATCGTCAGAAGGTGGATGGCATGCACATTTTCCATGCAAGCCCTGTGCAACTGTAATTTTGCAGGTGCTGTGAGCTGGACATCAGCAATCCTTCGGGTAAAGAGCCTGTACAGGGAAAATGTCCTGCAGCAACAGGAAGAGCCTTACTTCATTCCACCTGCTTCGCCAGCAAATCATACAAAAAACACCAGCCAGCGACTCCCTACAGAACTGCTGGCTGGCAGGCAGCTCATTTTGCCTTATTACCGCTCACGTATGACTGACTTCATTCTGTTAACCTAGAACTTAGTACCAAAAAACTTTCAAAGCCAAATTAAACACCAAATCTTTGAAAATTTGATTCATGTGTGAGGTTAAACAGCAAGAAATTTGAAACAGGAGCTGCACCTAGCAGGGTCAGCAAGTTTAGTGTAGTGATTAGCCTAATACTGTTACAGTGCAAGAGGCCCGACGGTCTGTGAAGAGTTTGTACGCTCCCTCTGTGTGCTTCGCTGTTCAAAATGTACCAGAGGCATGGATCAATATGGTGTAATTGGATGGCATGGGCTCCTGGGCCAAAAGGGCCTGTTACTGTGTGTATGTCTAAAATTTAAACATTCAAGTATAATTTAATTTAAACTGATTTATTTTGGACTTTCTTTGAGGGAGATACAAAGGAAAACACCCAATTTTATTTTCCCCAGAGGCAGGTGGTCCATTTAAAAATGCTAATTGCCTTAATTCAGTGGTATTCTGTATAAAAGCAAACTGTTGATACACAAAAGTGCTGGAAAATCCCAGCAGGTAACACAGCATCTACAGGAGGCAGGTTCAGATTTGAGATTTATTGTTAGAGTATAGACATGACATCATGCATAACCCTCAGATTCTCTCTCTTGGGGGGCAGGCAGAATTACCACCACATACACATCTAAATGAGCAAAGAAATGTAAACACACTGACTGTGCAATACAGAGAGGAACACAAACAATAAAGTGCAGGAGGACATGACCTTAAATGAGCTCTTGATTGAGTTTATTGTTGAGGAGTCTGATGGAGAACGGAGGGCAGCAAAGATATATAATCAATGTTTTGTGCCTGCTCCAGCATTTCCAGTGCATTGTTTCTCCATATTATCTTAAACATAGCCTTTCAGTCTGCCCTGCTTTGGAAATCCACCAAGTGAATAGCAGTGAGAGTTCGCAACCCAGAACAAGCTGTAAAGCCATGTGGAGGCTAGGCTTGTAGGTCATAAATTAATCTAATGACGTAGAGAGTCTGCCATGTTGATCCAGAAGTAGGGAGGATGGAGGTGTGCTCAAAGCTAAAATCCAAGGGTTTCATGACTAGCCATCACTGACCCAAACGATCACTGTCTGCAGTTCCCCACCTGCTTCCACTACCTTCTTCTCTCAGACCAGAGACTGCTTTCCATTGTATGAAAGATGGAAAGCCTGTGCTCTGCAATTCCTACACACATGTTGACCTCAATCTGTCCTAAATTTGCAGCAAAACACACAAAGAGTGCTGAAGAAATTGAGCAGGTCCTGCAGCATCCACAGGAGGTAAAGAGCCTGGACCATCAACGCTGACTGCCTTTTATTTCTGGGACAGCACTGATTTACCACAGCATACAAAGAATGCACTTGCTCATTTCTTTTAGCACATCATGAAGTTGACTTCCTTTATTGTTCATTAGACCCAACATTGCATTCCCCAAGCATCACTCAGCTAAACTCCTCCGGCCTTCTCATTGGCTCACTGCCACATGGGGGATCCTGACCCTCTCACCCTCCTTCAGGTAAGTATGCAACCGCGGCAGTTCCCAAACCTCCACCCCTACCCCAGCCTCCGAGCCATGCAAGGAGGCAAATGATTGGAACTGTCCCGCTATGTAACAGTTCAGCCTGACCTCGAACGATAGTACAAGACAGGCAAGGCATGGTCCGACTGATAAAGGTTCGACTGGTCCTCTGGCTCTGATGCAGAACATGGACCATCGATATACGCCGGCTTCAACCTGTCGATGGGAGCCGTGTCAGCTTCTCCATTCCTGTCGATCACAGGTCTTCGGGTGGCGTCATAAGACCTGAAAAGCACTGTCATAAACGGGCTGAAGTGGTTTGCGAGCAGCATCATTTTGAAGGAATACATGAGTACAGCATTGTAAATCAGTCGGCACATGCACTGCAGGCGACGTCTGCCACGTGGGAGTAGGTTGGAGTAATATCATCTTTTCCATGAAGACGATCAACTTAACTAGTCAGATCATAGAGCGTTGTGCTTGGACTTGGATTCACCAACTGAAGTTCAATGTAGAGCCATGTATTAGCTCGGCTGCTGGACTTCCAAGATCTTCCTTAAAAGAAGTGCACACGCCATCATCTCCCAAAGTTAATGGCCTTTTGGACATGGACTTATCTGATCCTTTTAGTAGTTAGTTGAATAAGGGGTAATGTTGCAGGATTCAGCAGGAATCGGCAATAAAAACTCATTATGACTAAAATCATCAAAACTGGCCAAGTGAAACAGGTGTATGAAATTTTCAAATGTCTTGCGCTTTCCATACACCGTGTAAAATACCATGTTGCATAACTCTCTGCAAAAAATATAAGATTAGCAGCACCAAAAATGCATTTACTGGGATTGATCACGATGCCAAACTCATCAAGCCTCTGAAACAATGAGATAAAGTGGCGTTTGTGCTCCTCTTCATTCACGCTCGCGACCAAAATATCGTCGATGCAAACAAACACAAAATCAAGACCGGCAAGTATGTGTCCATAAACCACTGGAATGTCTGAGCTGCATTCCGTAGACCAAATGGCATTCACTGAAACTCAAGGGTAAGTACTAGCATCTTCACAACATTAGAAGGCTCAACTGGAATCTGACAGTAAGCATGTAGCCATGGATGTTTGCTGAAAAGTCTTGTAAATTGTGGATGTTGAATGGGTCAAGCACGGTAGAATTGTTCAGGGCATGATAATCACCACAAGGCCATCGACCCCCAAGAGATTTTTTTTTGAACAATGTGCAAGTGTGAGGCCTAGCAGCTGTCAGATCTGTGGACTATGGCCAACTCTTGCATGTGGCCGAATTCTGATTTCGCAATCTGTGAGCCTGCACTATCACTGGCTCTCTATATGGTGGGTTACTGTATGTTGAATGCCTATACGATGATGCAATGGGGTCACTAGGTGAGGGAAACACTTGAGCAAGGCTCACAAAGGGTCAGAGCCAGGTTGAAGGCTCGTCAGGTAGCTGATGACATTGGAGGAACAACAGATGCAGCCCATGCATACAAGAGGTCCAAAATGTTCCCAAAATGGAGTTTTCCAGGTTTGCTCCCGTGAAAGCCCACCGAAAAGATTTCTTGAGACCAAAATCCAACGTGAGTGACCTCTGGCCATATGTTTGAATATGAGAATCATTCGTGGCTGAAAGGACACATGGCATCTGTGTCTGTGTCTGTGTTCCTCTGTGGTTGGAGGGACCACTGAAATCTCTGCGCCGGAATCAACAAGAAACTGAACGGTCTTTGAGGAAAATATGGCGGCAGACATGCCCCTACTGCCAGGCCTCGTCGTTTACTGGCTGCCATTTATAAAAGTAGCAAGGTGGCTGACAGGGCCAGGCAGCTGCACCAAATCTCCATTGCTCCCAACAAATACACCATCTGTCACCTCTACCACGTCCTCGACCACCACAATTCCAACCAGGTCGACGGAAGGAATTCCGTTGAGTGCCCAGAGCCTGGACCTGCATGGTCAGTGCTGCCAGTTGCTGCTCCAACTCAGTTATCTTTGATTGAGAAGGTGCTGGTACTTCTCAAGGTGCAGTAAGTAGCTGTTCCACTTCCATTTGGTCCTGTTGACTAGGGGAAGAAGCAATTCCTTCTGTCTTCTCTGTGGAGGTCATGGACACAACGAAGTCAGCATGATCCACCAACCGATCGAGGGTGGACATTTGAAAGACACTCACCAAATGTCTTTGAACATGACAAGGTAAACATCGGAGGAAACCCTGTTTCCAACAATCACCTTTGACAGTGTCTGTTCCAGCCAGCCTGTGACAGTTGTCTATTGTCTAGGCTGTCATCAGCTAGTAATTGGGCCATATGGATCTCCCTGGATGACTGAGTATGCCACATAATAGCCTCCTTAAGCATGTTGTACATGAGATTACTATCTGAATCCACTACAAAATCCTCCCCTTCACAGGCAATCTGCTCTGGAAGATGCTCCACAAGTAAACCATACTTCGAATTCTGTCTCGTCACACTGAGGGCAGAGAAAAGCGCTTCGAAGCTCATGAACCATGCTGGTGCATTATTAATAAAAAGGGGGGAAAATCTCCCTTCTGCTCCTATAAGGGGTTTATCCTCTTTTAAATTAGAAAGGCCTGTGAATTCATGGGGATCACCAATTGTAATGGGCACTGGTTTACCACAGCTTACAAACAAATAAAGAATGCACTCACTCGTTCCTTTCAGCACACCGTGAAGTCGACTTTCCTTTTGTATTATTCACTGGACACAACTCCCCCCTACACCACTCAGCTAAACCCCTCTAACCTTCTCATTGGCTCACTTGCCACACGAGTGATCCTGACACTCTCACTCTCCTCCTCTGAGATGCATCACCCATGTACTGATGCTTAACACATGTGTGCATGCGCGCTACTACATCCGCGCGTCGCATCGCTCATGACATCAGCGGCAGTCGGCACCTCTCTCGACAAAGGGAAGAGCGCGACTGCGACAGTTCTCAAGGATGCTACTGGATAGTTGTTTGAGTTTCTCCAATACTTTTGTGTGTTGGCACTCGACCCCAGCATCTCAGAACTAAATATTTACTGTTCCTCATCACATACATTTATGCTTTTGAACAAAAGTGTTATTTTACACATTTTAAAGGCATTTACTTATTCCTGTACAGCTTCTAATCATCTTCACAAACAAGGATAATGGTCTAACTAGAGTCAACATGTTTAAAAACATTTCTACCTCTGTTGGTAAATTATGAAATGTCAAAATGATTTTAAACATTTAGATGATTTGCTGGTAGATTTTGCATGTGAAATATGCTGATATATACCTCCACTTCAGTCATCATGTGACCAACTATTAACCGACATCTGGAATTGTTAAACAATGGTCTCAGTTCAAGGGTAATGCAAGATGGGCCTTGCCAATGACACCAATATCGCCTGAATGAGCACAAAGCCCCATCCCTAATTTTCACTCTCTTAATTTAAGATGGTTTATACCTCATTTCGATCTTTGGCCATTGGTTTTCCATAGATATGACACACCAAGGGATTCCCTTTTTTTAAACAGGAAGTCTGCAAGTCAAGATGAAGTTACTGGGAGCAAAATTAGATTGTGGCAAAAGGTCTGTACTTCAATCGTGATGCTCATTTGACCTGGTCGAGGCGGCATGTGAAAATTGCGCTGCTTGCTGAATAGCAAGTCGGCGCCTCCTGCTGTTTGTGGCCTGAGCACCTTGCAACAGGGCCCAATGTTAAGAATTGCCATTCCCCTTTTAAACTAAGTCCCCTGGATTAAAGCCAGCCTGCACCTCTATGGAGGAGGCAGCCTGCTGAAGCAATGGCTGAACATAAGGGAATGAGGAACCATCTGCTCAGGATCAGCTCTAAAGGCCTGTAAATGAGGTGTAGAGGTACGGCGTCCAGGCATACGAGAGAAATAGCAGAGGAAGGAGAAGGCTCTTCAGGTTAAACCCATCCCCTCACAGAAAAAATAATGGATGTAGCGCCAAAGATCATTGATGTCTTCGATCGCAGCTTTAAGTTACATCTCTCACGCACAGAGCTGCCAGGTTTTGCACCCTGCTCAGTACCATAATCCACACCGCTTGCTCACTGAGCACCGAAAATTGGGCTGTGGCTCGCTCACTGAACACCGAAGATTGGGCTGTGGCTCACTCACTGAGCACTGAAGATTGGGCCGTGCTGAAAGAACTAGGAAGTGAGGGATTCTGCAACTTTGAAGTAAGGAGAGATGGTGGGCATGTGGGGAACAGTTGAGAAGGAGAATAGTTTGATTTCCCCATCATACCAGCTTCTATGATTTTAGGGTGGCAGGGCTCTTTATCAGAACCCTGACCAAGTGCTCAAATATCCCTCTTGACCCTCAGCTTCACCCTCTAAACACCGTGCACAAAACACCTTGCCCTCGATCAAGGGTTCAGCCTGGAATGTTGACCACCCCTTTTCTCTCACGGTTGCTTCTCAACCCACTGAGTTCCTCCAGAAGACTGTTTCCTGCTCCAGACTCCGGCATCTGCTGTCTCTCATGAGTCTCTAGCTATTCAGGCATGGCATAACTATAACTCAAAGACATTGCATAACCTTCCACGTCGCAGGATCAATTTAATTTGAAAACATAATTAGAAATCCAAGTAGGCAACATCTACTGACTTTCCTTTGCCGCTCCTGCTTGGTACTTCCTCAAAGAGTTCCCATAGAGTTGTCGGACACGTTCTTTCCAGAAGGAAAAAAACACAAAATGCTGGAAAAACTCAGTGTCCAAAGGTAAAAAATAGCTTTGCTGCATAGAGGATGCTGTTCGACCAGCTGCATTTCTCCAGCATTTTGTGTTTTTGCTTCATCCACAGTATCTACAGATTTTCATGAAGGAAACGCACTGACTTCAGCCTATTTTGTCATGAGCTTTCAAGTACTTTGAAACCTCATTTGTTAATTCTTGAATCATCAGTGATATCTCCACAATTGCTTCAGCTTCCTCTTTCAGAATCCTGGGGTGGAGTCCATCTGGTCCAGGCGACTAATTCACCTTCAACCCTTCAGCTTCCCGAGCACCTCCTCCTTAGTAACAGTGACTGCACTCGTTGCTCTGAATATCTGGTATGTTACTGGTGTCTTTCACTGTGAAGAATGATGCAATCTATCCATTCAGTTCCTGGTTGCTATATGGAGCCCTTTAGAAAGTTTCCATTAGAAATTCTGGTTAATGTTCTTTCGATTCTGGTCTTCCCGTACCTGGAGAGGAGTTGATTTTTTTCTCTTCTGGGAAACATAAGGGGAAAGTTCTTTACTCAGAAAGGGGCAAGAGTGTAGAATGAGCTCCCATCTGGTGTGGTGAATGTGGGCTCGATCTTGCATTTTAATTGGATAGATACATGGATGGGAGAGGTCTGGAGGTTATGGAATGGGATCAGGTCAACGGGACAAGCGGAATAATGGTCGGCACAGACTAGAAGGGCCGGATGGCCTGTTTTCTGTGCTGTAGCATTCTATGTTTCTATGATTCTGGAGAAGTCAGAGTTTATGATCTCCCTTTTGAAATTGTGTGCTAAAGGTTGTGAAATGGCCCGTTCAACTGTCCAAAAAGTAAAAACAAATGCTGATGACCTCTCCAGATTACAGCAGTTTACTCCATATTCTGCTTCACTCCCCTCATAATAGATGGAACATGTGACATCGCACCATATGCACCTTCAAGATGAAGCAGATTCATTTCAGTCATTGCCTCTCTCTCTCATATATTTAGAAGAAGCCATTTCTAGATCCCGTCTGTGGATCAGACCTCTTGATAAGAACTCTTCTTCCCCACTTCCTCTTCCCATTTCCAATAAGCTGATCTGTTCTGCCTCCCCTTATTCTCCATGACACACTGCACTGTCGGTAGGATTGTCTTCAGAGTGCCCGTACCTTGGAGCGGGAGGTTTCTGTTGACTCTGGCATGCAATCACTTCCTTCCGGCAAACCGGACTATCAAAACTGCAACACGAACTGGAAAATGGCGAACTCAAAAAGTACTCTTAAAGTTAAACAAGCCTGCAACCAAACAATGTTTAGCATGGAAATCTGCAGATACTGATGTTGAGTGCTGATCCCTTTAAAAAGTACAGATCAAAGCTTTTCTTTATTCCTGCTCTTTCCTAAATCGTTAAGGTCAAAAGCAGTGAAGCTTTTTTTCAAGTCAATGTAACAGCACAATCTGGCCGGTTACACAGATTCAGCGTGTGCATTTCTGTGTGCACTATTGCTCTTCCCAACATAATAAATGGTGTGAGGTTTAGTAGGTTTCTTCTGTACTTTATTTACAGCATAATCAAAGCTGATTCTGGCCATTTAAACCTGAATTTCACCCAAATTAACCTACAACTCCATTCGATTAGAGGGTGTTGGGGGTAGGGGACCACTGGAGCACCAGGAGGAAACCAGTGCAGACACGAGGAGAACATACAAATGGCTTGCCAACAGCACTGGATTCTAATTTGGGTCGTTGGCATTGTCTGTAAGGAGTTTGCACGCTCTCCCAGTGTCTGCGTCCAATATTTCTCACTTATTCACCATGGGAAAAGAAGCATCAAAATATATTTTATGATTTCAGTCCGTGCCCCTCCCCCCCACCTTAAATGTGCTGAGGCTCCCAGGGAGGGCCGTTGAACAGGGCTGCTCTGAACAATTCATGTGACCGAATTAAAATTCCGGCTGCTGTTTTTGCAAATGTGCTTCTGAAGTTAAAACTGGGCTGAAAGCTATTTTGCTTAGCTATCTTCTGATAGTTTGTGTTCAGTTCTATGTCCAAGCTTTTGCCATTGGACAGCTTCATTTTAAAATGCAATTTCAATAAGGATTTTCTTCACAGTTTTTTTTTGAAGAATTGAAAGACAAAAAAAAAAATGGATGGAAGGTTAAATGTATTTCATCAAGTCCGGTATGGTTAGCATATTGATCAGCGCCAGTGAATCCAACGAACTCTGTAAGGAGTTTATACGTTCTCCTTGTGTCCAAGGACATACAGGATTAGTAGATTAATTGAGTATTTTAATGCTACTGTTTTCTGTTTCCAAATTAAATTAATTATTTAAATTATATTAAATGCATATTGCAGTGAGTCGATGGAGATCAAACTTGAAGAATATTAGTTATAGAATATCTAATTATGGGAATATGATGAAGGAACCATCACACAGACTTTGCAGGTGGTCACCTTGCTGTGACTTGATTCAAATTCAACGCGTAATCATCGGAGGAGGAAGGAGGGCAGCCATCTTGCCGTGCCAAAAGGTCGATGCCATCTTACCCATGTAGAGCAACCCAGGACGGTGGGAGCCACTCAAGTGAAGAGCATGGAGTCTCCGGGGTCCTAGTCTCAATGGTCCTAGATCAGGATGGACCTCACCCACTCAGCAACTCAATAGTGACTCTAAAGATAACGGACATTCCACTAGATGCCTAATTGACACAGGTTCTACTGAGAGTTTCATAGACTCACGGACTGTGCAAAAATACAAACTGAAGATGAATACTTGTACACTTGTTTGTAAGGAGTTTGTACATTCTCCCCATGTCTGCATGGGATTTCTCCAGGGCCTCTCGTTTCCTCCCACCGTTCAAAAATATACTGTGGATGTCGGTTAATGGAATGTAAATTGGGCAGCATGGACTCATGGGCCGAAATGGCCTGTTACCGTGCTGCATGCTTAAAAAATTAAGTTCCCTCTCCTCCTCCATTGTTCTAAAAAAACAAAGTCCCAGCAGACTCAAACATTCTTCATAAGATATGGACTCCAATCCAAGCAGCATCCTGGTAAATCTCCTCTGCATCTTCTCTAAATGTTCGACATCCTTCTTTCAATGAGGTGACCAGAACTGACACCATACCTTAAGTCTCATCTAACCAGAGTTTTATAAAGCTGCAACATTACCTCGCTGCTTTTAAACTTAATCTCCTGACTAATGAAGACCAGCTTACCAAATCTATTTTAAGCTATCCAATCAACTTACGTAACAACTTCGAGGGATCTATGGACTTGAACCCCCCAAAGTCCCTTTGCTCCTCTACCCTGTGAAGAATGCTTCCATTACCATGGTCTGCCTCAAGTTTGTATAACTACATATTTGCCCAGATGAACTCCATTGGTCACTTCTTTGCCCCACTCTGCACCCTGTCTATATGCCTTTGTTATTTATTGGCACCCTTCTACACTTTTCACACCTCCAACCTTTGTGTCACCTGTAAACAAACTTAGTGATCGACCCCTTTATTTCTTCATCCAAGTCATTTATAAAATTCAGAAAAACCAGGGGTCCCAGAACTCTGCAGAATACTACTGGTCATCGAGCACTTTGACGAATATGCTTCATGCACTACCACCCTTTGCACTCCATGGGTGTCAATTTCGAATCTACGCAGCCAAGTTTTCATGGATCCTAGGCCTCGTGACTTTCCGGATGAGCTTACCGTGGAAACCCTGTTAAACACTTTACTAAAATCCATATACACCACATCCACTGCACTACTGTCATCAATCACTTTTAGTTGATTCATGATCCTCACAAAGCAGTGCCGACTATCCCTAATAAGACTGTATTTCTCCAAATGCTCATAAAACCTGCCTCTAAGAATCCTCTCCAATCATTTGCCCACCACCGACACAAGACTCACCCCTGTATAATCCACAGGATTCTCCCTCTTACCTTTTTTGAACAGGCCGACAACATTTGCCACTTTTTAATCCTCGGTACCAGTCTTGAGGCCAGGGAGGATGCAAATATCATTGCAAGACTGATCAAGCAATTTCATAACCTGCCCCGAGGATATTTTGGCAGCAGATTCAGGTCTGTAGATGGTTTCAGATGGTAAGATTCCTAAATGCATGACTAATTGCAGGAAAGTGGCTGCATGGGCATGTGAGCAGATTTCTGTGGACAAATACAAGGGTTTTCACACCACTAACTGAGGAGCCACAAAGAATGTGTGAAAAGGAACAAGTCGTGTGATTTCTTGATTCACAGTTCATTGAAGTAAATGTGAGTAACAAAGTTAATGCCAAAATTCCGGTATCTCTCAATACCTCTGGATAAGAAAATATACCAGTCTCAGTCTTAAGGTAAACAAATGGCCCAGCATCAATTCTAGAAGAGAATTCAATCAATTCTACCTTGTGAAGTATTGCTGCAGAAAGCACTGAATTACCATAGATATTAGCAGATTAAGCAACGGGCAAATCTGTGGCAAATGGATTTCAATGTTGCCACAGATTTATCTTTGCAGGCAGCAGTTTTCTTTAACTTTACTCCTGAAAAGTCTGGCTCTAATTTTTAAACTGTGCTCCTCATCCTAGACTCCCCAACCAGCGGAAATAATTTCCCTCTATGCTATTAGTTCCCCTTCATATCTGTAAATCTTCAAAATTTTAGGGAAAACTAGCCTTTTGTCATGACTTCCCATGGTTTAACTCTTGATGTCTGGGCATTATTCCAGTGAACCTCCTTTGCAGTCCTTCCAATATGTCCATGCCAAGATTATCAATATATCCATGCCAAGGTTATCAATGTGTCCATGCCAAGGCTATCAATGTGTCCATTCCAAGGTTATCAATTTGTCATGCCAAGGTTATCAATGTATCCATGTCAAGGTTACCAATGTGTCCATGCCAAGGTTATCAATATGTCCATGCCAAGGTTATCAATGTGTCCATGCTAAGATTATGAATGTGTCCATCCAAGGTTACCAATGTGTCCATGCCAAGGTTATCAATATATCCATGCCAAGTTTACCAATATATCCATGCCAAGGTTATCAATGTGTCAATGCCAAGGCTACCAATGTGTCCATTCCAAGGTTATCAATATGTCCATGCCAAGGTTATCAATGTATCCATGTCAAGGTTACCAATGTGTCCATGCCAAGGTTATCAATATGTCCATGCCATTTACCAATATATCCATGCCAAGGTTATCAATGTGTCAATGCCAAGGTTATCAATATGTCCATGCCAAGGTTATCAATGTGTCCATGCTAAGATTATGAATGTGTCCATCCAAGGTTACCAATGTGTCCATGCCAAGGTTATCAATATATCCATGCCAAGGTTATCAATGTATCCATGTCAAGGTTACCAATGTGTCCATGCCAAGGTTATCAATATGTCCATGCCAAGGTTATCAATATGTCCATGCCAAGGTTATATACCCAGAACTACTGGCAGTTATATAGGGTTGTGTGGCTTGATCACACAGCATCAAATTCCTTTCCTTCTAATCCTCAAATAAGTCTTTAGCATTCTCTCAGCACTAGACCTTGAAACTTTAAAGATCTATTTACAAAGATCTCTGTTTTGTTTTCAGACTTTACTCCTTGAAACTTTTTGACATTTCAGAAGTAACAGATTCTGCCCATTTCAGAATGATTGTGGATGACTTTGTGTTTACCTCTGGTGATTTTTTTTTCTCTACAGATCCATTTAATCAATTTTACATATGTTCTAATTGCTTACTGTCTGGTTTGCCTTTTGTTCTTGGATCGGTGACGTTCTAGCAATTAACTAGATTGAGCTGGCTCCCACTGCTCACTTGTTGCCAATTAACGCAGTTACACTGTAAAAACATGCAAGTGCTGGAGAAACTCAGCAGGTCAGTCAGTGCCTTTATGTAGCAAAGGTGAAGATCCATCGCCAACGTTTTGGACTTGAGCCCTTCATCAAAGTGCGGGGGACATGAGAGATGTCCGAACAAAAGAGAGAAGGGGGAGAGGGGGTTGGTGAGGGTAGGAGATGATAGCTGGAGAGGGGGTGGGTGTGGAGGGGAGGGGGAGTCTAGGTTGGGTGGAGAGAGAAAGGAAGTAGGAACTGGAATGACTATTTAAGGGGGTGGGGGGAAGAGGCAAGCAGATTAGTGGAATGCAGTGAACTCAATGTTCATGCCCTGGGGTTGGAGAGTGCCCAGATGAAAAATGAGGTGTTCCTCCAATTGCGGAGGGTCAGAGAGGGGTAGTGTGAAAGGCCATGGACATACATGTGAAATTGAGTGTGTGACTCAGAATTGAAATGGTTGGCTACGGGGAGATTGCTTTTGTTGCAGACGGAGAGGAGGGGCTGGGCAAAGCGATCTCCTAATCTGCGACCGGTCTCTCTGATGTAGAGAAGGCCACAGAGGGTGCATTGGATGAAGTAAATGAGTTCTTTGGAGGTACAGGTGGAGTGTTGCTTCATCAGAAAGGACTATTTGGGACCTCAGAATGTGGTGAGGGAGTAGGAGTGGGTGCAATTATTACACCTCCTACGACCACAGTGGAAGGTGCTGGGGGTGCGATGGGTGAGAAGGGAAGAGTGCACAAGAGAGTCATGGAGGGAGCAGTCCCTACGGAAGGCTGAGAGGGGAGGAGAAGGAAAAATGTGTCTGGTGCTGTGGTCCTGTAGTAAGAGCCAGAAATTCCAGCAGATCAAGTGTTGGATGCGGAGGCTGATGGGGTGGTAGATGAGGACGAGGTGGATCCTGTGTTTATTGTTTCTCGGGGCGGGAGGGCTAGGGCAGATGAGTGGGGACACGACGGTGTCAACAGAATTCTGTGTTTTAACGTAGTTACACACATTGTCTGCTACAGTTCAGGAAGTCTTCTGATTAGATCAATATTTTGTCTGTCACTTTATCACCATTAACTTTAGCAAACATGCTCTTTAAGAAACTTTACAAAATATCTTGTGGAAATCTAACGAGAGCGCTGGAGGCAAATCCCAAGTCTAGTTTATTGACATTTGATTGTACATAAACAACAAGACGAAACAGTGCCCTCAGGTCCTCGGTGCAAAACATGCAGACACACAACCAGTTATAACACACGTACAGCCAAACAATAGATATTTCACCAATACAAATAATAAAGTAAATAATGTTTCATGAATATGAGAGTCCCGGATGGTGTTAGGTCTGCTTTGTTCATGAATGAGTGAGACAAACACCAGGCTGAGTCGAAATCAGGGTTCTTTGTTCTTTATTACCGGATTGTAACACTTGCGACCAACCAAGTTAGTCGGAGAATGCATTCTGCCGTTATCAGCAAAATGGTGATTTTTTATACCCTTGGATACATGCTTAGAACATCATCATATCATTACTTGTCCAATGACTAAAACTGTTGCTATCCTTTCCCTGCTAGCTTCCTGCCTCTCAATCCATCAATGTCTCTCTTAAACTGTAAGTACAAGGATGCATTCTGTTACTCCTTAGTACTGGGTGACTCCTTCTCCGGTCCCATCTCATGATGTTTTACCTTACAAGAGTACAAGGACACCTCCCCTTCTTGTTACTGCCCTGTACAGGGTAACTCCCTACACATTCCCATCTCATGATGTTTTACCTTACAATGGTCAGTGTGAGCAGTTCCTTTGGTTGTTCAGCGTTCTCACTGCCCGTGGGAAGAAGCTGTTCCTCAGCCTGGTGGTGCTGGCTCTGATCCTCCTGTATCTCTTCCCCGATGGGAGCAGCTCAAAGGTGCTGGAAGGGGTCCCCAAAGATTCAGTCATCGATTCTGGAAGATCATGTTGATGGAGGGGTGAGAATCTCCCGTAATCCTCTCTACCACTCTTACGGTCCTGAAGATTGACCTCAGGGAAGGGGCACCAGGGTCATGGCGACTCTTTGCCATTCGACAGACAAAAGTTAAAGTATATATCATGGACTTTACATTTTTATAAATGTATTATTGTATCACTATAGAAGGACTTGAAATTTGAACCTGTATGATTAGAGTGAAAACACCATGCTGGAGAGAGTCAAATGAAACAGTGTCCTTTATATAGCAAAGATAAAGATTAACATATATAACCAACTTTCCAGGCTTGAGCCCTTCGTTAAAATATGAGCAAAATGAGCTGTGTGTCCACATGTCCAGATCATGAAACTAGATGCCAATTTTCACACTGATGAATGCCAGGGTCAGCATCCCTTGGCAATGTGAATCACTAAGCTGATGTACCAAGGAGCAGCATGCTGAAACTCAGGTCCACTTCCACGGAGCCGAGGGATCCTATTGCTCAAAACCAGGGATCACTTGGCCCACTTTGCTGGAAATCATTTGTGCTGGTAACCAGGAATAGTTGTGTCTGGCTCAAGGGATGACTATGCCAGGATGCCAGGGATCATTATGTATAGATGCTGAGATAGATTCTAGGAGTTACAGTGCCTGGAAACAAGATTGCAGGGTCATTCTCTGGGTGGTAGGGTTATTGTGCCCATAGGTCAGGGTTCATTGTACCTGGATGATGGGATAACTGAGCTGAAGGCAAAGGATGAATGAACTGGATACCAGCAATCACATCACCAAGTTGCCAGATGTCACTATGTATGGATACCTAAGATCACAGGACCTCAATGCCACAGATTACTTTGACTGGGTGCAAGTTCAGATTCAGATTTCAAATTTATTGTCAGCGTACATAAATGATATCACGTACAAACCTGAGATTCTTTTATCCTGCAGGTCAGGCAGAATTGCCGTCTTTTTGTACTGCAAAAAAAAGCATGTACACATGTAAACAAATAAAGAAATGTAAACAAACTGACTGTGCAATACAGAATGAAAAAAAAACAATAAAACGCAAAAGTAAGATTCCTTAAATGGGTCCCTGATTGAGTCTTTAATTGAGGAGTCTGAGGGTGAAGGGGTAGCAGCTGTTCCTGAACCTGGTGGTGCGAGTCTTGTGGCACCTGGACCTCTTTCATGATGGAAGCAGCGAGAACAGAGCATGTGCTGGGTGGTATAGATCCTTATTGATTGCTGCTGCTCTCCAATGGCAGCATTCCCTGTAGATGTTCTCAATGATGGGGAATGTTATCATTATACCTGGATACCTGAATCACTGTTCCTGTTTGCCAGGATCATTGTATGTCATGTGATGTTATATATGTACTCTGACAATAAATGTCAACTTTGATTAAACCCCGAAGCCAGTTATCATTGTGCTAGGATGTCAGAGATCCCCACGTTCATTTGCTAGGGAGAAGCATGCCAAGCTGAAAGACAGTGACGCTGGACTTGGATGCCATCGACCACTGTGCCACATCCCATGGATTGCTGTTCTGTATGGTCCAGGATATACATTTGTGCTGGGTTCAGGAGAGATCACCATTCCTTGAGCTGTTGGATACCTGAGATTACCGTGCCACATTGCCATGGGGAATCTTGGAGGATTCAAGGGATGACTCTACCAGGATACATGCCCAAATGACTATTGACCAGTGGCACTCACATCAACAGTGATTTTTTTTTTACAATTTAAATTTAGACATATCCACGGTAACAGGCCATTTTAGTCCACGAGTCTGTGCCACCCAATTAACCTACACCCCCCCAGGTACATTTTGAATGGTGGGAGGAAACCAGAGCCCCAGGAGAAAGCCCACCCAGAAACAGGGAGAATGTACAAACTCCTTACAGACAGCCTGGGATTCGAACCCCGGACTTGATTGCTGGAGCTGTAAAGACGTCCGCTAACCGCTGCGCCTACCGATGGTAGGAACATCTCCACCACAATCTCCATCAGTACCAGAGCACCACAGGACTGCAGACTTAGCCCCCCCCCGCTCAACTCGCTATTACACTTAGGATTGTGTGACTCAATATGACAGCAACAATATTTACAAATTCATTAACAACACCACGGTAGTGGGTTCTATCAAAAGGGATGTTGAGTCAACATACAGGAGGGAGAATGAAAACTTAGTCGAATGGTTCACCATCAATGACCTCACATTCAATATTACCAAAACCAAGGGGCTGAATATTAACTTCAGGAAGGGAAAACCAGATGTGTACGATCCAGTGAGATAATTGCTGTATTCGACAGCATGTAAGACTCACAAGCATATCAGACATTTCCCCCCCCCTCCCCAATTTCACCAGGGAATATTAAGAATTTTTTTTAGTATATTTACAGGAAAGTTGATGAACGGGTTCCTCCTGCACCTCATGCTGCTGGTGGTGGCCACCATGGTTGGCCTTCTCACCGAGGCGAGTGAGCGACCACAGCAACTCCGGACTATCTTGCGCTGCTGGCCAGGGTCATTGTGGTCGGCTTCTCACCAGAGGAAGTGAGCGGCGGTGGCGGCTCTGGAAAGCACGAGCCACCAGAAGGAAGGTGGTCCATGAAACTGCGGGCCAACTTCATGGATGGCTGCATCTCCTCCGCGGACTTCTTGAAGCCGGTCGAGTAGCTGGCGACCTGCTCAATTTCAACTTCACATATAAGACCCGGGGGTATTTTTGAGTCAATTTTTTGTCGATTCAAAACTGGGTCTTATATGCTATTAAATATGGTAAGTTCTTGGGAGTCACTATCTCTGAGGATCGTTCCTGGACCCAACACACTAATGGCATAATGAAGAAAGCATGTCAGCGTCTCTACTTCCTCAGGAAGTGTGACATCGGAAAGCCTGGCAAATTTCTGCAGAGGTGTAAGCGTGCTGACCCGCTGTACCGTGGTCTGGTATGGGGACACCAATATTGTGAGCATAAAGCCCTGCAAAAGGCAATGGACACAGCCCAGGATGTCACCGGCCAAACCCTCCCCTCTATCAAGAACATTTACAGGGAACACTGACGTCAGAAGGCAGCAGCGATCATGAAGGATCCACATAACTCAGCATATGCCCTGTTCTCACTGCTACCATCAGCCTCATACCACCAGGTTCAGAATCTGCTGCTACCCCTCCACCATCAGACTCCTCAATGACAACTCAATCAGGGACTCGTTTAAGGACTCTTACATTTGCACTTCATTGATTTTGTTTCACTCTGAATTGCACAGTTTGTTTACATCTTTATTTGTTCACACATGTACATTAGGTATAGTTTTTTTTTGCATTACCAATTAGTGGTGATTATGCCAGCAGGAATCTCAGGTATGAGATGTTCTCTGACAATAAATCTGAAATCTGAAATCAGAAATCTGAGATTACTGGTTACCAGGATTCATCGGATCACATTGACTTGTTATCATGAAGCCTTCACAATTATTGCACACTCCATTACTTGACTATCCATCAAGTTAAAATCATGGATCACATGCAAGAGGAAGGCACTCAATCACTTGGGAGACATTTATGTTTACCCATTTAGCACTTCTGTTGGCAGCCAGAGTCACCTTACATGTTTGAATTGTTCTCCATTTGCCCTCTCTCCCCACAGCACAGTAAGGCTACCAAATAGACCCTTTGGGCTCTGCGCTAATCATGGATTCTATTTCTTTCATCTGCTATTGCTTTATTCCACATTATCACTGTCTCTTCACACATTTGAAATAAATTGCAACCAAATATACTACTTTTTAAATGACGAGCATTTTGCATTGGTGCTAAAGAAACCAGTCGCCTTGAATTTTGCCCGTGCCTCGATACGTGTCCCTGGATCACAGTTGGTAAACAAACTTTTGCAGGATGGTGACATTTTTAACATAGGTAAGTGGTGCCAGTGATTTTCAAAGCTTTTAGTCAACAACCTTTATGAGTTGTAAAGATGTCTTCTCTGATGGCCTTCATCTATGCTTACAGACCTAACTGTTGATATGATCCAAGAGACGATAGCAGCTGGCATGTTTCCTTTACACTTTTTATCAACTTTTTATCAACCCCTCTATGTCAGGGTTAAAAATATCACACTGCTCTTTGATCTGAAGTATCTGTTTAAAATACACTCTTGATTGTAACTGCAGCCCTGAAGAAGTTTTAACCTGAGGCTCATTGTTATTTTAAAAGTAGCATCAGTGGAGCATTTAACTTGACTCATCCCTCATGATTTAGTATTTTGTTGAACATATGATTCCAGCATGCTCAATTTTACTTGTCGAGGCTATTTATAATATCGATGTCAAAGATTTCATTGTTACAAGAATCACTGGGAGAAAAAATTTCATCGAAATTTCCAGTATCGGCCAATGTGTGTGCAAATTATTTGTAAATATGTGGAGGTTAGGAATTATAGAATGTAAAATGTACTAAAGGGTCCTGACTGTTCAAAATGTACCGGTGATTTTAAATTAATTGGGTGGCACAGGCTCATGGGCCAAAAGGGCTTGTTACCGTGCTGTATGTCTTTAAAACAATGCATGCATTGAAAACAATTTTCAATGCTGACTGAGATATTATAAATGCATTTTTAGCAGAATATGATGCAAATTCCTTCTTGTCTGCATGTCAGGCAACAAGATAATATTCCTTTTTTCATATTTTGGCTGCCCTACTGTGTGGGTGCCTGGAGGCAGAGCACTGAGGAGGATATTACTTCACACACCTGACTGACGTTTGCCTGACATAGTTTCGTAGCAGGCCTGGATGTAGCGTCATGGAAGCCCATTTCTGGAGAGCCCATTAAGTATACAAACTAAGATTCCCCCTCTGTTGTTTAATCCCAAATTAAATTTTCAGGTATGAATGAGCTTTGTGGTTGTTTCACCCATCTGTAACTGGTGCAGAGTAACCCAACCATTAAATGGACCACAGTGGATTTCAATTCAACACATTTTCATGTCTAGTTTTGTGACGAGCGCTCTGGTCCGATGGAGAAGCATTCTTGCCCTCCGCACCCATACCCTTCTCCCCCACCTGTCTGGCCCCACTCCCCCAACCACTAGGAGAACACAGTCCTTACACTCTCCTATGATTGCAGGCTGCCATGTGGACCTAACGCTCACTGCTATTTATTCAGGCTGCAAAAATGTTTAGAGGTACTGATGTTGGCTAGTTTACGGATTTTGTGACCTTAATACAATGGCTTTCAGCGGTGTCGTCTTTCAGAGAGTCAAAAGATGTTTGCCCCACAACAAACTTTCTTCTTTGATGCTCGTAATTAAAATCAAATTACTGTTCACTCACTCGTGTTGAGTTAGACTGATATTTTCACATTTTGAAATACGGCAGTAGACAGGAATCCATCCAAAAAAATCTAGCAGATGTGAAATTGTTTACCTCTCTGTGTCTGACTGGAATCAAACTGTGCTCGAATTCCACAGGAATATAATGGCACACAGGGAGTGTGGAAGAAAGTCAATGCATGTGTGGTCTCAGATCATCTCAAGAAGCTTCCATGCTCCATTAAAAAAAATTGATCATCCATCATGAAAAGCTACTACTGTCAGTAGGAACATTTTGAAGGATCCCTCAGGATAGCCGAGGGCCTCCCCTGGTTTGAAGTCTCTTTGGTTGGGTAAAGTTTTATGATTGCTATGAAAAACAATGAAGAAGTAATGTGGACATTTTCACCATAAAAACAGAAAGTTGTTTTCGAAGATAAGCATTCAAAGTTTATGCACCATCAATAACTCAGAAGGTTGGAAGTGCAGAAAAACGAAAAGGTTTTTATTTGCAATAGAATGAAGGCACCTCACTGCTGGTCGACTGTCCCGAATTGAGAAGGGGACTGAGGGACAGTCACCTTTATTCACTGTGGGAGGGGGGCCACAGGTACAGTCGGCCAATGGGTGTGTCCAGACAGATAAGAACAGACATACAGTGGTTTACCACATTCATCCCTTGTTTTTAAAAGAGTCTGCTGGGGGTGAAGTGTTGCTGAAGCAATGACAAACGTTCAGGCAGTTTGGTTTTCCCCTGCGGTGCAGCGATGGGCTCCTGGACAGTCTGTGGGACCTGTATGCAGTCGTTGGCATTGGGCTGGTGGGTATGTGATGACAAGTCTGGTGTGTCATTTGTTGGGGCTAAGGTAATGCGCCTTGACCCTGGTGCATCGTGAGTGGTGAGGGGTGGAAGGGGTGTGGGGTGATCAGTCATGGTCTCCGGGGTCCCTGAGGGCGCCGGGTCCCTCACAGAGACAATGTCTTCAGGCCCGTCGAGATATACCACATAGGCATATCAGGGGTTGGAATGGGGACCAGTTGTGACTTCTCCCATGTTTCCATTGCAGGACCAACCCTGAGTATGTCAGGTACGCTGGCAGCATGCTCCCTGTCGCCAAATTCCTGGTAAAGGAAAACATACATTCATGAGGTGTGACATTGGTAGCCATACAGAGAAGGGACACGATGGAGAGGAGCGCCTCAAGAAGGACCTCTTGCCAGCAGGAGATTGGGAAGCCCCTAGACCACAAGGCGAGGAGGACAGCCTTTCAGACCATTGTGCTCTCCCTTTCCATCTTCCTGTTCCCCATGGGGGTTGTAGCTGGTAGTCCTGCAGGTGCTGGCATCGCTCATCTCTCATAAAAGAGGACCCCCTGTGGCTACGAATATGGCTGGGGAATCTGAACAGAGTGAAGAGTCTGCGCAGGGCCTTCATGACTGTGGCAGCTGTCATGTCAGGGCAGAGGATGTGGAACGGAAAATGCAAGTACTCATCAATGACATTGAGGAAGTACACATTGCTCTCCACGGAGGTGAGGATTCCTTTGAAATTGACACTCAGTAGTTCAAAGGGATGGGTGGCCTTTATCAACTGCACTTTGTCTGTCCGGTAGAAGCGTGGTTTGCACTCCGTGCAGATCTAGCAGATCTTGGTCATTGACCTGATCTCTTCGATGAAGTATGGCAGATTGCGGGCTTTGATGAATAAATGAACCTAGTAATTCCAGAGTGACAGAGATCATTGTGAAGGGCTTGTAAGTAGTCAATTTGTGCGCTGGCATAGGTTCTGCAGGAGGGGGAATCTTGGGGCTCATCGAGTTTCCAGGGCCGGTACAAAGTATTGTAATGCTGTTATGCAGAGGGACTTGGGAGTGCTTGTGCATGAATGGCAAAAAGTTAGGTTGCAGTTGCAGCAGGTTATTAAGAAGGCAAATGGAATGTTGGCCTTCATCGCTAGAGGGATTTAATTCAGGAGTAGAGAGGTAATGTTGCAATTGTATAAGGTACTGGTGAGACCGCACTTGGAGTACTGTGTCCAGTTCTGGTCTCCATATTTGAGGAAGGATATACTGGCTTTGGAGACGGTCCAGAGGAGGTTTACTAGGTTGATCCCTGGGATGAAGGGGTTGACTTATGATGAAGGATTAAATCGTCTAGGATTGTATTCTCTCGAGTTCAGAAGAATGAGAGGAGATCTTATAGATGGTCTTGATTATGAAGGGTATGGATAGGATAGATGTAGGAAGGTTTTTTGAGCTGGCCGGGGAAACTAAAATGAGAGGACACAGTCTCAAGATTTGGGGGAGTAGATTTAGGACAGAGATGAGGAAAAATAGTTTTTCCCAGAGAGTAGTGAATGTTTGGAATTCTCTAACCAGGGAAGTGGTTGAGGCTGCCTCATTAAACATATTTAAAATTTGGTTAGATACATTTTTACATGATTGAGAAATTAGGGGATATGGGGAGAAGGCAGGTAGGTGGAGTTAGGTCATAAATTAGATCAGCCATGATCATATTGAATGGCGGAGCAGGCTTGATGGGCCATTTTTGGCCTACTCCTGTTCCTACTTCCTATGTTCCTATGTTCCTAATTGTAGGTGGAAAGTTCAATTCTCCTCCTTAATGTCTTGTTGTTCTTGATTATGCCTTGCTGCTGGTTGTTAAACATGAAAGCAACCGCACATTGGTTAGTCAGCAAGGTAAACCATTTCCCGGCCAGGTAGTGCCTTCATTGCTGTACTGCCTCAACAATGGCTTGGACCTCTTTCTTGACCAAGGAGCATCCAAGGTCTTGGAAGGTGAAGGAAAAGAAGGCAACAGGTCTGCCCACCTGATTAAGTGTGGCTGACAGAAAGAAGTCCAATGCATCATTTACCCTCTGGAATGGGATGGATTCCTCCACAGCGCGCTTCATGGCTTTGGTGATTTCTACCTTGATGCGGCCTAAGGCCACACGAACCCCTGGTGCCAGGGAAAAGAGGTTGATTTAGTGAGGGGTTCGGCTTGTTCTTGCAGCTGGGGACCCACTGGGTGAAGAATGAAAAGAAACATAGGTATCTTTAGTAGTGAACCGGGAATTCACTACTGGTGCGATTCTCTAAGGGCTGGCTACTCCCATGACTCCCCTCCCCCGCATATCCCGATATAAAACCTGGACCCTTGCCAAAATCTCAGTTCAGTCCACAGACCATGTGTGCCATTCTTATCGAATAAATGTGTATGGAACTCTCTCTGGTCTTGAGTGCTCTCAGTCGTGCTCCACCTTTACAGGGCCTTGAGGCTGTGGGGGAGGGGGAGTTCCAGGAGTCTGCTCATGTGGTCAGAGTTGGCACCAATGACTCCTTTCTCAACCAGGCAGCCAAGGACGGCAAGGTGGGCTGTGTGAAATATGCATTTAACCTTACTGTAGGTGAAGGTTAAGGAGTTTGGTGCCATGAAGGGATTTTTAAGGTTGAAACCATGGATCTGCAGGTCCTGACCTCAGAAGGTGACATTGTCGAGGTACAGGAATGCAGCCTGTAGCTGGTACTGATCTACCATGTAGTCCATTTCCTGTTGGAAGACCGAGATCCCATTGGTGACGTCATAGGGAACTCTCAGGAACTGATAGAGGCGACCGTCCACCTCGAACCCGGTATGTAGGTGATCCTCTGGGAGGTTGTATCTGGAGCTGATTTTAGGTCGATGGCAGAGAAGACCCGATATTGTGTGATTTGATATCAGATATACGGTGAAGAGAGTATGCCTCCAGCTGTGGCTACCTGTTAATAGTCTGGCTGTAGTCAATGTTTGTCCTGCTCTTCTCTCCATTCCATACTACCACCACTTGTGCTCTCCAAGGGCTGGTGCTGGCCTCAATGATCACCTCATTGAGGAGTCACTGCACTTCCACCTTAATGAAGACCCCATTTCCGGCCCTATACCGCCTACCTTTGGTGGCGATAGGTTTATAGTTGGGGGGTGAAGTTGTCAAACAGTGATAGAGGGGTGATTTTGAGGATGGAGAGTCACCCGGTCAGATTGTTGACTGTGTGCAGTGGAAGAGTGGGGGCTGAAAGGGTGGGTGGAGTGCAGGGGGTGATGTAAAAACTGCTGGTTACAGACAATGAGGGGTAGAAGGGGCCCATTGTCATGCTTTTCAGGTGACATTGAAAGCCCCATCCCAACAGTATAGAGGTGCAGAACTATGGCATCACCAGGAGTTGAAAGTTTTTATAGTCTGTGCCCCACGCAGTTAGAGTCACTACATAGTAGCCGCAAACATCCGCCATGAGGCCAAGGAGGCCTTTTGCCTTCGTAGCCTTACAACGAGGGATTTGTGCTGCACCGTGTTGGGATGGATGATGCTCTCCATGCTCCTAATATCGAGCAGGTAACTTGCCACCTCCAGTGTGCCCTCCGCAGACTGAGCTCACCATGCTCTAGTGGTCTCTGGCGGATGTAATTGGACCTGATACCTGCAACATAGGCATCCCTAATCAGGTCCTCCGTGTACTCCGCGGCCGCCACATAGGATCTGAGAGTCCATAGGGCCTGGAGATACCCAGGTCACTGATTTTGGGTCACTAGGAGGTGTCTGTCATAGACCTCATTGAGCATCCTCAGGTACTGTCCATTCAATGGCCACTGAGAACGACGTGGCATTTCAGATTGTTGAGTACACTAAAGGCCTGACTCAGGAGTGCAATACCTGTGACTTGTCATTCTCTGATCAAACAGTGGCTGATGATGCCTGCAGGAGCACTTCGACACAGCGCAGCCAGAGTTCAAAGTTGGTGGATGTCTCAGGCCACTGAGGATCAATTTCCAGTTTATCTGGCTTCAGGATCTGCTCCATCATCAAGCTGGTCGACTGTCCGAACTGAGGAGGGGCCGAGGGACAGTCCCCTTTATTCAGGAGCCTGTGTGAGAGGCCACAGGTACAGTCGGCCAGTGGGTAAATATATACATACAGTGGCTTACCACTAAAGAAAATTATCTTCGGACCCCCCTCCACCCGTCTCCTTTCCTCTTGTTCCCTCTCTCTCTCTCTCTGTCTTCCCTTTTCTCCCCATCTCCTTTCACAGAACCAAAATTAATTTGGATCTTGCCTCTGATCATATCCAGTTACCACCTTTTGTTTGTGGGTCTGAACTCCTCCCCCTCCCGGTCTTCCACCTTTCTCTTTTTCGGTCTTCAATGAGGAGCTTGCCTGCTTCTTGCTCGTACCTTAACGAGATGTCAGTAATGTATCTTTACCTCCTCTGGACACTACGAGGACGTCTGACTTCCTCCAGCATTTACTGTATCCTTTTAAAATAAATAACTTGTCCTGTTGCAATTGAAGATCTACTATATTTATCTATTTAACAGAGGGAAAGCGATTAATTAAAGAGAGGAAGAATGCACACCTATTATATTATTAATAAGGGATAACTATCCAGTCTTGGATTTACATTTGATGACCCCTCACCAATTTTGACATAAAGGATCAGCTGGTGTAAATTATGACTGATTAAACAACTTTTTAAAGCATTAACAATGAATTATATTGAGGGTAATTTAAAACTTAACAGGGTGATAATCTTGTTAAAGGGTTCATTTACAACCTACTGAGCTTATGTAATGAGTTCATTCCAGAATAAAAACCAGTAGAATCTCGTGGGTGATTTACTCGCAAAATTAAAAAGGAACTATTGACAAATATTTTCAGGCGATAGTAATCTCTTTTGTTATAATGTCAACCTTCACTTGTTTTTAGATAGCACAAGCTGTGAATTTATCTAATGGGAATGCAGTAGAAAACCAATGTAATTTCAGTTGCCTCAGTTAACAAACAATGGACAGATCAGTTGACTTAAATCCGAATTGATACAATGTTCTGGGCAGCATCCGTATGTTTACAATATCCTGTTCAGATCATCAAAGCACAAGAGCAACTGAGGCATAGAAATGTGAACATGGAAACAGTGCAGTACAGGAACAAAGCTCACGATGTCTGCACCAAATCTAATGTCAAATTAAATTAATTCTCTTCTGCCTACACATGATCCATATCCCTCCACACACTACATATTCATGTGTGTATATAAATGTCTAATAAATGCCTCTATCATATTGTGGTGGTACACCACTGGCCTACTGCAGGGGGCAACCTCTGTACCTGCAGGGGTGTAAGGGGACAAGACAACACCTGGCCGACTGTCAATCAGTCGGCCTGAATGGATCAAGCCCCACCTGGTCGGGTGTCAATCACCCTCCGGGATATAAGCCTGCGCCGGCCTCCCGAGGCCTCACTCAGAGTTGCTGCAGCCACAGCCAGCCTGGCTCTGTGGAATTCTTTGTGGATTAAAGCCTGTTGTACAGTCTTTATCTTTGTGTGTGTCTGATTCTGGCTAACAGCACACCACACATATCTGCTTCCTCCATTAAATGTGGCAGCTCGTTCCAGCACCAAGCGTTCTCTGTGTAATATAATGTGGATAAATGCGAGGTTATCCATTTTGGAGGTAAGAACAGGAAAGAGGACTATTATCTAAATGGTATCTGTTTAGGAAAAGGGGAGATGCAGAGAGACTTGGGTGTTGCTGTGCATCAGTCATTGAAAGTGGGCGTGCAGGTGCAGCAGGCGGTGAGGAAGGCGAATAGCGTGTTGGCATTCATAGCGAGAGGATTTGAGTACAGGAGTAGGGAGATCCTGCTGCAGTTGCACAGGGCCATGGTGAGACCACATCTGAGTACTGCGTGAAGGTTTGGTCTCCTTATCTGAGGAAGGACATCCTCGGCATGGAGGGGATGCAGGGGAGATTCACTGGAATGATACCAGGGATGGAAGGGCTTGCATATGAAGAAAGGTTGGATAGACTGGGCTTGTATTCTCAGGAATTTTGAAGATTGAGGGGGGATCTTATAGAAACATATAAAATTCCTAAGGGTTTAGACAGACTAGACGCAGGTAGGTTGTTTCCAATGCTGGGTAAAACCAGAACCAGGGGTCACAGTTTAACATAAGGGGTAAGTTTTTTAGGACTGAGATGATAAAAGATTTCTTCTCTCAGAGAGTGGTGGATCTGTGGAATTTTTTGCCACAGGAAGTAGTTGAGGCCAGTTCCTTGTCAATATTTAAGAGTAGGTTAGATTTGGCCCTTGTGGCTAAGGGGATCGGGGGTATGGGGAACATAGGAACATAGGAACAGGAGTAGGCCAAAAATGGTCCATCGAGCTTGCTCCGCCATTCAATAAGATCATGGCTGATCTCATTTATGACCTTACTCCACCTACCTGCCTTCTTCCCATATCCTCTAATTCCTCTATCATGTAAAAATTTATCTAACCAAATTTTAAATATGTTTAATGAAGCAGCCTCAACCACTTCCCTGATTAGAGAATTCCAAACATTCACTACTCTCTTGGAAAAACTATTTTTCGTCATCTCTGTCCTAAATCTACTCCCCCAAATCTTGAGACTGTGTCCTCTCGTTTTAGTTTCCCCAGCCAGCTCAAAAAACCTTCCTACATCTATCCTATCCATACCCTTCATAATCCTATATGTTTCTATAAGATCTCCTCTCATTCTTCTGAACTCGAGCGAATACAATCCTAGACTATTTAATCTTTCATCATAAGTAAACCCCTTTATCCCAGGGATCAACCTAGTAAACGTCCTCTGGACCGTCTCCAAAGCCAGTATATCCTTCCTCAAATATGGAGACCAGAACTGGACACAGTACTCCAGGTGTGGTCTCACCAGTACCTTATACAGTTGCAACATTACCTCCCTACTCCTGAATTCAATTCCTCTAGTGATGAAGGCCAACATTCCATTTGCCTTCTTAATAACCTGCTGCACCTGCAACCTAACTTTTTGCGATTCATGCACAAGCACTCCCAAGTCCCTCTGCACAACAGCATACTGTAGTTTTTCACCCTTTAAATAATATTCAGATAATAATAATACCCAGGAACCAGGTACTGATCAGCCATGATCATATTGAATGGTGGTGTAGGCTTGAAGGGCCAAATGGCCTACTCCAGCACCTATTTTTCTATGTTTCTAACTTACCCCACAAATCTTTAAACTTTACCCCTCTCACCTTAAATGCATGTTCTGTTTTTTTTTTACCATGGTAAAAAGTTCTGACCACATACTCTATCTTTGTCTTTAATAATATACTCTTCCATCAGATGTCCCCAGAGAAAACAATTTCTCACCTTACTCGTCCTCAAGGCAGTAAATTACTCCTGTACTCTTTTCAAAGCCTTCATATCCTTCCCTTAAAGGGGCAGCCACAGTTGCACAGAATATTCCAAGTGTAGCCAATCCCAGTGTTCTATAAACTGCAATAGGGCTTCCTTACTCTTTAGTTCAATGAAGCCAAGCAATGCTGTATGTCTTCTTTACCTCTCTCTACCTGCACAGGCACTTTCAGAATACCATGGACTTTGACTCCCAAGTCCCTCACTGCAATATGGCTGTTAAGTTGTGTATCATTAACTGAATAATTTCTCCTTACATTTGACCTCCTAAAGTGCAACACCGCACATTTACTTGAATGAAACTCCATCTGCCATTACTCTGCCCATATCTGTAACTAATCTCCTTCCACAGCGCTCTACAGTCTACAAATCCACCAATCTTTTGTGTTATCTGCAAAGTTGCCTACCAATTATCCACATTTTCATCCAAGTCTCTCTCCCACAAGCATGTGCATGTGCACAAGCACACACACACACACACACACACACACACACACACACACACACACACACACACACACACACAGCTATTTACCTACCTATTTTATCTCTCTCTCTCTCTCACACACACACACACACACACACACACACACACCTATTTACCTACCAATTTTATATCCCTCTCTTTCTCTCTCACACACACACACCTATTTACCCACCTATTTTATCTCTCTCTCTCTCCCTCACACACACACACACACACACACACACACACACACACACACACACACACACACACACACACACACACACACACACACACACACACACACACATATCACAGCTTTTAAGAAAAAGAGATGCTACCATAATGAAACATGATTCATGGTGTAAGAGGATTGACTTTTGCAAAGAATGGAGAAATTTGATGTCTTTAGTTTTGAAAAAGGAGACCTCCTGGAAGTATATCAAATGTCAAATGACACAAATAAGATCAATCCACAGCTTTACATCAAAGCATGCGACTTCAACACTCGCGTCGGCAAAGACTCAGAAACCTGGTCAGGAATCCTGGGCAAGCATGGTGTCGGCAAGTGCAACGACAATGGGCGCCTCCTGTTGGAGCTCTGCTCAGAAAGAACATCAGCTTGTCATTACAAACACCCTTTTTCAGCAGAGGGACAGCCTGAAGACCACCTGGATGCATCCCCGATCCAAACACTGGCACCTCCTGGACTACGTCCTGGTGCAAGAAAGAGCCAAACGAGATGTGCTCCACACCAGGGTCATGCCCAGCGCGGAATGCCACACTGACCACCGGCTGGTTCGCTGCAAGCTCAACCTTCACTTCAAGCCAAAGCCCAGGAACGGTAAAGCCCCCAGAAAGAGGTTCAATGTTGGAAACCTGCAGTCAGAGGAAGTGAGAGGAAACTTCCAGGCAAACCTCAAAGCAAAGCTCGAGGATGCAATCCGCCTCACGGACTCGTCCCCTGAAACTCTCTGGAATCAGCTGAAGACTACCATACTGCAATCCACTGAAGAGGTACTGGGCTTCTCCTCCAGGAAAAAACAAGGACTGGTTCGACGATAACAGCCAGGAAATCCAGGAGCTGCTGGCAAAGAAGCAAGCTGCCCACCAGGCTCACCTTACAAAGCCGTCCTGGCCAGAGAAGAAACAAGCCTTCTGTCGCGCATGCAGCCATCTTCAGCGCAAACTCTGGGAGATCCAAAATGAATGGTGGACTAGCCTTGCCAAGCGAGCCCAGCTCAGCACGGACATTGGCGACTTCAGGGGTTTTTACGAGGCTCTAAGGGCTGTGTACTGCAGCTCACCCCAAGTCCAAAGCCCGCTGCGCAGCTCAGACGGCAAAGTCCTCCTCAGCGACAAGATCTCCATCCTCAACCGATGGTCAGAACACTTCCAATCTCTTTTCAGTGCCAACCGCTCAGTCCAAGATTCCGCCCTGCTCCAGCTTCCTCAACAGCCCCTAAGGCTAGAGCTGGATGAGGTCCTCACCCGGGATGAGATATATAAGGCAATTGAACAACTGAAAAGTGGCAAAGCAGCAGGTATGGATGGAATCCCCCCCAGAGGTCTGGAAGGCTGGCGGCAAAACTCTGCATGTCAAACTGCATGAGATTTTCAAGCTTTGTTGGGACCAAGGAAAACTGTCTCAGGACCTTCGTGATGCCATCATCATCACCCTGTACAAAAACAAAGGCGAGAAATCAGACTGCTCATACTACAGGGGAATCACGCTGCTCTCCATTGCAGGCAAAATCTTCGCTAGGATTCTCCTAAATAGAATAATACCTAGTGTCGCCGAGAATATTCTCCCAGAATCACAGTGTGGCTTTCGTGCAAACAGAGGAACTACTGACATGGTCTTTGCCCTTAGACAGCTCCAAGAAAAGTGCAGAGAACAAAACAAAGGACTCTACATCACCTCTGTTCACCTCACAAAACCCTTCGACACCGTGAGCAGGAAAGGGCTTTGGCAAATACTAGAGCGCATCGGATGCCCCCCAAAGTTCCTCAACATGGTTATCCAACTGCACAAAAACCAACAAGTTCGGGTCAGATACAGCAATGAGCTCTCTGAACCCTTCTCCATTAACAATGGCGTGAAGCAAGGCTGCGTTCTCGCACCAACCCTCTTTTCAATCTTCTTCAGCATGATGCTGAACCAAGCCATGAAAGACCTCAACAATGAAGATGCTGTTTATATCCGGTACCGCACGGATGGCAGTCTCTTCAATCTGAGGCGCCTGCAAGCTCACACCAAGACACAAGAGAAACTTGTCCGTGAACTACTCTCTGCAGACGATGCCGCTTTAGTTGCCCATTCAGAGCCAGCTCTTCAGCGCTTGATGTCCTGTTTTGCGGAAATTGTCAAAATGTTTGGCCTGAAGTCAGCCTGAAGAAAACTGAGGTCCTCCATCAGCCAGCTCCCCACCATGACTACCAGCCCCCCCACATCTCCATCGGGCACACAAAACTGAAAAAGGTCAACCAGTTTACCTATCTCGGCTGCACCATTTCATCAGATGCAAGGATCGACAACGAGATAGACAACAGACTCGCCAAGGCAAATAGTGCCTTTGGAAGACTACACAAAAGAGTCTGGAAAAACAACCAACTGAAAAACCTCACAAAGATAAGCGTATACAGAGCCGTTGTCATACCCACACTCCTGTTCGGCTCCGAATCATGGGTCCTCTACTGGCATCACCTATGGCTCCTAGAACGCTTCCACCAGCATTGTCTCCGCTCCATCCTCAACATTCATTGGAGCGACTTCATTCCTAACATCAAAGTACTCGAGATGGCAGAGGCCGACAGCATCGAGTCCACGCTGCTGACGATCCATCTGCGCTGGGCGGGTCACGTCTCCAGAATGGAGGACCATCGCCTTCCCAAGATCGTGTTATATGGCGAGCTCTCCACTGGCCACCATGACAGAGGTGCACCAAAGAAGAGGTACAAGGACTGCCTAAAGAAATCTCTTGGTGTCTGCCACATTGACCACTGCCAGTGGGCTGATATCGCCTCAAACCGTACATCTTGGCGCCTCACAGTTCGGCGGGCAGCAACCTCCTTTGAAGAAGACCGCAGAGCCCACCTCACTGACAAAAGACAAAGGAGGAAAAACCCAACACCCAACCCCAACCAACCAATTTTCCCCTGCAACCGCTGCAACCGTATCTGCCTGTCCCACATCGGACTTGTCAGCCACAAACGAGCCTGCAGCTGACGTGGACATTTACCCCCTCCACAAATCTTCGTCCACGAAGCCAAGCCAAAGAAAAGATTATCATCTGACTGTACATATACAAACCATCGTAACAGTGTTTCTCTAGACCATGGTGCACACACATACACGCATAATATACAGTATATAATAATTGCTTATGTATATAAGTTTATGTATATATAGTGGAGTTCCTCAGGGTTCGGTCCTGGGTCCACTATTATTTGTTATATATATTAACCATCTGTATGTAGGGGTAGAGAATTGGATAAGCAAGTTTGCGGATGACACAAAGATTGGTGGTGTTGTGGACAGTGAGGTAGATTACTGTAGATTAAAAGGTGATTTAGGAAGGCTGGAGGTGTGGGCTGAGAAATGGCTGATGGAATTTAATACAGAGAAATGTGAGGTGCTGCATTTTGGAAAGGCAAATTTAAATAGGTCATATACATTGAATGGTAGAGAATTGAGGAGTGCAGAGCAACAAAGGGATTTAGGAGTTATGATAAATAGTACCCTCAAGGCTGATGCTCAGGTAGATGGTGTGATGAAGAAGGCATTTGGAATGTTGGCCTTCATAAATCGGAGTATTGAATTCAAGAGTAGGGAGGTTATGATGAAATTGTACAAGGCATTTGTGAGGCCAAATTTGGAGTACTGTGTACAGTTTTGGTCACCAAATTATAGGAAAGATATAAACAAAATAGAGAGAGTGCAGAGAAGGTTCACGAGAATGTTGACAGGATTTCAGGGTCTGAGTTACAGGGAAAGGTTGTGCAGACTGGGGCTTTTTTCTCTGGAGCGTAGAAGATTGAGAGGGGACTTGATAGAGGTGTTTAAGGTTTTAAAAGGGACAGACAGAGTAAATGTGGATGGGCTTTTTCAATTAAGAAAGGGGGAGATTCAAACTAGAGGACATGGTTTAAGACTGAAGGGGGAAAATTATAAGGGGAACATGAGGGGAAATTTCTTTACGCAGAGGGTGGTGGGGATGTGGAATGAGCTTCCGGCAGACGTGGTCGAGGCGGGATCATTGGTTACATTTAAGGAAAGACTGGATCGTTACATGGATAGGAGGGGACTAGAGGGGTATGGACCGGGTGCTGGTCAGTGGGACTAGGAGGGTGGGGATTTGCTATGGCATGGACTAGTAGGGCCGAAGTGGCCTGTTCTGTGCTGTAAGTGGGTATATGGTTATATGGTTATATAATTTGAAATAAATTTATATGAATATTTTGGGATTATTTACTCAGCTACAGAATACTGTTGATCAATCTCGCAGCATGCCCGAAGGAGCTCTTCCCCAGCCTAACAGTCCTGATGTTGATTCTCCTGCACCTCCTTCTTGATGATAGTGGGTCACAGGCATCGTGTGCTGGATTGAGAGGGTCTTCTTTAATTTTTTGAGCCCCGGTAAATGTTGCCAATAGGGGGAGACTCCTCTGATCTTCTCGGCCATTTTGTTGACCCTCTGTGTTGACTTCCAGTCCAGTGCAATGATACAGCCAGGCAGAACTCTCTTAATTGTACTCCTGTGAAGTGTTGTAAAGATGGGGGTTGGTCGCCCTGTCCTCCTCAGCCTCCTTCGGTAGTGTAGGTGCTGCTGTGCCTTCCTGTCAAATGAGGAGGTGTTGAGGGTCTAGGGTAGGTCATCCTTTATATTCACTCCGTGTTTTTTAGCTCTCCACTCTCTCCATAATGAAACCATTGGGGTGTAATGGACAATGGCTCCCACACAGGAAAAGTATTGCCCATGCAAATACAAATACAAAAGCCCATTAATTAACTATAGAAAAAGTTAATGTTGGAAAAGAGGCTGAGTAATTTCCAAGGTTGAATTGGAAGATTAGTTTTGCAATAAATTATACTGAATGCAGATATTAAAGGGTTTGTGTGATGGTCGTCGTTTCAGATTTTTAGTGATGGCATTCTCTGCCTGCTATCATTTCCCCACCCCACCCCAAAATGCCCCAATTCAAGTTCTACATGTGAAGTTTCCTTACCAGCTACAGGACAACTCCAATTATCTTAAATCAGATTCTCTGAAATCCTCATTAATTCATTTAAAAAAATTGGATAAATGAGGATGTCCTCATTTATCCAATTTTATTTTTTGAGCTGAACTGACCCCACAGGTTAAAAAAAATTCACCCAACGTGAAATTACAATGAAAATTGTCCTCGTTTCAGGTAACTGCCTCCTCTCTCTCTTCCCATTTATCCTTGACCTTTCCCTCCTGACCTTTCTCCCCAACACTCCCTGTTACCCAGGCACAAGTGGTCGGAAGGATCCCTTGTCCCAGCATCATCAAGAAGAGCGGTTCCTGGGCAGGAGCAGGACCTCTGGCTCAGCAGTGTTCCCTCCCCTTCCCTCCCTCCCTCCCCTCCCCTTCCTTACCCCTTCACTCCCTCCTCCCCCTTCCTTCCCTCTCTCCCCTCCCCTCCCCCTCCCTCCCATCTCCCTCCCTCCCTCCTCGGCACACTGGAATTCCCAGCACCCATTCCAGATTCTCCTCTCTGCCTACTAGCATGCACTCACACCTGACTCCCCCGTGTGTATGTGTGATAGGCTTGAGAGAGGATTTGGAGTCGTGACTTGGGCATCAGGATCTTCGGTTACTGGGGAGACAGGAGCCCGCCGACTTGCCAGTGAGTGTTCCACCAGCCTAGTAAGCCTCCCAAGGGAATGGCGGCGGCTGTTGGAACATTTCAGGG
The DNA here is from genome assembly GCF_036971445.1 of Narcine bancroftii. Taxonomy (NCBI): domain Eukaryota; kingdom Metazoa; phylum Chordata; class Chondrichthyes; order Torpediniformes; family Narcinidae; genus Narcine; species Narcine bancroftii. The sequence goes on from NC_091471.1 coordinate 228,202,918, forward strand.
ATCGGTGGCGGTGGTTGGAACATGTCGGGGATTGGCGACGTTGCGACCAGCATTTTCTTTGGTGAGAATTAAACGTTATTTTAATGCTTAAAAAGCCTTCCCTTGTTTGTTGTTGTTTAAGCACTGACACAAGTGATTTGCTGTTGTTTCTGGGCTGTTTTTAATAAATGACCAGTTCTCCAAAAAAAAAAGTTTATCCAAGGATAGGCCTGACCATTCCGGATAATCGGAGTTGCACTGTTCTAGCCTATAAGAGTTAGAGAGATATCTGCACATCCTTTTTTATCTGCAAATGACCTCCTCTTGGTCCTCAGAAAAACCCCATCTGTTCTTTTTGAAGGAGAGTTGTAGAGAGACGGGGGAAGTAAAGCACTGTTGAAACGGACTGAAAGAAGTGATCCATCTGAGCCTCAATGTCCTCCTCAAAGCCTAAGCTCCAATCTCTGCTTGTTTGAGTTGTTCCTGAGCACTGTCTTCCAACCCAAAGAGGGGAATGGCACCACTGTACTAGTGGTCCTTCCATTCAGATAACGGGCAACCTGCTGAATGACAGTACCAGTCTCATCTCACCTGTCCTGTTGGCAAATGGGCTTCAACTCTTCAACGCCTGACAGAGGGAGGACACCAGCTCAATCGACCCTTTTAAAATACCTCCAGTAAGAGGCTACAAGTGAGCTAGAATCTTGCAGCATGGCTATAGGAAGCATTCCTTGAAAAAAATTCCTGCGCGTAATTCCCAAATGCCATATAAATAACTTTGGGCTGCAGTTGCAAGCAGGCTTTAGGTGCTCCTGGTGGTACAGTAACCTATAATGGCTATTATGTTACAACACTGTTGTTAAGTCCCACTTAAAGTTGAGTAAATCATATTAAATACTGACAGTGGTGGGGGATTGCTGGTGGTAGTGGAGTGAATAGGGGTCACCCAGAGTGCAGCTCTCATCATTCAAATGATAAAGTGCGTGGTGGAGGACCGTTGAAATGTACACCCTCCATTGACAAGAAGCACCTGCCGCCAGTATTTGTTTGGTGAAATCAGAGAGCTAGCATGACAATAGGGCATGTTACCTGCAAATTACAGCTTCCTGAGTGATGAGATGTATTACAACTGGGCACATGTAACAATGGGAATTATTTAGTTATAAGGCCAGGCTGGTTGGGTGTTTAGAAAATGAGGTGTAAGCAAAGCAAAGATGATTTATTGCGCACACGAACACCTTCAAAAGGATGGATTAGCGTGTCTGATTGTAAATGATCAGAGATGTGGGTGTAATGAAGGGCCATAAACGTCAGGAGTATTGGTTGGTCGTTTTGCTGAACCCACACATAGCTAGAGAAAGCAGTGTTAAGCTATTACTGAGTAAAGACATTAATGAAGGTAAAAGTGCTCAAATTACTGACCGCAAGATCCAAATCATTCAAAATAAAGGCTTCTTGTATTCCTTAACCATTTTTTCCAAGCATTTGTGATCAATCCATATTGTTAATAAGTATACACAGCATGCAATTGTTACAGTTAAATGATATGTTTTCATGCTTTCTGAAACTTCAGTGCAGGAAGTAACAATTAAATCCTAAGTACATGTAATGGTATTAGTTTCACATCAGAACAATTTTGCCTTTAATCGCACGTCAGTCATTCTTGCTTCTGTCCTGTAACATTTTCCTTTTTTCAAATGATCGTTTTTCTTTGAATATTTCCTGTCTTGCACAGTAATTTCAATTTATCAAAAATAATGTTTTTGAGAAATTAAATTTACACTTTTTTTTAACTGCTGCATGTCAATGGACATGATTTGTGGTATCTTCCAACAGAAGACCATTGACGAGCATCAGCTCGTGACAAAGCAGATAAGGTCAACGTTAATTAAATTATATTGACTTTACAGCAGACCAAGTTGTATCTGTGGAAGGAAATTACAACTTTGGTGAAGGTCCTCGACTCCGAATAGTAACTGTTTCTCTTTCCATAGATGCTGCCTGACCTATAGAGCATTTCAAGCATTTTCTGTTTTTGTTTCAGGCTTCCAATATCATTTGTCACAATTTTACAATTTGTTTTTTTTTCATCTACAGTGCGACCTGTAGATGGATACTGGGACACACATCTCTTTGAATTGTCCTAACAGGTTCAACCTAATCTCAGGAAAAAAAAAAAAAAAAAAAAAAATTAGGGCATTGTGGACAAGAGTCAAAATGGCAAAAAGTAATTTCTATTTAATGAAGACTATTGGACATTATAGTATAGTCCTTCAGCCCACGATGTTGTTCCATCCTATGTAAACCTACTCCACAATAATCTAATGTTTCCCCATCTCAAACCCATAACCCTCTATTTTTCTTACATCAACAAGCCTATCTAAGAGTCTTTTGAATGTCCCTATTGTATCAGCCTCCACCACCTCCCTTGGTAATGCATTCCTGGCACTAAAAAAAAATGTACCTCTACCATCTGCCTTCAACTCACATTGAACAAAACCAAGGAGATGATTGTAGACTTCAGACATGTCTCAGGGGAACATGGCCCAGTCTTCATCGAGGGCTCAGTGGTGGAGAGGTGCAAGAAGTTTAAATTCCTGGGTGGCAACATCTCTGAGGATCTGTCCTGGAGCCTCCATGTCATGTCATGTAACCAGCGGCTATACTTTGTGAGGTGTCTGAGGAGGTGTGGCATGTCTCTGAAGACTCTTGTAAACCTCTACAGGTGGACTGTGGAGAGCATTCTGGCCAGTTGCACCACTGCCTGGTATGGAGGCGCCAACTCTCAGGACAAGAATAAACTCCAGAGGGTTGTTGACTAGGCTGCGACATCACAGGCACCAGACTTCACTCCATCGAGGATATCGACATGAGGTGGTGTCTTAAAAAAAGCAGCCTCTATCCTCAAAGACCCCCACCACCCAGGCCGTGCCCTCTTCACTCTGCTACCATCGAGAAAAAGGCACAGGAGACTTAAGACAAGCTACTCAGCGGCACAGTGACAGCTTCTTCCCTGCTGCCATCGGATTCCTGAATAGTGAGTGAACCAAAGACACTGCCTGACTTTTCGTGCACTATTATTTTTATATTTATTTTTTATATTATTGTTGTACAATGTTTGCACAATTATGCTTCTGCAAAACACCGAATTTTGTGACAATAAATTTGGATCCTGAAATGGCCACTGGGATTTTCTATTGTCACCCCAAGAAAAAGGAGCTGGCTGTCCCATTCATCTAAGCCCCTCATAATCTTGCATACCTCTATTGTCTAACCTCTCCAAGGAGAAAAGCCCTAGCTCTGTGATCCTTGCTTTATAATTATGGTAATTTGCAAGATTGACAAATGTAGTTATTTCTGGAGGAACGACATTAATACATAAATCTTCAAAAGGACCCCAAGACCCAGCAGCAATAGAAATTCTCCAAGACCAATGGTTACTTAAACAAAAGTTACTTTTAATTATCTTTAAACAAAAAAAAACAACTCTGAACCAAAGTTTCATGCTGATACAAGTCCAAGTTGTTACAGGTGTAAGAGAAGTGTCATTATTTAATATGTGCTGGACTTGTCCTAGTCTAGAAAAATACTGGAGGGAGGTTTAATATAACCATATAACAAATGCAGAACGGAAACAGGCCATCTCGGCCCCTCTAGGTCTGCACCTACTTGCTCCCTGCCCATAATCCTCCAATCCCCTCACATCCATGTACCTATCCAACTTTTTCTTAAATGATAAAATTGACCCTGCTGCAACCACCTCTTCCAGAAGGTCATTCCACTCAGCCACTTCTCTCTGAGTGAAGAAGCTCCCTCTCATGCTACTTCTAAACTTTTGTCCCCTAATCCTTAACTCATGACCCCTCATTCTAATCGCACCTACCCTTAAGGGGAAGAGCCTATTTCCATCTACTCTATATCTTCCCCCTCATAATTTTATATACCTCTATCAAATCCCCCCTCAACCTTCTAAGCTCCAATGAATAAAGACCCAGTCTACTCAATCTTTCTCTGTATTCTCGATACTGCAATCCAGGCAACATTTTAGTAAATCTTCTCTGTGCCCTCTCTATCTTATTGATATCCTTCCTATAATTTGGGGACCATACTACACATAGTATTCCAAATTTGGCCTCACCAATGCCTTGAACAGTTGCATCATCACCTCCCAGGTCCTATATTCTATCCTTTGATTTATAAAGGCCAGCATACTAAAAGCCTTCTTTACCACTCTATCCACATGAGATTGCACTCTCAAGGAATGCTGAACCATTATTCCAAGATTCCTCTGTTCCTCTGCATTTCTCAATGCCCTCCCCTTTAGTGCATATGTCCTGTTTTCATTATTCTTCCTAAAATGAATCACTTCACACTTACCGATATTAAACTCCATACTTTCTCAAAAAATTTCAACATAGACTTAGTACCGAACACTTTGGAAGCCCCTCTTCGGCAGAAGGGGAGGGAATGATTCTTTTCTGTCTTTGGTTCAAAGGGCATAGGTTTAAGGTCAGAGATTTAGTCGGCACACAAGGGATAACTTTTATACAGAATTGGAAAAAAGGTCTCCCCCTCACTGATGTTTAACACAGGTGCACCTCAAGGATACGTGCTTAGCCCACTGCTCTACTCACTATAGACCTATGAATATGTGGCTAGTGTTACAAGCCCAGAGTACCCCAAATCCCAGCAGCAATAGAAAGTCACCAAGACAAATGGCTACTTAAAAAATGTTGCTTTTAATTATCTTTAATCATGAAAACAGGATCAAACTTTAACTTATCACTATTAACTTAATCTAACTTCACCCCCTTCTAATTCTAAGTGTACATATATGTAATGTGTGTAAAAGTTACTTAATTCACAGTCCAATTACAGTTCTCACTCCTCCAAGTTTACTGGTTGCAGGCAATTCTTATACTGTGCGCACGGAATTTAACATTGATAAAATTCACCGGGCTTTGGTGCTTGACAGGTAAATGCTTACCACTCAGGAAGGTTCTTGTTGGTTTTCATAGAGAGGTTTGTTGCTTGTTGGACACAAACTGTTTCCCTCTGATCAGCCATTTCGGTGTCTTGCCAAAGAAACTTGCCCCATCATGGTTTTCCAAGTCACCACAGAATTCTTTTTTTGTTTCCCTTATTTCAAGTGAAACATTACACAAGCAGCCATCTCCTCTTGTGGCTTTGAATAGGCTGAACTTAGAACTCGCAACCCATCTTTAAAATGGGGTTTCAAACAAGCTTCCAAAAGCCACTGCAGAAAACCAGCACTCTCTCTCTCTCTCTCACATACACTTGGAGGAAAAAAAAAACTGTTTGACTCTCTCTGCTTGCAAAACCACATGGCCTTCTTAGAAAAGCAAACTTCATTCAGACAGATTGTGGCACTGGATCCAATATCTGAGTCCATTCATCTCTTGCTTTCCAAAACAATAATCCATTACTCCACAGCTCGTCCAATTAACACCTACTTGTGAATTCTCTATAGACATCCTTCAAAGTTTTTGCAAAGGCACTCAGAGCCTGGACTGTTTGGCTTAGACAGAGCTCCAACATTTTAAATGAGATCTGTTTTGAAATGTTTGTATGTGTGTGTGACCTAACAAAAGAAAAACCTCACAATTTCTCTTCTTTTAAAACATATACAATATAAAATATAACATAATCCAATCACACCCAGAAACCATTAACCATGTGTCGAGAATATTTTAATGTTGGAACAATTGTTTTTGAGTTGAAGAGCATCCCTTCCTGCACTCCAGTACATTGCTGCAGCCCACAAGTGTGATTAGTTTGATGCATTGGACAAGCCACAGTCGTCGTTGAGATGAAACTGAAACCATATTGGGATCCATTATGGTGGAGCTCTGAATGCACTATCTGCAATTTCCCCAAGACTTCAATTTGACCTGAGCCTGACAATGAACTCAGAAGTAAAATGCAAAATAGTAAAACAATAAATGGTTAATTCTGTTTCATTTTAGAATCTATCTTCAGAATATCAAGTGCCATTCTTCTCTCCCTTCATGTTTGAATATTGACCATAGGTAACATAAATTCTGATACAAATGCCCATGCAAATTACAATTAAACTGTCACAAAAGTGAGATGGTTAAAAAAAAAGTTTAGTGACTTTTTGCCTGAAGTAATGTTTGGATTTGCACTTTTGCCACTTTCACAGCTGCAATTTGATGAGCAGCAAAACATCTCTTGCCCCATCTGGATAGGAAGGTGAATAAAAGGCCATTTTTAAGCAAGTTTTGTGTTTTCAGTACAATTAAAAACATATTAACAATGAGAGGTGACAAATTGTTCCATTTTGCTTGGTTGCTGTGTGGATCAATTGGCCATAATAATATACACGCAGGAATTGATGATTATCCCTGAATAATTACATTATCAGATGATTAGGCAGTTGTCATAAATCATGTGGGAAAGAAAATATGTCTGGTTAAACATCCTAAACACCTGATTCTAGCTTAATGGTTGAACTAGATATGTGTACTCCCACTGCCCTTCATTAGAACAATTCCGTAATATAAACTGTGAAGTAAAATGTCAGGATGTCAAACTTTTCAATGCTTAGCCTGGACAGTAATTGAAAATATTTGAGCTATTCCCTTTCTTACAACAAACCCTCCTATTTATTAAACAATATATTTATTTATTTTGTTTTAATTGAAATTAATTTGCATATACAGTATATACAGGTCAAGTACCCCTTATCCAAAATGCTTGGCACCAGATGTTTTTCGGTTTTCCGGTTTTTCATGATTTTGGAACATTGGAACTAAGCAGCACAGTAGCATCAGCAGAAAACCTGTATCAGCGGTTGAACAGCAGCAACAAATGGGCTTTTTGAGTGCTGACATAATGTTACAAGTAGAAAATTCACATGTAATAATGTTCTGTACTTACCAAAAAAAAACCTCAATCTCTGCTTACAAAAGAAGCCACGTCCCTGACCCCTCCCTATCGCCACCGTCGGTCACTGACTCCTTCCTGTCACTGGCCCCAACACCTCCTCGCTACTGCCATCTGTCCAGACACCTCATTGCCACCACCACTGGCCCCTGACATCTCCACCACCACCCGTTGCGACACTTTCCCCACCGCCAGTCCTGACACCTCCCCGCTGCTGCTGCTGGCCCATGGACACAGACCCCTCTCCTGCCTGGGAGCCTGAGGTGACTTCTTTGATCCAGACGGTACCGCACCCAATGTTGAGAATGAAGTCACCGTCCACGATTCCAGGTGCGACTGATGCTGAAGACTTGGACCCAGCTCCGTTTGGCATCTTCCCGGCCGGAAGCAAAGATTTTGTTTTTTTTTCCCCATTATCATTATCAAACTGGCACCAACAGAGCATCAGAGCTCCACGTGAGCAAGTCTGGTGTAGAGTTATTTTTCCACGTCGGGACTAAAAAATTATTTATTTGGCTTTTGGATCTTTTTGGTTTCAAATATTCAGATATGGGGTACTCGACCTGCATGCATACTGCATTATTTGTTGACGTATGTTTGTCTGGATGTATGTTTGCATGGTGTTTGCACTGAGGATAGAGAATGCTGTTTAATCCAATTGTATTTGAACACTTTCCAAGCTTAATCTGGATGGTATTTGACATCATCAGATAATAATTTTCTGGATCCTATTCTTTAAATCCAGATGAAACAGTAACTGATTAATTACTATGAATATGGCACAACTCCCTTGTTTGTTCTTATGGACATACTATATACTTTATTACTTGTCTGAAAACCTTACAAACCATGTACTGAATGCCAACGAAGTAAACCATATGAATAACAAACACATATCAGAACATATGAATCTTTGGAAATATTTCAGAATGAATATTGTAAGTAACATTTTGGAGTTCTATGCAAAATGTCCTGAGACATTTTGGGTTGATCTTATGTGTGATTTCCCTATTTTTCTGCCATATTTAAAAAAATATTAGACAGACAGCACAGTGACAGACCCTTCCGGCCCAAGAGCCCATGCCACCCAAATACACCAATGAAACGACAATCTCCATATTCTTTGATCTTATTCCAGAGCAGAGTTGCCCAAACTTTTCTCTTTCCACTCAAGTACTACTTTAAGTAATCCCAATGCCATCGGTGTTCTGTGATTAGTAAGGTATGTGAGTGAGAAAGGAAGGTTAAGAATCACTGCTCTAGACCCAATTGCTACTGAAATACTTGGCTTGAGAAAAATTGTCATTGGCCCATTTTCCTTTGGAGATATGAAGCTGCGCACATAACGAGTCAATGAGGTACAATTAAAACAGTGGTGTTCAAACCTTTTCTTTCCACCCGCATACCACTTTAAGCCATCCCTTACTAATCACAGAGCACCGATGGCAGAGGGATTACTTGAAACGAAGTAAGTGGAAAGAAAAAGGTTGGAAAACTCTCTTCTAGAGCCTTGGAATTCAATGTTTTGTTTTGTGAAGCCAATTGTTACTTATTATTGATACACCCAGTCTGGAATCTGACAATTAACAGTCAAGGGACAAAACTTCAGAGCATAAGAAATTGAAGCAAAGACCCATTAAGCCTGCTCTGCCAGTCACTCTGTTCTACAGACTCAGCCTCATTTTCCCATCCTCATCCCTCTATCCTTCCAAAATCTATCCTAATGTATATTAAATTCATTTAAATACTCCCTTGCACAGTAAGTTCCTTAGATTCACTACTCTTTAAGAGAAGCAGTTCCTCTTTATCTCTCTCTTATAAATGAAGTTAAAGAAAGTATTTTATTCTCATGTGGTGAGATTAATATAATGAGGAATTATTAATTTAATTTAGAGTTACAGCAAGGTAACAGGCCCTTCTAGCCCATGAATCTACACTACTCTTTAAGAGAAGCAGTTCCTCTTTATCTCTCTCTTATAAATGAAGCGAAAGAAAGTATTTTATTCTCATGTGGTGAGATTGATATAATGAGGAATTATTAATTTAATTTAGAGATACAGCAAGGTAACAGGCCCTTCTAGCCCATGAATCTACACTACTCTTTAAGAGAAGCAGTTCCTCTTTATCTCTCTCTTATAAATGAAGCGAAAGAAAGTATTTTATTCTCATGTGGTGAGATTGATATAATGAGGAATTATTAATTTAATTTAGAGATACAGCAAGGTAACAGGCCCTTCTAGCCCATGAATCTACACTACTCTTTAAGAGAAGCAGTTCCTCTTTATCTTTCTCTTATAAATGAAGTGAAAGAAAGTATTTTATTCTCATGTGGTGAGATTGATATAATTGATAATAATGCTTATAATTCTCTGAACATTTGTATAAGTTACTTAAATTGCTAAATTTCCAATATGTTCTATTTCTGGGCAAGGTTCATTGCAGTAGGTTAAAAAAAAGCATTAAAAATTACTCCTGTATGATCAATATCAGAATTTATTGTCATGAAAACGTCACAAAATTCGGTGTTTTGCTGCAACATCATAGTGCAAACATTCAGGTTATAACCATCTTACAACATTACTATAAATAAAAAAATTGTGTACAAAAAGTGAGACCATGAGTTTGGTTCATTGATTATTCAGGAATCTGATGGCAGCGGGGAAGAAGCTGTCCTTGTGCCGCTGAGTGTTCCTCTTTAGGCTCCTGTACCTTTTTCCCGAAGGTAGCAGAGTGAAGCGGGTCTAGGCTGGGGGTGGTGGGGGTCTTTGAGAATAGAGGCTGCTTTTCTAAGACATCACCTCAAGTAGATGTCCTCGATGGAGTAAAGTCGGGTGCCTGTGATGTCACAGGCTGAGTTTACAACCCTCTGGAGTTTATTCTTGTCCTGAGAGTTGGCACCTCCATACCAGGCACTGCTGCAACTAGCCAGGATGATCTCCACAACACACCAGTAGAAGTTTACAAGAGTCTTGAGTGACATACCAAATCTCCTCAAACACCTCACAAAGTATAGTTGCTGGAGAGCATTCTTTGTGATTGTATCAATGTGGAGGCTCCAGGACAGATCCTCGGAGATGTTGACACCTAGGAATTTTAAGTTCTTGACTCTCTCCACTGCTGAGCCATCGATGAGGACTAGGTCATGTTCACCGACTTCCTCCTGAAGTCCTGGTTTTGCTAATGTTAAATTCAAGTTGTAGTCATGACATCATTCAACGAGCTGATCTATCTCCCTCCTGTACACTTCCTCATTCTCGTTTGTGATTCTGCCACCATCTGGAAGAACTTTTATACATTCTCAGAATCAAGGCACTGATAAGATGGCTAATATATATTGCCTATTCATAATTGTTCCTTCAATCTCCATTTAATTAACTTCAGGAGGAATTTGAGTCATTCGTATAGATTTGGACCTGGAATAGATGAGGATGGCAGCAATTATGTAATTATGCAGCCTGATGATGAACTTCCACATCGAATCAGTGGTGAAGAAGACAAATTCAATGGTGACATTCATTTCAAGAGGAATAGAAAATAAGAGGAGGGATGTGCTTTATAAGGCACTGGAGAGACCTCATTTGAAGTAATATGAGAAGTTCTCATTTAAGAAAAGATGTGCTGACATTGGAGAGGATTCAGAGGAAGTTAACTAGGTTGATCCTGGAAATGAAATGTTTATCATATCACGAGCGTTTGACAGTTTCTTAGCCCTGTAATTGTTGGAATTGAGGAGAACAAGGGAAAAACTCATTGAAACATTTTGAATGTTGAAAGGCATGGACAGAGTGTGGTAAATCTATCTCATGCTGTCAATCTCTCACTATGCTTAGTTTCTACTACTGGCATTGGACGTGGATTATCTCTACCACCACAGGCACTCCCTTTAATTATAACTGTGTACCCACCCATTATCATTCATTATTGTACTACTGAGTTTCTACTAATAAAAATGCCTTTAATCTCTTCATTATTTGGCACATCACAGAGTAGATGTAGAAAGGTTGTTTCCCATGGTGCAAGAGTCTAGGACAAGAGGAAACCACTTCATGATTGTAGACCGTCCGCCTAAATCAGAGATGCGGAGGAATTTCTTTAGCCAGAGGGTGGTGAATCTGTGGAATTTGTTGCCACAGGCAGTTGTGGAGGCTAGGTCATAGGCCAGAGACTGATAGATTCCTGGTTTGCTATAGTATCAAAGGTATTGGGGAGAAGGCCGGGCAGTGGGGGTGAGTGGGGAAATAGATCAGCTCATGGTTGAATGCTGGGTAGACTTGATTGGCTGAATAGCCTATTTCTGCTCCTACATCTTATGGCCCTACTTCCTTTGTCTGAACAACACCAAGGAAACAAATGGGTTTTTACAACAATCCAGTGTTTTCATACTTTTCATTACTGATGCCATCTCTGTATTCCATATTTGTTTAATAAAAGGAATTACATTTGAATTATTTTCCATTTGAACGTATGTCTCCTGTATGAATGATGTGGATGACATGTTGGTGCAATCTTGTATGTGTGATATGTTATATTTATATTGTATATAGATATGTTTTAAAGGAGATAAATTGTGGCAGGTTTTTTTAGTGTAGCTCACATACAAACACTTCAAAACAGATCTCATTTAAAATGCCAGAGCTCTGCTCAAGGCAGACAGTTCAGGCTCCAGGTGACTTTTCAGAAACTTTGACGAATGCCTATAAGGACTTCACAAGTAGGTGTTAACTGGATATGCTGTGGAATAATGGATTATTGTTTTGGAAAGCAGCAGACGAATGAACTCGGAAGATTAGGTCCGGAGCCACAGTCTGAGCGCAGTGGTTATTCTAAGAGGGTCATGTGGTTTCTTCTGAGTGACAGAGAGAGAGAGAGAGAGAGAGAGAGAGAGAGAGAGAGAGAGAGAGAGAGCGAGGGAGAGAGAGAGAATTCAGTTCTAAAGTTCAGCAGCAACAGCTGGGACTGGAACAGGACAAGCTAGAAAGCTTATGGGAAAACCCCATTTTGAAGAAGGGTTGTGTGGTTCCAACACACAAAACATAAAGTCTGTTCTACAGGCTTTATTCAAAGTAAACTTCCACAGAGCTGGCTATGAGAATTCCGTTGCAAGCTCTGAGACTGTCTTCAAAGGGCCGGATCTAGCTTATATCCCGGAGGGTGATTGACAGCTGACCGGGTGGGGCTTGGTCCATTCAGGTCAGCTGATTGACAGCCAGCCAGGTGTTGCCTTGAACCCCATGCTCTTCTGCAGGTACAGAGGTCACCCCCTGCAGTAGGCTGGTGGTGTACCAATACAGATTGTGAGTGCTTAGTTCAGCCTGGTCAAAGCCCTTGTGATCCATACAAGAGAAAATGGCTGGCTGCATAATGTTTCATTTGAAATAAGGGAAACAAAAAGGAACTCTGTAGTGACCTGAAAGAAAGAGGTTAACGTCTGGAAAACCCTGATGGGGCAAGTTTCTCTAACAATTTGTTGATGATTTACACCAAAAAAAAACCTGCCACAATTTATCTCCTTTAAAACATTTCTATATACAATATAAAATATAACATAATCCATAATATATGGGTGTTTAACAGGATTCCTTAATTAAGTGGGCAAAGGCAACAGTACAACAGGGATGCTTAATTGTCACGGCTTTTTGACTGACTGATCCTGGAGCTTTCTAGCTTCATCCCATCTTTTTACCTTCAGTAATATATTTACAATCATTGCCGCTCTGTCGCACTCACATCTACTGTCATGAAGTCCTTTGAGAGGCTTGTCATGGAGCATATCAAGCTCCTGAGACACCCCCCCCCCCCCCCGTCACTGGACCCCCTACAGTTTACATACAGATCCAATGGCTCTAAGGACGATCCCATCTCCACTGCCCTCCATCTAACCCTCACCCACTTGGAAAACAAGGACACTTATACTTGAATGCTGTTTATGGACTTCAGTTTTACATTCAACACAATCATACCTCAGTACCTGATAAGGAAATTGAGCCTGCTGGGTCTAAACACCTCCCTCTGCAACTGGATTGTTGATTACCTGTTTAAGAGCAGTCCAGATTGGTAACTGCACCTCCAAGACCATCACACTGAGCATGGGGCCTCCAGAGCTGTGTGCTGAGTCCACTCCTATTCACTCTGCTGACTGTGCAGTCAAACAGAACTTGAACAACAACAACAACTTCAGGAGGGTCCAGGGGAACACACTCTGTTGATCATTGTTGGTTCCACTGTTGAGGTTGCAAAGAGCATCAAGTTCCTTTGAGTGCACATGGCAGAGAATTTCCCCTGGTCCCTTAACTCCCCTGGTCTCCATAGCCAAGAAAACCCAGCAGTGCCTCTACTTCTTGCAAAGGTCGAGGAAGGTCCATCTCCTTCCCTCCATCCTCACTACATTCTACAGAGGATGCATCGAGGGCATCCTGTACAACTGCATCACCGCCTGATTTGGAAGCTGTAACATCACAAGACCCTGCAGAGGATAGTGGTCAGCGCAAAAGATCATTGGGGGCTCTCGTCCTACCATGAAGGATACCTACAACACTCGATGCAGGCAAAAAGCAATGAACATTGTGAAGGACTCCACACACCCCTCACGTAAACCATTCCCTTTACATCCAAATTGGGCAAAAGGCTTTTTACCCCCAAGCCATCAGTCTCCTGAACTCCCAGAACATACATGCATAGAGTACCATGGACTTTTACTGCATTCGTCTTAATATTTTAACTTCTAATTTAACATATTTATGTAAATCTGCTCCGTGATCCTGGAGTTACACTATCTCATCTTTACTGTGCAATGCATGGTATGAACGACAAATACAGGTGTCTTGACTTGAAACAAGCATAATTCAGATATAAATGTGAGTTATGGATCCAGGCTCACTAATGCTTTTCCAGTTGGCAGGGCACAGTTACTGTGGCCATACAGGAAGTTAATAAGTGTTTGGGAAGAGGAAGGTTTGCCTCATTGGGAGATGTATCCTTGTATTGCTAGCAAGAAGAAAGAAAATTGATAGAGGGCAGAAAGAGGTAAACCCCACCACACAAATGTTGTATCAAATTGCAGAGTGTCCTCCTGAATAGAATTTTCCTGGCTCTTATTTCACTTATTTCATGAGGCAATATCATATCCATGCAATGAAGCTGAAAAGCTATCCCAATGAGCATTAATTCACGTAAGATGAGGAGGCACTTTTATTTCTACCTGTTTTAGTCCCTTTGTTATCCGAACGATGGGTAAGATAATGGCAACTACAAAGGGATTACATTGGTTGGAATGATTTCAACATCAGATTATTTTGATGAATGAAAAGGTAATTACATGAACTGGGATTGAATTGATAAATTGAAAGAGGGACCATGAAAGCTGTCTGAAGTTTTGGTCCATCACTACTTTTGCAAAGCTAGGGAGAGACTTCATAAATTGTGAGAGGCTGACTTGAGAGGGGGGGGGGGGGGGGGAGAGAATTACTTTTGCTGAGATAAAAATAGTTTTACGTTGATGGAAAAATCAAAGAAGAGCAGAACAGAATAAGGAGCAAGCTGTTGTGAACACAATGACCAAGTTGTTTTGAGAGACTATTTAACGAAAGTTAGACATTTAAACTTATTTAATATCTGAGACAATCAAGCCCTGAATTCCTCCCAGATGTGGGTGTAGAAATTCTTTTGGCTGCTCAAACCTGTTCCATCACATGATAGGATCAGTGTTGACCTGCAACATAACTGGATCCATCTGCCTTGGCTCTCTGTGTTTTTATAAGATTTGAATGGCCAATGAGTCTCAAGCGTAAAGTGATTAATCGAACATTGATTTTACCTGGAGCCTCTTCTCTTCCAATACGCTTTGCAGGAAGAGTTTTTTTTTCCTAATTTATTTCCCAAATCATCTAGCTCTGGTTTTACAGTTACGTTCTGCTAACCAGATATACTTCCAATGCTTTTTATCCAAATAACTTGCCAGCCATCTTTATTTCAGCATATACAGACCGACATAATTTCTTCTCAAACTCCAACCCTTATATCCCTGGTAACATTGTGCTAAAACTTTACTACTGTCCAGGGACAATTTAGGTGAAAATCAGTAACTCTAGACAGGCATTAACCAAGGCTTTGCATAGCTGCACAAGGTGTGATAGTACAGATTCTATCACCAATGTGTATATGTACAGATGGTAGTGTAGGATGACTGTGATTGGCTGAGAGCATAGCCTCACCTACTGGCAGGTCTGAAAGGATTGCTCCTAGCCAGACCAGGTCATTCTGGACTGGTCGACCTACACGTGATATGCTCCAGTCTTTTAGTTAATAAAATTGTAGAGCGTGTCAAAAGAACCAAAGACTTGTTGATCCAAACCAAGGCTTTTATTAACTAAAAGACTGGAGCATATCACATGTAGGTCGACCAGTCCAGAATGACCTGGTCTGGCTAGGTGCAATCCTTTAAGACCTGCAAGTAGGTGTGGCTACACGCTCAGCCAATCACAGTCATCCTACACTACCATCTGTACATATACACATTGGTGATAGAATCTGTACTATCACACAAGGCTGTCTCCATTTTACTTTTTAGACATCTATAATAATGGACAACACTCTGTTAACCTGGTCAATACTGCTTGAATCTGACAACTATGTTACTGACCTGAGCTCATAAATCTCTTTGGGGCGCCACTATTCCCAGATTTTTACCATTTAAATATTTAAATTCTGTTCTATTTTGGTCCAAACCCAATAACTTCACAAATAGCAATGTTGAAATCCATCTGCCACACTTTCATCATATCACCTAATCTATCAACGTCTCCTTCTAACTTTATACTTTAGTCTGCACCACTTACAACCCACCAATCTTTATGTCATTGGCAAACGTGTATTTATGGATCATTATTGTGTTATCCAAATCATTTGTAAACAAAATAAATAGTTGAGGCCTTACCACAGAGCCTTGTGGGACTCCGTTAGTCACTTTACTATTCAGATATATTGCTTTATCCTTAATATAAATTATCTACCATTAATGTCAACCAGTAATTAACCTTCAATTCCATGAGGTTTAATTTTGGCCAAAGGGTTATGGAGGCAAATCAGCTGCAGATCAGAGTTCATTGCAGTTTCATCATGGGTCTGAAAGCATGTTCTGGAAAAACGTTCTTCCCAGTCAGAATCAGCCATCATTGCACCAATAAACTGCACCCAGAAGTTGCTTTGGGAATAGGAAAGATGACCCCCTAAAATTTACACACCTGCTTGCTACAGCAGATGAACTATAAGCTCACTCTTGTGACAGAGTATATAGAAATGTTTATGGGAGATAAATTGGAAAAGGTTTGTTAGAGAAGGTTACATACAAACACTTTAAAACAGATCTTATTTGAAATACTGGAGCTCTGCTAATGCTAGACATATCGGCCCCACAACTTTTGCAAAAACTTTGAAGAATGCTCAAGAGACTTCACGAATGGATTGTTGTTTAAAAAAGGCAACAGATGAAAGAGCTTGTTGGAGCTGCAGATTGTCTGGAAGAGAACTTGTTCTAAGAGGGTCATGTGGCTTTGCAAGTAGAGAGAGTCAAACAGGTTTTCTCAGAGAGAGAGAGAGAGAGAGAGAGAGAGAGAGAGAGAGAGAGAGAGAGAGAGAGAGAGAGAGAGAGAAAGAGAGAGAGAGAGAGAGAAAGATTCTGCAGTGTTACAGCCAGTAGAAGTAGCTGGGAATGGAAGAGGACAAGCTGGCAAGGTTGTGGAAAGCCTTTTGGAAGATAGCCTGGTCAAAGCTCTTGTGGTTTATGCAAGAGGAGAGGACTAGCGTCAAATGTTTCCTTTGGAATAAGAGAAACTAAAAGGAACTCTGTAGTGACCTGAAAGAAAGAGGTTATCATCTGGAGAACCCTGAAGGGACAAGTTTCGTCAGCCAGACACTGGAGTGGCTGATGTAAGTGCATCAGTTGTGGATGTCCCGGAACAACAAATCTCTCTCTGAAAACCAACAAGATCCTTCCTGAGTGGTAACCATTTGCCTTTCAAGCACCAATGCCTGGTGAACTTGATAAATGTTAAATTCTGTGCACAGTATAAGAATTGCCTCCAACCAGTGAACTTGGAGGAATGAGATTGGACTGTAAACCAAATAATTTTTCTGAACTTACACACACACACATTACATAGACATGCACCTAGAATTAGAAGGAGGCCTCGTTAGGTTAAGTAAGTCAATAGTGATAAGATAAAGTTTGATTCTATTTTTATGTTTAAAGATAATTAAAAGCAACTTTTTTTAAGCAACCATTTTTCGTGGTGAATATTTCTTGCTGCTGGGTTTTGGGGTCCTCTGGGCTTGTAACACACTCTGATGAACACTTCCCAACCAGGACTTCTCATTGGCATCTTCTCACATGGATGAATCATTCGTAAAACAGCCCATCGAATGGATAAATGGTTTGTTGTCTTTTACCTAAGTACAATTTACAGGTGCAACTAAATTCTTACTTGGCTCCAACTCCCCAGGTACAGAAAAAACACAACACGGGGCACATGAAAAAAAGAGAAAGAAGAGATAATAATGTACAAGGAAGAGGGAAAGTAATAAATATATATCCACAGTTGGAAATAAATTACAGTGCAAAATCATTTGCCGGGTCAGTCGTGCTGCCTGATCTTCGGTGACCCTGAGCTATTGTGATGGTACTTAAGACATTTTAAGAGCTTGATATCTGTTGAAAACTGTAATCCTGAACCTAGATAATAACAGCAGCTTATGGGATACTGACGTTTGCTCTGATGAAGAGCAAATGCACATCCATGAAAGGTTTACATATTCAGATTGTCTGGTTATAGAGCCTGAATGATCAGAAAATGGAAATATGAAGTTGGTTGACATCTAATGTCATGGAAAATGGCAATGGAAAAGAAAAGAAGATTCTTAGGCCAAGTGCAAGTGAGCAAAATGGGGAAGGAAGGAATTGTGTCCAAAGATATATGGTGAAGGGTCCTAAGTTTAACAGTCCTGGTAAGGTCATTACAGATTTTCAAAACTCTCAACAGTCCTCTGGAATGAAGCTGCTGGCACAGACCCCTCAGCTCTCTCCATGCTTCCTGATATATTTTTTGGCAGAGTAAACCTTTTCCTTCCTGGCCTTGGCATGTCATCCAAAGCCGTGTCTAAAGATCAGCATGCATTGGCTAGCGAAATTAACAGCCCTTGAACAGCATTGAAAACACCATTTTCTTGTCAAAAATATGGTATTCCCACGAGGTTTTCCATCCTCCCTGGTGCTGAGCTGCCTGTAAACAGTGTGATTAGTTCTGGCATCTCGTCTTTTATTATTACAGCTGGAGATACGCGAACAGCAGGTCAAAGCAAGTCTCTCTCTCTGCCTGAGGACTGATCAAGGGTTTTGTTGCTCTTCATTGTCACATCCCTTACAAAAATGGTTCGATGCAGGAACAGCATCCACCGCCTCCTCGGGAACCTTTCGAAGGAGTAGCGTGCTCCTTTTAAATGTTTAAAATTCATGATGATGAAATGTGATTGGTTGAGGCACCTCCAACTACCTTGCCCAAGGAAATGCTTTCAATGGTTTTAAGTAAGTGTTTTATCAATATTAGGAGAGATAGACACCTGAATTGGTTCCCTGCTGGAATGCACCCAAGATGAAACCTTGATACTATTTGCTTTGGTCTCAGGGACTATGGATAAACTGAGGTCAACATTTGGTTTGCTAAGTTATGGTGTGTAGGTAACTGTTTGCAAGATGTGCATCAGCAGCCCTGGTAAATTTGGGTACACAGCACGGTAACAGGCCATTTTGCCCCACAAGCCCGTGCCGCCCAATTTACACCCAATTAACCTACAACCCCCAGGGCATTTTCAATGGTGGGAGGAAAGCAAATCCTCTAGGGAAAACCCACGCAGACACGAGGAGAACATACAAATTCCTTACAGACAGTGCAGGATTCAAACCCCCCCCCCCCCACACTGTAAAGACGCTACGCTGACTGCTACGCCAACTGTGCTGCCCGTATGCTCGGAACACTTATTGGAAAATTATACTACATATTTTGGCGTGCAAGTCAAATCTTGAAACCCTCAAATCGCACTCAAAAATCAGGGGTCAACGTACACCAGATACAAAAGTGAGACCTTAATTTCATCGACAAAAAAAGCATATAAGATGAGCCTTTTGAACACCAATCTATGACAAATTTTCAAGCTACTTGAAAGAGTCCTCTTCTCATTGAACATTGTTTCTTTGGTATTTTTCTTAAAGCATCTTCATTCTTTCTCCAATCTATTACCAACCTCCCATCTTTCTCAAATGTCCTTACAGCAGCCCAGTTACTGGATTTTTTGGCCAATTCTATTATTTTTAACTTAAAACTCACTTCATACTTTTGTCATTTTGCTGGAGGATCCATGATAACAACCACTTCCAACAATCCCCAACAGCTCAGTCAATGGGGGGAGGGGTTCAATTTATATGCTCGCTAGATGATAAAATCATGAAAATGGGGACCCAACTTATATGAAGGTCGACTTATGCGCCAAAATATATGGTAATTCCCATCTGTTAATATCATGTTATCAGTAGCAAGTTGTTCCTTAGTAATTTGTTTGTCAGTTATTTAATTTGCAGACATATGGAAATGTATTGAAAGCGAATGTAAATATACTGAGAAATGACATAATACCTCAGCTAATGGGAACCTAATTCAGAGCAAATTTTTTAAAAAAATTAAGAAAAGCAGAGTACACTGGTATTGGTGAAATAAAAGCAGAAAAGTTTTTGAAATACATTGTAACCTAGATTTTCGAATCAGACGTGGCATCAAACCACCATGATGAAGCCCAGTACCCCAGAGCTAGCCCTGAGTTAGACCACCTTTTCTCTGGCTACTCGAAGCATTTTAAGGCCAATGAATATAAATGAAGTGAAACTAAAGTCTGCCTTTTTGACTTTGATTTTTCCCAAGGTTTAAATGCTCACTGAGAAAGTAGAACATAAAGCATTACAGCACAGTACAGATCCTTCATCCTACTCCACAACAATCCAATTTTTTCACTCCTCCCACCCATAACCCTCTATTTTTCTTCCTTGTGTTTAAGAAGGGCCCTTTGAATATCCCCATTGTACCTCCGGCAAAGCATTTTAGACACCCATCGCTGCCTGTGTAAAAAAAATACTCCTGACATCTCCCCTAAAGTTTCCTCCACTCACCCTAAACACACGTCCCCTGGTATTGCCGCCCCAGGGCAAAAGGATGCTAGCTGCCCGCCCTATCTAAGCCCCTCTTAATCTTATACACCTCCATGAAGTCACCTTATTCGCTCTGTCAACCTTGCTTCATAAGACATGCTTCTCCTATTCAGGCAACACCTAGGTAAATCTCCTTGGCATCCCATCCGAAGCATCGACACCCTTCCCACAATGAGGTGTCCAGAAATGAATGCCATACTCCAAGAAGATTCCACAATATATAACAAAAAGCTGCATGTCTGTATCTAATTACAATTGCCAATTCCTCATCCTTGCCACCTCTACTAGTGGCTTTCCAACTGGATATTCAGTACATATGCTGTCATTATAAATGGGAATAGGAACATAGGAAGTAGGAACAGGAGTAGGCCAAAAATGGCCCATCGAGCCTGCTCCGCCATTCAATACGATCATGGCTGATCTAATTTATGACCTAACTCCACCTACCTGCCTTCTCCCCATATCCCCTAATTCCTCTATCATGTAAAAATTTATCTAACCGAATTTTAAATATGTTTAATGAGGCAGCCTCAACCACTTCCCTGGTTAGAGAATTCCAAACATTCACTACTCTCTGGGAAAAACTATTTTTCCTCATCTCTGTCCTAAATCTATTCCCCCAAATCTTGAGACTGTGTCCTCTCGTTTTAGTTTCCTCGGCCAGCTCAAAAAACCTTCCTAGATCTATCCTATCCATACCCTTCATAATCCTATATGTTTCTATAAGATCTCCTCTCATTCTTCTGAACTCGAGCGAATACAATCCTAGACGATTTAATCTTTCATCATAAGTCAACCCCTTCATCCCAGGGATCAACCTAGTAAACCTCCTCTGGACCGTCTCCAAAGCCAGTATATCCTTCCTCAAATATGGAGACCTGAACTGGACACAGTACTCCAGGTGCGGTCTCACCAGTACCTTATACAGTTGCAACATGACCGCCCTACTCCTGAATTCAATTCCTCTAGCGATGAAGGCCAACATTTCATTTGCCTTCTTAATAACCTGCTGCACCTGCAACCTAACTTTTTGCGATTCATGCACAAGCACTCCCAAGTCCCTCTGCAAAACAGCATGCTGTAGTTTTTCACCCTTTAAATAATATTCAGCTCTTTAATTGTTCTTGCCAAAATGGATAACCTCACACTTAATAACATCTGCCAGACCTTTGGCCACTCATCCAGCTTAACTATATCCCTCTGCAGACTCTCCACATCCTCATTACAATTTGCTCTTCCACTCAATTTGGTGTCATCTGCAAACTTGGCTACACCCCATTTTGTCCCCTCCTCCAAGTCATCAATGTAAATGATGAACAGTTGTGGGCCTAACACTGACCCTTGCGGCACCCCACTTACCACTCTCTGCCAACCTGAAAAACTCCCACTTCTCCTGACTCTCTGTCTCCTGTCAGACAACCAATTTTCAATCCAGGCCAATACACTTCCCCGGACTCCACTTTCCTGTAACTTACTGAGAAGTCTCTTGTGTGGCACCTTATCAAACGCTTTCTGGAAATCCAAATATACAACATCAACCTGTTCCCCTCTATCCACCGCACCCATTATATCCTCAAAGAATCCTAACAAGTTTGTCAAACAAGATCTTCCCTTTCTAAAGCCATGCTGCGTCTGCCTGATTGAACCCTTACATTCCAAAAGTTTCACTATTTCACTATTTGCTGACACAACCTCAAAAAAACATGGTCCCCATAGACCAGACAGGCTTTCAGTTTTTTATGTGTCTCAGCAAGTCTGTCAATAAATTGTTTCACATCCTTACATCCTCAGGATCAGTTCACGATTGGATGCGGTTGGGGGGGGGGGGGGTGCAAACTTGGTGGGCTGAGTAGCCTATTTCTGCTCCTACATCTCTGTGGAAAAACACCTCTGCTACGGCCACAGCCATCTTATGGCCAAGGGTACAGCTGCTGTTAGCTCCTATGGCATGCGATCATTCACTGTCATTGAAATCATCGCCTATTAGCTCTGCATAAATTCATTGAGAAAGCCACCAATGTGAATTCTCAGTAATACAATTGGCCTTTAATTTTTTGCAATTGCACCAAGAAACTGGATAAATTTAATCAAATGACAAGATCCCCCAAAGGGACAAAAATGACATGTGCAGCTGATAGGCTTCTCCCAAGATCTCACTCTGTCTCCCTTTCCCTGCACCAAGTGTCTATGGTCCTGGGAACATGTTTGCTACCATGTCTGTGGTGAAGAACATGTGCAAAAATATTTTAGTTTTACTCCACTGAATTATAGAAGTGGGTTAAAACTTATGTAATATGTAATTATCATGGAGAATTTCAAAAGGAGCTGTTGGGAGGAACTTCATGCAACATCTCTGGAGGTAATGGGGTGATAAGCAGGTCTAGAGCCCATGGCAGATATGCTGTGATTTTAGGACTGGGAGTCATCTGTGCTGAGGGGAAACTCACATTTCTGCCTTTAGTTATGGAAGGAGAAGCTGTGGATCAAAACAGTCAAGCATACCCTGGAGGAATGTAGTGGAAGAGAAGTCTATGCGGGGATAGTTAAGAAACACATCACTCCGCATTGGTGGCTTGGCTGCAACATGAGCTCTTGTATCCATTTGTGCAAGTCTCACTCAGATACGTGGACTGGGTCTGAATGGGTGGACTTCACACAGTCTTGTTTGTGGATTCTTTCAGAATGTCAGTGTAGAGATTAAAGTAGAAGGGAACCAGGATGTGAGGGTCCAGAAAGTGGAAAATAGAATAAATTCAAAAATAACGTGCAGCAAAAATGACAGAAGGGCCAGGCAGATGGAAAGACAGGATAATTTGCCGTACAATAAAAATGCAACAGAATTGGTAAAAGAAAACACAGATAAATAGATGCATGAGTTGGCCATTTGGCCCTTCAAGCCTACACCGCCATTCGATATGATCATGGCTGATCAGTACTCAGTTTCTGCCTTCTCGCTGTACCCCTTGATCCTCTAAACCTCAAGGGAAGGGCCAAATCTAACCTACACTTAAATATTGACAAGGAACTGGGCTCAACTACTTCCTGTGGTAAAGAATTCCACAGATCTACCACCCTCTGAGAGAAGAAATTTTTCCTCATCTCAGTCCTAAAAAACTTAACCCTTATCTTAAACTGTGACCCCTGGTTCTGGTTTTGCCCAGCATTGGAAACAACCTACCTATGTCTAGTCTGTCTAAACCCTTAAAAATTTTATGTTTCTATAAGATCTCCCCCCCTCAATCTTCTAAATTCCCAAGAATACAAGCCTAGTCTATCTAACCTTTCTTCATATGCAAGTCCTTCCATCCCTGGTATCATTCTAGTGAATCTCCCCTGCACCCCCTCCATGGCAAGGATGTCCTTCCTCAGATAAGAAGACCAAAACTTCACACAGCACTCCAAGTGTGGTCTCACCAAGGCCCTGTACAGCTGTAGCAGGATCTCTGTACTCCTGTACTCATATCCTCCTGCTATGAATGCCAACATACCATTTGCCCTCCTTGCTGCCTGCTGTACCTACATGCCCACTTTCAACGACTGATGCACAGCAACACCCAAGTCTCTCTGCATCTCCCTTTTACCTAAACAGATACCATTTAGATAATAGTCCACTTTCCTGTTCTTACCTCCAAAGTGGATAACCTCACATTTATCCACATTATATTGCATTTGCCACATCTTGGCCCACTTGCCTAACTTGTCCAAATCACTCTGCATCTTCCTAGCATCCTCAACACAGCCAACCCCACTACCCAACTTCGTGTTGTCTGGATACTGGTACTTAAATGTGCGGAACATTAGAAATAAAGTAGATGGCCTTGTTGTACAGCTACAGATTAAAAGATATGACATTGTGGCCATCACCGAGACATGGCTTAATGATGGATGTAATTAGGAGCTGAATGCCCAAGACTACACGGTGCATAGAAAAGATAGGCAGGTAGTTAGAGGGGGTGGCGTGACCCTGACGGTAAGCAATGATATAAAATCACTAGAAAGAAGGGACATAAGGTTGGAAGAGGTGGAATCCTTATGGGTTGAGTTAAGAAATGGCAAGGGTAAAAGGACTCTATTGGCAGTTATATACAGGCCCTCAAATAGCAGCCAGGAAGTTAACGAGTTACAGCTGGAAATGAAAAAAAAGAATGTCAGAAGGAAAATGTCAAAATAAGGATTTTAACACGGAAATGGGATTGGAAAAGTCAGCAAGATACTGGAACTCAGTAGAGAGTGTTTGTAGAATGTCAACAGGATGGCTTTCTTTGGAACAGATTGTCAATAAGCCCACAAGGGGATCGATGGTTTTGGATTGGGTCATGTGTAATTAACCTGAGGTGATCATGGAATCAAAGGTAATGGAACCCTTAGGATGTCGTGATCATAACATGATAGAGTTCCATTTCAAATTTGAAAAGGAAAAGCTGATATCAGGTGTGAGAGTATTTCAGTGGAACAAAGGGAATTACAGTGGTGTGAGAGAGGAGTTGGCCCAAGTTGACTGGAAAAGTAAGCCAGAGCAGAACAGAACAGGGCAGAGCAGAACTGGATGATATTTCTACAAGGAATAACGAAAGTGCAGGATAGATATATTCCAAGAAAAAGGAACATTATGAATGGAAAAAATGGCACAAATGTGACCAAGAAGTGAGGTTAAGGCTAAAATAAAAGCAAAAGTGAGGGCAGACAAGGAAGCAAAAATTAATGGGAAAATAGAGAACTGGGAAACTTTTAAAAACACAGAAAGAGACAAAGAAAGTCATTAGGAAAGAAAAGATGAATTTTAAAAGGTTATTGGCAAATAACATACAAAAGGAAACTGAGTTTTTTTTAAATATATGAAGAATAAAAGAGAGATAGATAGATGTAGGACCAACTGAAAATGATCCTGGAGAAATTATAATGGGTAACAAAGAGATGGCAGAGGAACTAAATGAGTATTTTGTGTCAGGCTTCATTGAGGAAGACAATAGCAATAGACTTGATAGTCAGAGGTATCAGGGAATAGAATTAAGTACAGTCAGGATTACCAGAGAGAGAGTGCTTAGAAAGATAAATGGACAAAAGATAGATAATTCTCATGGACCTAATGAGGTGCACCAATGGGTTCTGAAGGAGGTGGTCTTGGAGATTGTAGAGGCATTGGAATTGATTTTCCAGAAATCAAAAGACTCAGGCATGGTTCCAGTGGATTGGAAGGTCATAAATGTAGTTCCACTGTTTAAGAAAGGAGGGAGGCAGAATAAAGGAAATTATAGGCTTATTAGTCTGTCAATGGTAGTTGGAAAGTTATTGGAGTCGATCCTCAAAGAGGAGGTTATGAAATGCCTTGAGGTTCATGACATGATAGGTCCAAGCTAGCATGGTTTTATGAAGTGAAGATCCTGCCTGACCAACCCATTGGAATTTTTTTATGTAATCTCAAGCAGGATGGACAAGGGAGAGGCTGTGGATGTTGTGTATCTGGATTTTCAAAAGGCCTTTGATAAGGGGCCGCATAAGAGGCTGGTTAATAAGATGAGAACCCATGGAATTAGAGGAAAGTTATTAGATTGGGTGGAACATTGGCTGATAGGCAGAAAGCAAACGGTGGGAATAAAGGTATCCTGTTCTGGTTGGTTGCCGGTTACTAGTGGTGATCTGTAGGGGTCAGTGATGGGGCTGCTTCTTTTTACATTGTATATTGATGATTTAGATTATGGATTGAATGGTTTGTGGCCAAGTGTTCAGATAACACCAAAATCGGTGGTGGAGTAGGAAGTGTCGAAGAAACCGACAGGTTGCGGGAAGACTTGGACACCTTAGGAGAGTGGGCAAAGAATGTTGAGAAATGTACGGGTGTAAATTTTGGAAGAGGAAATAAACAGGCAGATATTATTTTGATGGGGAGAAAATTCAAAATTTGAAAGTGGAAAAGGACTTGGGGGTCCTCATGCAGGTTAACCACCTTGTTGGACTGGTAGTGAAGAAAGTAAATACTATACAG
Source organism: Narcine bancroftii (assembly GCF_036971445.1). Taxonomy (NCBI): domain Eukaryota; kingdom Metazoa; phylum Chordata; class Chondrichthyes; order Torpediniformes; family Narcinidae; genus Narcine; species Narcine bancroftii. The sequence continues at coordinate 228,229,053 of NC_091471.1, forward strand.
GTACACAATCCTTTATCCGGAACCCTTGGGGGACAGTGTGTTCTGAATTTTGGAATTTTCCGGATTTCAGAAAAACAGATTTAATCCCAGCTGAATTGTGCTGCCGTATCCAACCCCCTCACCCAACCGACTCGTGCTGCCGGTCTCTAGCCCATCCAACTCGTGCTACTGGTCTCTCCCCCTCACCTGCCTGACTTGCGCTGCCGGTCTCTCGCCCGCCCGACTCGTGCTGCAGTTTTCCCCCCTCATCTGCCTGACTCACGCTGCGGTCTCTCGCCCGCCCGACTCATGCTGCAGTTTTTCCCCCTCGTCTGCCTGACTCACGCTGCGGTCTCTCGCCCGCCCGAGTTGTGCTGCAGTTTTTCCCCCTCGTCTGCCTGAGTCATGCTGCAGTCTCTCTCCCCACTTGCTGGTTTTTGGAGCTTTCGGATATTAGATGTCCGGATAAAGGATTGTGTAACTTTATTGGCATTCATTTCAAAAGGAAGTGTTAAGAGTAAAGAGGTATAGATGAGGCTCTATGGGGCACTGGTGAGACCTCATTCAGAGTACTCTGTGCAGTTTTGGACCCCCTATCTTAGAAAGGATGTAATGGTGTTGGAGAGAGTACAAAGAAGATTTACCAGGATGATTCCTGGAATGCAACGCTAACATATGAGGATCATTTAGCAGCTCTTGGACTGTATTCATTGGAGTATAGGAGAATGAGAGGGGATCTCATAGAAACATCTTGAATGCTGAAAGGATTGGACAGAGTAGATGCAAATAAGATGTTTCCCTTGGTGGGTGAATCCATGGAAAGAGGGCACAGTCTTGGAATTAGAAGGTACTCATTTAAAACAGGGATGAGGAGACATGTCTTTAGTCGGAAGGTGGTGGATTTATGAAATTTGTTGCCACATGCAGCTGTGGAGGTCCAATCATTGGGGGAGTTTCAGGCAGAGATTAATAAGTAGGGATATGGGGAAAAAGCTGGAATTTGGAACTAGATGTAAGAATGGTTCAGCCTAGGGAAGATTTGCGGAGCAGACTCGATGGGGTAAATGGACTACTTCTGTTCCTTTAACTTGTGATCTTATGTGATCCCTTGCATGATAATTTAGCAATACCTGGATAAGGACATGAAGGAGAATAGCACTGTGACAAAAACATGCACTTACACCACAGCCACATCAATTTTAGGAGCTTGATAATTACTTCCTCTTGCAACACAGCTTGGGTTCTCAGTTCATAGAATCAGATAGGTAGAGCTGGTTCCAGCGCGTAGAATGACTCAAAGACTAGTTGACTCAAACCAAGGCTTTTATTAGCAAAAGACTGGAGCGTATTATATTGAGGTCGACCAGTCCAGACTGACCTGGGTCTGGTTAGGAGCAGCCCTTTATGACCTGCCAGTAGGTGTCGCTACAGCTCTCAGCCAATCACTATTACGATATGTAAATATATGCAAATATATACATTGGTGAGAGTATCCTGTACTATCACACCGGTGTCTTCCACCTATCTCCCCGATGTTGGCATGATGAATAATACCATCAGTATGTACTTGCTGAGTGAACATACATACACTTCATATAGGTGTGCAGGAATATTAATCCTTCCAACTCAAGCGAGATTCTAGTCCAGTCATGCTCAAACTTTTTTTGTCGATGACCCCCTTTGGACTCGGCTCAAAGGGCCCCCTTCACTGTGAAGCAGTCAAGTTTTGGTTTCTTCCATACGGCTCTCCCCCAGCTACCCACCAAAAAAAAAGACATGAAAAGAAATCTTTATATTACGTGAGGTGAAAGAAAACAAACTTTAACTTAGATGCGATATGACCCTGCCGGGTTGGGGGGGGTGGGGGTTGAGGGGCAGTGTAGAGTTCCCTTGAGACTGGCTGCTCTCGACCATCCATTTCAGAACCAATATTTTCCTTGAAGTAAGCGTATATTTAATTTTCTTTAAGTTCAGTTTGTTATCTCCTAATAATTTGTTATTTTGTCGAATAGGTTTTCAACTTATTTGTTGGCAGCTCATTACTTGTTTTGTCAGTAAACAGTAATTCTTTCAAGAGGTAACTTTAATTGATTTGTGTGTATGTTTGCATGGCGATGCAATCGTAGCAGTCTTTCTTCTGTATACTGTAGCACAGCAAAATACGTCTGGTAGCTTTCCACTGCCACTGTCTCTAATCTATTCAGATGTGACATCACTTCTCATTCAGTGCAAGTGACTGCTGTATCTCTTTTATGCAATGCATCTGCACAAAACCTCAGCCTGATTAGTAAGGTCTCCTAGTCAAACATAGTAATCAACTCCCTCTAATTAAGAGAATGTTTGGAGTTTCATTCTGAGCTCTCTCTGTGTTGAAGTTCTGGTCACGTAGATGCACAAACAGTACCGGCATGGTATGGCTCCATTCTGTGACAGGAACAGACGAGATCTCAGCAGTTCATGCCCATTAAGAGCACAACCCCATGCAATCTCTATCCTTGCATGTCTGCACCATTCAGTGATGTGGTATATTACATGCCGGACAGAGCCAAGGTTACTTGCCATCCAGCATCGACTATAAATTGTTCTGAGAATCAATTATATTCGAATGTAAATGTTGCAAGACATTGCTTTGAAGAGCATCACATAAAAAAAAAAGATCTTATTCAACAGGGTCGAATAGTCTGAATTGCAGGTGGTCCATGCTGACAAGGATTCAGGCCCAAATCACTCGACTAATTGCTGGGAATGATGTTCAGTCGGCACAGTAGGAGAGGTTCCACAGGTGGCTTTGAGTTTGATTATGTCTTACATGGATGCAATTACAGCGCATCTCAAGCAATGAAAAAGCAAAGAAAGAGGTCTTTGAAAATTTCAGCCCAAGAAGCATCACAGGGTGGCAGATGGCAACTTTGAAGTTGCAAAAGACTGAGTGCATAAATATGAAAGGTTACTAATGAGGCAGCAGTTTGGAAAACAACAGGGATTTCAGTGTGAAGCTGGCATGCTAACAGCCTTCAAACTTTGAATGAAGAAAGGAACTACCAAAAGTACTTCTCCATCTGCTGTGCTCCTCAGATCACCCACAGAGTTGAAGCCAATGTCCAGAAAAGATCAGACACAATGCTGAACAGAGAATAAAATAAGCTTTAAATGCTTCATCCCAGCTGTTAGATCATTTGGTGCATCTGTAAAGTAAGCCTCTTATTACTTGAATATGGATACATGGATGGTATCCTTCCATTGAGAATGAAGATATGATTACTCGGTATTCTGTTTTCAAATGTTATTGTGCTCTCTGCCATCTCCAGTGGGTACCAAATGGTAGTTTCTAGTGTTACGAGCCCAAAGGATCCCAAAACCCAGCAGCAATAGATATTCACCAAGACAAATGGTTACTGAAGAAAAGTTGCTTTTAATTATCTTTAAACATGAAAATAGAATCAAACTTTAACTTATCACTATTGACTTACTTAACCTAACTAAACCCCCTTCTAATTCTAAGCCCACATGTATGTAATGTGTGTGTAAGTTCAGAAAAGTTCTTTGGTTCACAGTCCAATCTCACTTCTTATTCCTCCAAGTTCACTGGTTGTAGGCAATTCTTATACTGTGTACAGATTTGGTGCTTGAAAGGTAAATGGTTACTGCTCAGGAAGGTTCTTGTTGGTTTTCAGAGAGAGATTTGTTTTACGATGGACACCCAGCAACTTCAGCGTCTTGCTGATGAAACTTGCCTCTTTCAGGGTTCTCCAGATGGTAACCTCTTTTTTTCAGGTCATCACAGAGTGCCTTTTTGTTTCTCTTATTCCAAGTGAAACATTAGACAGCCAGTCCTCTCCTCTTGCATGAACCAAGAGGACTTTGACTAGGCTGAACCACTTAAAACCTGTCTGCCGCGTGGGGTTTTACACAAGCTTGCCAGCTTGTCCTGTTCCAGTCCCAGCTGCTGTTGCTGGCTGTAACGCAGTAGAAGTGGTATCTCTCTCTCTCTCTCTGAGAGAAAGCCTGTTTGACTCTCTCTGCTTGCAAAACCGCATGACCCTCTTAGAACCACTCCAGACAATCTGCGACTCCAACAAGATCTTTCATCTGTTGTCTTTGTTGTAAACAACGATCCATTAGTGATGTCTCTTGGCACTCTCCAAAGGTCTTGCAAATACTGTTGACCCCGATATGTCTAGCATGGAGCAGAGCTCCAGTATTTTAAATAAGATCTGTTTTAAAGTGTTTGTATGTGACCCACTCTAAGAAATCTTTCCCAATTTATCTCCTAAAAACATATCTATATACTCTGTCGCACTAGAGAGTAGTGTCAAGATGCTAATGGTAACAACAACTTAGATTTAGGTGGTGCTTTTAATGCAATATAACAATTAATCTGAACCCAATATGAGGGTTGCCAGACTAGGAACCAATGTGCGTCAGTGAGTCCAGGAGTGAACAAGGGAGAAAAAAAAAGTTGGAATGGAGGAAGCAGTGTGAATTCAAACTCATGGAGGCAAGAGGCAGGCCAGCAGAGCTTGGAATAACCTAGTCTGGAGAACATCAGAAGCAGGAGTTAGACATCCGGGCTGTCAAGCCTGCTTTGCCATTCAATGAGATGATTGCTGATCAGATGATAGGCTCATCACTAACTAGCTGCCTTTCTCCCCAAATCTCTTAATTCCCCTGCTGTGTAAAAATCTATCCAACCTTATCTTGAATCTATTTACCGAGGTAGCTTCCACTACTTCAATGGGCAGCAAATTCCACATTCTGGGAAAAGCAGTTCATCCTCATCTCTGTCCTCAATCTACTATCCTGCATCTTGAGGTTATGCCCCTAGTTCTTGCCTCTCCCACCAATGGGAACAACACCAACCTCATCTATGCCTTTCATAATTTTATACATTTCTATGAGAGCCCCTATTCTTCTGAATTCCAGTGAGTACAGTACACGGGGAAGAATTTCATTATCAATTGAACTCAGGACAAGATAACCAAAGTAGAAATAGAGGGATTTAGTGATGACCTGGATAGAGTGTTAGATAAAACAACAGTGTCCAGCTCAGTCTCAGTCAGTTGTCGATCGAGAGCAGAAGAAGCCAATGGCAAGTGATCAAGTTGTGTTGGAGATAATGATTTCCCCGTTGGCTGCGTCTGGGCAATCTTGAACAGTTTGTCAATCTGCAAGCTGATGGGGTGCAGATAAATGACTGGCATATTGAATGAAGCAAGGCTCGCTCACCCTGCCGAGTGGCAGTCCTTGTGACCATTTGGGAAGCCAAATGAGGAAAACGGTGGCTCTATGTTTAATCTCTTTTCGCTAATGCCACAAACTTTTCAAACTTGTTTACATTCAGGGGTGGAGGCATGATCAGAATGCCTCACTTCTCCCCAATCGTTTTGCATCAGCAGGATTTAGCTGGGAAGGGAACTGAGCATTAAAGCTAGATAGGACAGGTGTCCATAGCCTCCGCAGATTTTTGCCGTGTCCTGGGCAACCATATCCTGGAACTAATGCTGAGATCCAATGGCAGGAACCTCCATTGAGAAGTTTTCGTTCTGTTCTTTGACATCCATGTAAAGCAGGTTCATGAACGGAATCCATGACCAAGCAAGGCTAAAGTAAGGAAACATCTTAATTGAATCCTGGAAAAAAATAATTTTCAGCGGTCATGTACAAAGTGTTTTGGCTTTGTTTCTCTTGAATTACATCCAACTCTGACAGACGGACACTTTAAAAGACTCACATATACACCACTGAGTATGTAGTCTGCCAGAGGCTTTAATGTTTCTTAATGAAGCTGCAGATGCAGACAGTATACCAGTCAAAGCATCCACAAATGTCTCAGATCTGCTTCAGAAATCTAAAAGCAAAGCTGTCTGCAAGAGACTGAGGATATTAAAGTCAGATGGTGACTGTGGACACATATGTGGTGCAAATGGTCGAGAGTCTGGACTCATAAAGCTTGATTTGGAAGAAAACTGGAACAGGAAGAGTTAAGGGCAGATTGCACATAATCCCCAGCCTTAAACTTCCACCTATTATTGATGAATAAACACATTTAACCTTCGTATTGATGTTCACTCTATTGCAGTAAATGCACAACATAAAACATTTACTGCCTAAGTATTCCCACTCCATACCTGAAACTTAAGACCTTTGTTATCTCATTACTTCAGAAAAGCTGCATCATGTGGGGAAACAATAAAAAGGAACATAAATCTAACATGAGGAGATAGCCATCTGCAAATCCATATATGCAGAACGAAAGAGCTTATTCACGTCATGTCTTTCAAAGCTGCTGGCCATCTATTATAATAGTCTTTTGAACAAGTAATTAAGTGGGCATCTGTAGTCTGTAAGTGAATAAAATGTGTTGCATGAGTGCACAGCCAAGGTGATTGGTTATTTTCCACTTTAACAGATCAAGCTGGCTTTCATTCAGCAATAATGAACCACATTTCACTGACAAGGAACAAGCAGGTAGAAATCTGCTTTGGAACAGACAGCCAGGCTGCTGAGTAAAATTATTGTGGGTAGAGAGACTGTGTCCCTTGCATATACTGTGCAGAAAATTACGTGGCAAAGATGCTCAGGAGTCTTCAAGTCAGCTTTCATTCCACATAAAATGCAGAAATATCATTTAAACCAGCAAGAATAGCCTCATCTCCAACATCATGAACATCTGCAACATCCATGTCAGGCTGTTGATTTATTTTGGCAGCACGGTTAGCCTTTACAGCACCAGCGATCGGGGACTGGGGCTGTAAGGAGTTTGTACATTCTCCCTGTGTCTGCCGGGTTTTCCCCGGGGGCTCCGGTTTCCTCCCACTATTCAAAATGTATGGTGGGGGGTGGTGGGTGTAGGTTAATTGGGTGTAATTGGGTGGCAAGGGCTCATGGACAGAAATGACTGTTACCGTGCTGTCTGTCTAAAATTTTTTTAAAAGTCATCTATTTATTTATTTGTATATGTGAATGCATGTCCTACATATGGATTATTTGTCTGTATGTGTGCGATGTCTTGTTGTTTGTCTGCATGCTTTTCCACTGAGGACTGGAGAACTGATTCGTTGGGCTGTACTTATGAAATTAGGTGACAATAAACTTGACTTAACTTGGTCATATTAACGACAGCTCGATGTTCAACACCTTCGTACCTGCAAGCCATGGCCAAGCTAAAGGACTTGCCCATCCGATTGCAACTGGATCCGCGACTTCCTCTTTGGCAGACCCCAGTTAGTGAAGATTGGCAATCTCATCAATATTGGCCACTCTGACTATTAACACAGGGACTGACCCAGGCTCTGCATTTAGTTCCCTGTTCTATTCCTTGTACACCCATGACTACAAGTTCAGCTCCAACTCATAGAGGGTGATAACCATTGGTGGCCAAATAACTGGAAATGATGAATTTTTGCACTAGGATTATTGCAAATTTTAAATTTTAAATTTAGACGTACAGCACGGTAACAGGCCCTTTCGCCCCATGCTGCACAATTACATCCAATTGACCTACAACCCCCGGTGCATTTCAAATGGTGCAAAGATACCAGAGCCCGTCAGGGAAAAAAAAAACACTGAGACATTGGGAGAATCTACACACTCCTTACAGACAGCACAGGACTTGGACCCTGGCGCTGTAGCACAATTGTGCTAACTGCTGCGCTTACTATGCCACTCTAAATATTTGTTAACTATCTATTTTATGTATTGTTGTCTTTTATAAATTCAATTGTCTATGATTATAGATTTTTATTTTACAAATATCTTTTGGGCTGCAGGAAGTAAGAATTTTGGTGCAAATGCACATTGTACAATGTGTATGAGACTAGAACACCAATGATCACAGCAATAGCAGAGCCAAGTTCCGTTCCAATACTACCTATATATTTGCAATTTGGCTGAATAATGAGTGAAGATGAGCCAGAATATACAGGGAGATTGAGAATCTAGTTGGATGGTTCCAGAACAATGTTGCCCTCAACATCTGCATGACCAAGAAGTGGAAGAGGCATGGTTGGGGAGACAAGGACAAAAGAGCGCATCTTCAGTATTCAAGCGAGCCTAGTTAAAACAGGGATTTGAAGGAATTTCTTTAGCCAGAGAGTTGTGAACCTCTGGAATTTGCCTCCAGAGGTGGCTGTGGAGACCAAACCGTAGGTGTATTTAAGGGAGATATTGTAGATAGCTGAATAATCAGGGAATCAAAGTTTATGGGGAAAAGGCAGGGGAGTGGGGCTGAGTAGGAGAATGGATCAGCTCATAATGGAATGACGGAGCTAACTGGATGGGCCAAATGACCAGCTTCTGCTCCTATATCTTATGATCCCCTGATTGTGAAATTTAGGAAGGAGAGGCTGAGGAGCTGTCTTCAAGGATGGGATGGCAGTGGAGAGGGTTAGTTCCTGGGAGTCCACCTATCAGAGGACACCTCCTGGAACCAGCACATCAAAGCGACTGTGAAGAAGGTACACCAATGCTTCAACTTTCTAAGAAGTAGGAGAAGACTTGGCATGTCGTTGAGTACCCTTTTGAATTTCAACAAGAGCACTGTGAAAAGAATACTGACTGGAGGCATTGTGGCCTGGTTACTTAATGCAAAAGTCTGCAGAAAGTGGCAAACCTAGCCAAGTCTATCATGGACATTGTCCTCCCATCCATTGGATGCAGATATGTCGGACGCACCCATAAGCAGGGAGCCAACTTCATAAAATATTCCCATCTGCCTGGTCACCATCTCCTCTGCTGCAAGCTTCAGGTACAGAATCCTGAAGTTCAGCATTTTGAAGTTCAAGAATATTTTTTCCAACAGCTATCATGCTCTTGAACTTCCTCATTATAAGACTAACCATAAACTATGATGGGACCACAGAAACATCTGTCTGTACAATTGAAACATTAATTGTGAATGCTTATTCACCAATCCTTTCATATTCATGATCTGTTTTTCCATCTTGTTATATTATGGTAATTTAATGTATACGATTGTTGTTGGTGTATCCTGCATAACTGTATGGCTGCTACAAATAGGAATTTCAGTGCATCTGGACATGGCACTTATATATACATACGACAATCAACTCTCAACTTTATCATCTTCAAAACCACCAGCATCAGCACCTCAGCACTGATCCCTAGAGCTACTTAATGCTGTTACCTTGATTCTACATTTGAAGAAGTTTCTCCCTTTTAGACAATTCAGAAACTGTGGTTTAACTGAGTGCGAGTGTAACTTAAAAACTATAAATACTATGCCATGTGACTTAGGTGACCAGGCACTATTGTCGGTTCAGTGATGAACAGCATCCACGGAAGTGGGAAATTGAGGAGCATTGGGGGCTCAGTTGATAGTTGAAGATGAAGATATTGTGAAAAGGATATTTTTTTAACTGGGAGTCATCATCACAGGATGTGTATGTGTGCTTGTTCCTTTGGGAAAAAACACATTCCTCTGCAAGATCAAGGCAGTTGTTATCTTCAGGATATGAGGATGAGAGTGATTTTCATTAAAGAGCCAGTTAGTGCAATGTCGTTCCACTGCCAGCGGCTGTGATTGGTATTTGGCGGGTTTGTACATTCTCTCCGTCCTGCTGTAAACACAATTAAAATTTATTGCTGTACAAGATCTTATAAAATATTAAATTTATCAAATTCACTTAAAGTGATTTCATTAAAGTTTTTTTTTAATAATGTCTCTTTAAAACTAATATTTTAATGTTTTGCATAGTCACATTGACTTCTCACCTTATTGTTCCCATTTCACCCTTTAAACATAAGGCAGGCTGCATTCTAATTCAGGCTTTGTCCCGGGCAGGAGAGCTCAAGGGTTTTTTGATGATCTTAAGAATGCTTCACCACATATGAATGTAAAACAGTAGTCATTGAAAAACCAAAGTTATATTTCTACTGCCCATTCAAAATTGTTCACAATGCCAAGTCTCACTGAAATACTAATAGAGATCATTTCACAAGCAGTTGCTCTCAATGGGCTGGTTTTCCCGATAAAATCCATAGTTTGGAAGATTCTTTATGTGCAGGCTTTGATTTGCCATCAATTATTTGCTGCAAGCCCGAGGCTGGCTACTGGCATGATTTCCACAGCTCTGTTTGGCAATGTCCTCTCATGGACTGAAGAACCTAACACTAGGTCAAACATTTTCAAACTTTTGTTTGACTGTGGCCCCCTTAAAACTCTGCTCATGTTTATGGGCCCCCTTCTCCGTGAAGCACTCAAGTTTAATTGGTTCCTTCCGTACTTCCTTCCTACCGACGACGTAAAACACAATTTATGATTCCAATCCGTGCGCCCCTTAAATGTGCTGTGACCCCCATTGAGAATGGTTGTGCTATTTTAAAGTAAATTAGTACAAGAAAACAACAAAATACACAGAAGGTGACACGGTTAGCATAGCAGTTTACGCAGTGCTGTTACACAGCCAGTGATCAGGACCAGGGATCTGAATCTGGCGCTGTCTTGTAAGGGGTTTATACATTCTCTCTGCATCTGTATGGGTTTCCTCCAGGTGCTCCGGTTTCCCCCCAGCGGACGGGGGGGTCATGTCAATTGGGTGGAATTGGGCAGGATGGGCTCGTGGGCTGGAAGGGCCTGTTACCGTGCTGAATGATCTAAAATAAAATAATAGTTTCTCAGTGGGATTGTTTTGATGTCCCTATTTTATACACCTACCAAACGCAATATTTGTTTAATGTCTCATGCTTAAGTCAATGTTTAGGACACTTCTGGCAAAGATTTAGTCTGCAATGTTATATTAGTATCGCAGAGCAATAATTTAAATTTCCTACAATTGAGGTGGACATGGTCAAAGTACAAGCTTCCTGGTTCATGTGATCAAAAGGTCATAGAGTTCGCCAATTAATTTAATCCTTCTTTAGAGAAGCAAATATTTCACGGCTGGATGGGCTGATTAGTGTGCCATAGCATATCAATAAAATTAAAATTAAAAGAAGCTTTAAACATTGTGGTGCACTGTTAGCCAGAATCAGACACATACAAAGATAAAGGCTGTACAACAGGCCTTAATCCACAAAGACTTCCACAGAGCCAGGCTGGCTGTGGCTACAGCAACTCTAAGTGAGGCCTCGGGAGGCTGGCGCAGGCTTATATCCCGGAGCGTGATTGACACCCGACCGGGTGGGACTTGATCCATTTAGGCCGACTGATTGACAGTCGGCCAGGTGTTGTCCTGTCCCCTTACACTCCTACAGGTACAGAGGTTGCCCCCTGCAGTAGGCCGGTGGTGTACCACCACAAACATAATTAATACGAGATAGACACAAATGTACTGATAAAAAGATGCCAACTTGAAAAAAAGTGTAAATAACCCTTGTAATCTATCAATTTGATTATTGATTTAATACATAAAATTAATCTCATTAATGATGCTCAGATATCTATTACTCTTTGGATACTCTACACTGTCAATGGAAACATATAGCATTTAAAGAACTTGAAAAGTTATTTTAACATATCGATGCAGTGAACTTGCTTTTGAAATGGTCAAGCATCTTCGAGCTCAAAGACTTTTGTCCAATGAGTTCCTGAAAGTGTGCCTTGATAACCACTCAGTGATACAAGTGACATAAACCATGTGTGAGCCGGATATCAATGTAATTGGTATGATGTAATGATGAATGAGAAACTATTGAAGGATGATGAAGAAGGTTGAAGTGGATATGGGTTGTGGTAGGTTGAAAGTGAAATCATATCTGATGGGAAATAGGGAAAGGTTGGATTGAGAGAGAAGAAAAATAGAGAGGGTGAGTCATAATTAAGCTTTTCAATTTGGTAAATAGTTCTCAAACTAAAATATCATTTCTTATATAAGGAACTCATTTTTTTAAAAACTGCACAGGAAACAATTTGTAAAGAAAGTTCTGTTCAGAAACAGAATTGCTTTTTTTCCATCACCAATATTCAGGCAAATCTTCTTACAAATGATCTGCTCCATTATGTTAAACATCTTGTGCTATGTTTCATTGTAATAGATACATTTATTCCAAGAAATGTTGCATGCGACACATTATTGCCTCACTGCCTCGAGTTGCATTACAATTTGCCCTTGTATCTGGGAGGAGGTCCTTGTGAGGGTGTGAGGAAATTTTTACTCAGTCCTTTGTTCTGTGAAGGAAATATTCCTGAAGAAATAATGATATCTTTGAAGCACCAGAGGATGACACAGAATAGAGCAACGGGGAAATATGAAAATGGCGCATGATGGAACCTGGAGCAAACAGTGAGCTGCTGGAAGGAACTCAGTCAGTCACACAGCAACCAAGGGTAGAAATGGTCAGTCAGTCAGTCAGTTAGCAACCAAGGGTAGAAATGGTCAGTCAGTCGGTCACGCAGCAACCAAGGGTAGAAATGATCAGTCAGTCAGTCCTTTATTGCAAATTCAAAAACCCTAGTACATGATCTATTTTTTATAATCCATGATATCACTGCCTGTGTTATTCTATGGACTCAGATCATCCAATTATGAGAAAGCTGTACTTGCATAGTGATCCGGCTTTTTCACAGCAGTGGGGCTCTGAACAGAAAGCAGTTCTCCAGTATGCAATCTTAATTGGATGCTGAACTGCCTGAATGGAGGTCATCAGTCCTAGAAGGACCTTTCATCAACACTGTACAAAAGGTTCATTCCAGGTTATGTTCTGCTGGTTCTAATTTTGCAAATGGAATAGTGTGTTCTATGCAACCCAGTGTTTCACACATATGGAAGCAATGAACAATATTCCTCTTAAAATGCATCACAGTACCTGATAACGGGAAAAGAGCATGCCAAGATAAGGTGGATGTGGTGGGGTAGGGTAGGAAAATGTCTTTGGGAGAGTGAGAGGAGGAGAGGGAATCACTGAGACACTCTCAGGAGAATGCCACTTCACCCTAGGTGATGTAGTCAGGGACAATTTCCCCATCAACATATCAGAGAGAAAATGTTTGAAGGTGCTAAGTTCATATTTATTCTCACATGTATCAAGATTCAGAGATAAAGTTTCTTTTGCAAGCAGTCCAGCTAGAACATCTCAACACACTACAGCAAGTCAGCTGCAGTGCAGAAGTACAAATTTACAGAGAGATATAACATGGTACAAAGAAAAGGCAATATAGTTTAACTGCTGTGAGATTCATTCATGGGTCTGACAACTGCAGAAAGTAACTGTGTTTCAGTATGGTGGTGTGTTATCTCACACTCGTGAATCTCTTTTCTGATTGGAAATGGCTGGAGAAAATGTGTTCCCGGTGAGGTTTGCTGTTTGTTTTTCCAAGGCAGCATAAATTGATGGGGCCAAAGGTGGAGGGGAGAGGGAGGAATGTTTGATGGCCTGAGCTGCATTCACAACTTTCTACAGCTTCTTGCATTCTTAGAAGGAGTTCCCACGTCACACAGTAATGCGCTGTCATGTCTGAGATGTCTGTGTTTCCCTAAATCCACCTCAGAATCCAAAATGTGGTTCTGCGTATGCTCAATGGTCGAGATGGAGTGAAGGCACTCTTGCTCTTGATGTTTACTGAGCCCAGCATGTAAGAACAGTAATGGAGGAGGGTTGGATTGATTCACGTTGAAAACATTCCTGATAGTGAGGGAAACTGATCATGTTCTGAAAAGCACAAGCCTGATCCACAAAATCTACTGGTAATGTAGGCTTGGGAGGTGCTAAGAGTTTTCAGTCAGTATACCTTTAGTGATGGGAGTTATAGGGTGCAATCTGAACAAATTCAGTGCAGAAAGCAATGAACCAATAGCAATAGAACAAAAGGGCACAGTCTTAGAATTAGATCCCGGTGACCTAGTGGTGTAATTACATATCAACACAGAAGGTACTCATTTTAAACAGAGATGAAAAGAATTGTCTTTAGCCAGTGGATCGTAGGTTTGTGGAATTTGTTCCCACATACACCTGTGGAAGTCCGATCATCGACAGAGTTTAAAGAGGAGATTGATAGGTATCTAATTAGTCAGGGTATCAAGGGATATGGGGAAAAGGCCGGAAATTTGAACGAAGTGTGAGAATGCTTTAGCTCAGGGTAGAGTTGTGGAGCAGACTCAATGGGCCAAATGGCCTACTTCTGTTCCTTTATATTGTGATCTTGTGAATGCATGGAGAAGTGCAAGGACTTGTGAGGCTCATTGTGACAAAGAGCATTGTGTCATCGGGCCACCTAGGTTGGAGATTAAAGTACTTGCAATGTCTTGGAGTTTGATACCTCCCATTGTGTGAGAGGTTACCAAGGTTTGCTGTTCACTCAGAGCTAGTTTAATTTCATTGTTCATTGCTAGAGCATAACAGGTGTGGAAATTTTGAGAGTCAGAATCAGAATTTATTGTCATGAACTTCTCACAAACTTTGTTGTTTTGCGGCAGCATCTCAGTGAATTTATGTAAACCCACATTTCATAATTCAAAATAAATCAAATAGCGCAAGAAAAGGAAAAAATTCTTCACACCTGAGGAGAAGCCCGTGGTTGACTCCACAAGTTGCCCAGGGGTCATCACTGTTTCTGGTTGGTGCACCGCTGGCCAGGGAGTGGAACCACGACGTGCTGACGTCACTTCCAGAAACTGGCGCACACGTCGCCAGAAGTGGGTGTTCCCTTGCGTGCAGCACGAGAAATTCAAATAATAAAGTCAGCGGCTGGTTCACCATCGCACTACATGGACATCCCTTGATTCCCTAGCACTACCACAGTAGGTGCTACATAACCACACTTACTTTACTCCAGTATAGTGATCAAATGGTAATTGTTTTGCAAAACTGAGAAAGAGGAACAATGATCTATTTCTCAAGTGTGCAGAGCCTGCACAAAATCCAAACTTGCCCAAAAAAAAAATAAATGCCAGGATTAATCAACAAATAATAATAATTTTTTTTTAGCATTTTATTCGAAATTTAAAATCACATAACATAAGTTACTACAAATTACAGCCATGATCTTATTGAATGGCGGAGCAGGCTCAATGGGCCATTTTTGGCCTACACCTGTTCCTACTTCCTATGTAATACAGACATAATGTGATTTATGTATAAAAAAATCCCCAACCACCCCACTAATACCCTCCCTCCTCCCTTCCCCACCTACAAAGAAAGAAAAAGGAGATCATCATCATCTACTACAATCACATTTAAACTTTTTGGTTGCAGGAACGGTGGCATCTATCGGAGTGGACCGAGAGATCAAATTCTAACACCAATAATTTTCAAATAAGAGCTCCAAACTTTAGTAAAGAGAAAATATTTATCTCTTAAATTATACGTAACCTTTTCTAAAGGAATACAAGCTTTCATTTTGATGTGCCGTCTTTTCATACCTAAAACCGAGTCAGATTTCCATGTAATAGCTAAACACCTTTTAGAAACAGCCAGAGACAAACGCAAAAATTCAATTTAGTACATGATCAATCTCAGTCTTAAAGCTAATGACTTAATATCATCAAATAAAAACAACACTGGATCAAAAGGTAAATTTACTTTTAATATTTGTTCCAAAATCAATTTAATTGGCAAACAAAATTTTTTAACCTTGTTGAATGAAAAAATGTATCTACTTCTTGGTCACATCTAAAACATAAATCTGAAGAACTAAGTTGAAAATTTTTCAATTTAGAAGGAGTCAAATACAATTAATGTAAAATATTATACATTATATAATGTACATTTATTACCTTAGTCATACTACCTTCACACAAATTTCTCCAAACATTTTCATCAATCTTTCTATCTAAATTTGATTCCCATTTCATTCTTGATTTATGAACATCTGGTCTAGGCATTTTATTTTGTAACAACTTATACATTTCAGAAATAAAGTTTTTTTAAATTGTCTTTAGTAAGTAATAATTCTAAAAAAGATTGTCTAAGTAATTTTAAATCATGACCCAATTTTTCTAATAAAAAGTTTTTAACCTGATAATAACAAAAAAAGGTATTCAAAGGCATTTGAAATTTGTCCTTCATAGGATTAAAAGACAAAAATTTCCCTGCTTCAAAGCAATCTTCAACTTTTTAAATTCCCTTTTGCTTCCAAACTTTCAAAATCTGATTATCCACAGTGAAAGAGAAAAGTTTATTCTGATATAAAGGTGTTTTCATTGAGATCTTCCCTTTCCCACCTGTCTGATAATCAATTTTATTCCATAGTTCAATTAAATGCTTTAAAATTGGTGGGTCTGCATCAATTAATAATTTTGAATTCCATTTTTAAATAAATTCTATCATAGGTTTTTCATCAATTTTGTCCAGCTCTATTTTAGCCCAAACAGAAGATTTTGTTGCATCAAACATTACATTAATAAATTTCATTTGTGCCACTTTATAGTAATTCTGAATGTGGGGAAGTTGTAAACCTATCAATTCAAATTTCCATGTCAATTTTTCCAAAGATACCCTATTCATCTTTTCTTTACACAAAAATTTTCGTATAACTAAAAATTTAAAAAGATGGATTGACTGACCTATTACTTTTGATGGGGAGTGTGCATTGTATCAAAATGAATATTTTTCCAAGAGTACAATATATTTTTCAGTCTATTCCTTGTTTCATACTGCAAAATTTTTAAAGGATTTAAATTTAGTTATTAAATATTATTTTGTAATGATTAAACTTTCACATTTCTGATGAAGGAGCATAAATCACTGTTTCAAATTTTGATTAATAAATGTTTTTACAGAGGTGAAAGGTAATCATGATCCTTTCTATATAACCTCAGAATATCATTTATAACCTGATCGGGGATGACTCTAGGGGAAGGGCTCAGGGCCAAAATGTCAGTTTCTATCTTTACCTCCTATGGATGCTGTGAGACCTGCTGAGTTTCTCCAGCATTTCTGTGTTTTTACTACAATCACAGCTTCTTCAGACTTTTGCTCTTCACATGACACACCAGAATAAGGTTTCAAATGACATAGGCAATTCAATCGAATACTTTCCTCTGGGAAGTGGTGGTGTGTAAAGGAGGTGAATAAACAGATAGGAGCTGAATTGGCTTTGAAGACACTTTCAAACCAAACATACGTTCAGTCAAGCATAAGCCCAAGAAATTCTTCATATGTCCACGGATTTTGGAGCTAACCCGTGACTGGAATTGTAGACGGCTCCTCAGGTGACAGCATTTTGGAACAGCCCAACGTGAAAGCATAATATCGGACAAATCAGCATTAAAATACACAACCTATTGCAAATTAATAAAGTGTGGATAATAACTTTAAATATTCCATGTCATGTAATGGTGGTTGGCTCAAATCAATGTTCAAATCTTTCTGTCCAGTAAGCTCAAAACAATTACTTTCACTCAGCTAATGGTGCAGGGATAGACAGAGTCTGTTGAAAATATTGGTTTGATGGCAAATATGAATATGATGGCCTTGTTATATAAATAAATAATACAATTAGAGGTGCATTTCTTTATTCCCACATCTAAAAATTAAGATGCCTTTCAAAACTTCACTTGATTTTATTTTCACATATATATTAAACTGCATTATCAATGGATAGTTCATCATTATCCCAATTTAAATTCTCTAATTGGATTCACACAATTTATATTCCTCTAGTTTTCAAACCTTTAGTCATCGAGTCATATTATTTTAAAAGCATGGAAAGGAGTTCTTTGACCCAACTCCTTTCTGCTGACCAAACTAGTCCAACTTGTGTGTGATCAATCCATATCCCTCCAAATCTTTATATCAATGTATCTGCCTAAATCAGTGGTTCTCAACTTTTTTTCTTTCCACTCACATACCACTTTAAGTGTTCCCTATGCCACAGGTGTTCTGTGATTAGTAAGGGATTGCTTAAGGTGGTACGTGGATGCAGTAAACTGAGATTCACCAGTAGGATGTTGTGCTGATAGCTGGATTCACCCCCCATCTGCTCATATATAACCCTGGTTTCCCGCCTAAAACCAGAACCCTTCTGAAGACTACTGTGAGACCCTACCCTTAGTTATAAGCTAATCAAAGTGTTGTTCTCCCTCCAGACGTGAGAGCTTTTATTCATGCTACAGTGGGTGGAAAGAAAAAAGTTTGAAAACCACTGTTTTAATCGTACCTCATTGTCTCGTTATGTGCATGGTTTCAGAACTCCAAAGGGAATGGGCCAAAGACAACTTTTCTCAAGCCAAATATTTCAGTAACAATTGAAACTAGAGCAGTGATTCTCAACCTTCTCTTCCCATTCACATCCCACCTTAATTCCTTACCCATCACAGAGCACCAATGGTATACAGATTGCTTAAGTTGGTACGTGAGTGGAAAGAAAAAGGTTGAGAACAACTGGTTTAAATGTGGTTAAAGCATTACAGTTGTTGACCCCTGTGCCCACTTCTTCTGGCAGCTCGTTTCAATTAACCCATCAGCCTCAAACTGAAAAAAGGTTTCCCACCTCACCTTAAATCTATACCCTTTAGTTTAGGTTCCTCTACTCTGGTGAGGGGAGGTGGTGGGTAGATACTGTGACATTCACTTGCTATACCCCAGAATCTTTAACATCATGTCAGTAAAAATGCACAGAAATTCTGTAGGTACTCAGCAGGTCTTGCAGTGCCCATAGGAGGTAAATATATGTAGCCAATGTTTCAGGCCTGAGTTCCTTCTTACCTTGAAGAAGGGCTCATGCCTCAAAGGTCAGTTATATATCTCTGCCTCCTATAATCACCACAAGCCCTGCTGAGTTCCTCTGCCATTTGCAGACTTTTCTGTTTCAATCATCTTCATATCTCTCGTTACATTAATCAGACTTCAGCCAATTTAATTCAACTCATGAGATAGCAAAAAGTTGCTGAATGCAGAGATGCAGCAATACCTGAAACAGTGAAATAATGGGATCAAACGAGACTCCAACTGTGCCGATGACTTGCTTCAGAGCCAACTGTCCCTCTGACCGTGATATTCCTTTGCAGATGTAATTCTGGCAGCTACTTAACCACATGGAAAATTGTACAAATTCACTTTACTTTTCGGGTTATGAAGATTGAGCGGGGAAGTTTATTTGAGCTCAGTGATCAGAGTAACTAAGAGTTTACAAAAGATGTTGGAAAGCTTATCCGTTCTCTTGTTTCTTCTATATTTTTTTCTTCCAGAGGGAAGCATAAAAGCTGGACAAGTCTAGACGCACCAACAAACTCTCCGTCACCTGTGAAGTGATGGAAGACTTCAATGATCCAGGTGTCATGCAGCACCTATTCAGTAAAGCATGCTCAATAAGGCCATGAGTTCCACCAGGATCACTCAGATCACAGATTCAGTCATACGGAAACTAGTTGAATTCTAGCAGGACAGCATTCAACTGAGGGGGCCAAGAACTTCAAATTGCTGGGAGTTAATATCTCTGATGATCTGTTCCAGAGCCTCTATGTTGATGATCACCCCCATGGCAATACTTTGTAAGGAGTTTGAGGAAAATTGGTATGATCTGTCAGCCAGACTTTGGGGACTTATCTTCATGAGGATGAGAATCCTTCTGTCAGCAGCAATGGAGGACTTCTTTGGCCTGCCAGCCCCTTTGCGATTACTGAGATCACCAGTGTGTTCTTTCTTCTTAAAGATATTCCAAACTGTTGATTTTAGTAATCCTAAGGTTTGGACGCTGTCTCTTAGTTTTATTCTTGTCTTTCCTCCTCATACTTTGACTTTCATTGGCATAATTCTGGTCCTCGTGTTGAAAAATGGCAACTACAGACTCCAAAGGTGATCCAAAGCTTAGAGACAAGACTAGCTCTCTTATGCCTGCACCAATGAAGCAATTAAACATACTTGAATCCTCATAAATACCCGTGAAGCCAAATGGTGCCCTGAAATGGGGGAACTATGCATAAAACCTGCTGCAATTTCTATATGGTCAAGCCAAAATGTAGAGAAGTAACCTTTTATAAAATCTGCAATGTGCACTTTAATCACGTGAATTATTTGATTGCAAATTTAAAATTGTGGAGCACAGGGGCAAATAAATGAAAATAAAAATGTCTTTGTCCCAAACATTATGGAGGCCAGTGTAGATTGAAACATACAAAACCAGGAAGTGCAACATGTCATTGAAAATTCATTTTCTGCATTCGCACCGGGACATCTCCCCTGCTGATCTTGGCGCAGTCTGTGATGCGTGTGAGGAAAGGTTTCACCAGGAACATTGTGACCATGGAAAAACGTTATCAGGGCAACTGGAATCCATCAGTAGTGGCTGACCATTGTTGGACACTGACATGGAGAGGCATCAGATGCCGAGTACAAATGAAAATCAGCGGCAAAACATGTTTTGGTCGGTTGAACTAATGCAATGTGTCAGCATCATTATGCGATTAAACCTGCTAAATTCAATAAAAGTTAATGTCTCTCTAATTGTCCCTGAGGCCCAATGCTGAAATGATATTTGTGTTCAGCTTGAAGTTGTCCATCATAATCCCTTTTTTTCTCAGGAAACAAACCTCTTGGAAAATAATGTTGCCCATTATTTTGATTGCAATCAAACAGGCAAAGACATAAGTTAGCTAAGTTCTGCCTGAAGCCAATGTTATCAGAATGCTGCGGAAGTGTGCAGGGACAATTGCACCATTTGTTGACAATACCAAACAATGTAGCAAGGGACAAATGAAGGGGAATGAGAAAAATTCCAAACGATCTGAATCATTCAAACCATGGATTAAGGAATACTAGATTAATTTCAATGCTGATGCAGTACAAGATCAGATCTATTGGAATAACATATATACAGGATTTATGGAGCGCAATAAAAATGTCTGTGAGCATCGATCAGTTAATGGATCCTTTTAAAAGATCAGGAAGTCATTAATAGTATGAAATCAAACACTGAGATTTCACTTGAGGATAAAAGCAAAATGGCAAAGTTTAATTCTAATTTGTAGATTTTTAAAAAAATATTGTGCACAAAATAACTTTTTAAAAATTTAGACAGTGGTTCTCAACCTTTTTCTTTCCACTGACATACCATTTTAAGTATTCCTTATGCCATTGGTGCTCTGTGATGAGTCAGGGATTACTTAAGGAGGTATGTGGGTGGAAAGAAAAAGGTTGAAACCCACTGTTTTAATCATATCTCATTGACTCGTTATGTGCATGGTTTCATTACTCCAAAGGAAATGGGCCAATGACAATTTTTCTCTAGCAAATTATTTCAGTAACAATTGGGTCCAGAGCAGTGGTTCTTAACCTTCCCTTCCCACTCACATAACACCTTAAGCCATCTCTTACTCATCACAGAGCACCGACAGCATAGGGATGGCTTAAAGTGGGATGTGAGTGAGAAGAAAAAGGGTGAGAACCACTGATTTAGACATACACCATGGCCCACAAGCCCGTGCTCCCAAATACACTAATTAATCAACTACACTGTACATTTTAGAGAATGGGGACATGGGGATGCAGAGGGGTGGCCCCTCACCGCCACATTCATCAAATCAGGTGCAGAAGGCATTGCGTTCCTATGGGAAAGAAGCTTTGCCTTCTGCTACTTTACCAGATATAATTTTGTAACAGGTTATGGCATTTAGGCCCAGCCTAGCTGTCGCGTGTCCTTCATTGATTCCACTTTCATCTGGACTCTCCACTTCACCCGGGATACAGCCCTCCGCAGGTTGTACCTGCTCCCATTGCACTGATCTAGATCTCTGGACCAAATGCCCGTGATCTGGCTCTCAAGTTTGCATATAACACTAAGTTTGGAGATGCTGTGGACAGTGAAGAATGTTTTCAAAGCTTGCAGAGGGATCTGGACTAGCTGGTAAAATGGGATGAACAATGGCATATGGAATTTAATGCAGACAAGTGTGACGTGTTGCAATTTGGAAGGACACTGAGGAATGCATTAGAACAGAGAGATCTGGGAATACAGATACATAATTCCCTGAAAGTGGCGCCACAGATGGAAAGAGTTGTAATGAGAACTTTTGGCACATTGGCCTTCATAAATCAAAGTATTGAGAATAGGAGTTGGGATGCTATGCTAAAGTTGTAGAAAACATTGATGAGGCCACATTTGGAGTATTGTGTGCAGTTTTGGTCACCGAACTACAGGAAAGACATCAATGAGATAGAAAGATGCAGAGAAGATTTACTAGGATGTTGCTCAGACTTCAGGAACTGAGTTACAGGGCAAGGTTAAACAGGTTAGGACTTTATTCCTTGGACTGTAGAAGAATGAGGGGAGATTTGATCAAAGTATTAAAAATTAAGAGGGTGGTATTCAGAGTTAATGTAGATAGGCTTTTCTCCATTAAGTGTAGGTGAGATACAACCAGAGGACCTGGGTTAAGAATAAAAGGGGAAATGTTTAGCAGAACATGAGGAGGAACTTCTTCACACAGAGAGTGGTGGTAGTGTGGAATGAGTTTTCAGCTGAAGTGGTAAATGCTGGCTCAATTTTAAGATTTAAGAAGATTTTGGACAGGTACATGGATGGGAGGTGTACGGCAGGCTATGGTCTGGGTGCAGGCCAGTGGGATGAGGCAAAAAAATAGATTGGCACAGACTAGAAGGGCCAAAGTGGCTTGTTTCTGTGCTGGATTTGTTCTATGGTTCTATGATCTACTGCGATCTGGTTTGAAAGGCTGAATGATCTACTGCTCATTCAAGTCTGTGTTCTGTTTTTCCATGGAAAATTAAGGACTGGATGCAATTAATTGATTGATCACCTTGCATAATTCAATATCTTATGATTCATCTTTCATTATCTCAAAATATTGCAAGACCAATGAAATTTACATGTTGTTAATATTGGAAACCTGGGGACAAATTTATGTTTACTTGATGTTTATATGCAGCAATATTTCAATTATCATCTGTCCTTGTAATACTGATTGAAGGATAAATATTGTCTTGATTTCAAAAGACAATTCCCCTACGCTTGTTCAAAATGTTGTCACAAGATATTTTACATCCATTTCAGAGAGGAGGTGAATTCTCCATTAGAACGTCTGAATATGTTTCATTAATCATGTGACCTCATTGGCTTTACAGGCCTGTGGTTGCAAAGCAACTAATACTGTAAAACCTAACCAATAGTCTTTTATTATTTGCTACCCTTTCCATTCTTTGGGTTGACATTAAATACCAGTAAAATAAGTTCCAGGCCATCACACTCCATTTGATTTTCATTTCCACTGCAGTCTGTGGAAAAGTTACTCAAATGTTACATGTAACAGACAGCAGCTTTGAGTCCACTGTCAAATTTAAAATCCTCATCCATTTATTTGCAAGTGGAGAGCAGATTAAAATGACTGATCATTGATATAACTTTTCTTCTCTATCATTCAGAAGCCAGTGCTGAATAATTAAAGCAGCTCTGGTTTCTGCATCTCAGATACAAAGTGATGGTAGCTCTGCACAGTCATAGTAAAAGCACTCGAGAGATAATCCATCACCCTCTACTTACTGATTGGTTTTAAAGGGAGCATCACTCTGTTTCTATTTTGAGTCATAGAGTTGTTGACCTGCATAGAACAGGCTCCTTGGCTTAACTTATCTATGGCAGCTGAGTTATATACCCAAGCTAGTTCCATTTGCTTGCATTTGTCCCATATCTCTCCAAACCACAATACCATATAACAGTTTACAGTACGGAAGCAGGCCATATCAGGTCTTCTAATCCGCACCGATTTACGTGAATCTCCACTAGTTCCACCTACCCACTCCCTGCCCATAGCCCTCTTACTCCCTCACATCCATGTACTCATCTAACCTCCTCTAAAATAACAGAATTGGCCCTGCTGCAACTACCTCTTCCAGAAGATCATTCCATTCAGCCACCACTCTCTGAGTGAAGAAGCATCCTGTTATACTACTCCTAAAGTTTTGCCACTTAACCCTTAATTTAATACCCCTTGTTCCAATCTCCCCCTACCTTCAGGGGAAAGAGGCTATTCACATCTACTTTATCTATTCCCTTCATAATTTTATACACCTCCATCTAATCCCCTCTCAACCTTCGACACTCCAATGAATAAAGTCCCAGTCTACTCAATCTTTCTCAATATTCTCGATACTGCAATCGAGGCAACATTTTTTTAAAACCTTCTCTGCACCCTCTCTACCTTATTTATATTCTTCCTATAATTTGGAGACCAGAACTGCACACAGTATTCTAAACTTAGCCTCACCAATGCCTTAAACAGACTCAACATCACCTCCCAGCTCCTGTATTCTATGCTATGATTTATAAAGGGCAGCATACCAAAAGCCTTCTTCACCACCCTATCTATATGGGAATCCACCTTCAAAGAATGCTGAACTGCTATTCCAAGATCCCTCTGTTCCTCTGTATTCCTCAATGCCCTCCCCTTCACTGCATACGTCCTATTTTGGTTATTCTTCCCAAAATGAAGCACCTCACACTTATCTACATTAAACTCTGTCTGCCAACTTTCAGCCCACTCTTCCAAGCAGTCCAAATCCTTCTGGAGTCCACTAAAACCCTCCTCACTATCCACAACTCCTCCTATTTTTGTATAGTCTGCATTTTACTCACCTAATTTACCACCCCGTCATCAAAATCATTAATATAAATGACGAACAACAAAGGACCCAACATTGATCGCTGAGGCACTCCGCTCGTCACTGACCTTCATTCTGACACACAGTTGTCCACCATGACTCTCTGGTGCCTATCTTCTAGCCACCGTTGACCTCATCTGATTATCCATATAATAATCTCTAGAGATTGAACCTTCCTCATTAACCTTTCATGAGGAACCCTATCGAAAGCCTTTCCTATCCATATACCTGCATAAAAATCTTTCAAACACCATAATTCTACCCACATCTACAGCTTCCCCCTGACTGCTCAATCCATTACCGTTGTGACCTAAGCTCAAATGCATTAACCGTTGTCCTTGTAAGTTTCTTCCGGAGGATCACTTCAGTGTTCTACATCTACAAGACCTCAGTCTCCGATCTATGTTTTATTTTGGTATAAGAAGGAGGATCTGCATTTGATTACGATAATTATAATGACAGTGAGTTTACGTCGATGCACCTTGTGCATTGTATGTGCACCAAAATTCTTACATTCTGCAGCCGAACAGGTACGTGTAAAGTAAAACTATAATAGTAAACTACTGTAAATATTCAAGTATAATGCAAAAAAAATTGTACTGAAATTTGAGCTTAAAGTAGGAGGGGGTGGGTGTCACATTATACACAAGGTTATAATTAAAAAAAAAAATTCTGCCAGTTTTAACGCTAAGTAAGATTATCAACAGCGGCCTACAGTGATGGCAGGCGGACTGTGGGGGGGGGGGGGTGGGGGGGAAAGGTGGCTGCACGACCAGGTGGGCAGAGAGACAGCAGCGTGACTTGGGTGGGTGGGCGGAGAGACGCCAGCGTGACTCAGGCGGGGTGAGAGACATCAGCGCGAATCAGGTGGGTGAGGGGTGAGAGACGCCAGCGCGACTTGGGTAGACGAGGGGATGGAGTCACAGGGGTAAAATTTTTCCCCTCAAAAATGGGGGTCACATTATACACAAAACACATTATACATGAATATTTACAGTAATTGAATTGTTAAGCAACAATAAACACACAAGATAGAAGATAAATATTCCCAGCAATCCTAGTTCAAAAAGTGTCTTGCAATAGCACAAACAATCCTGTGCAGTGTTGGAGTAGTCCATAATTAGTGATCCAAGGGGATGTTCAAGAGTCTAATAGCCCTGAACTGCTAATCCGGACAGACTGAGGTCTTTTGGTCAAAATGTACAGGATCCAGTTAAAAAGAAAGGCGTTGGGCCCCAGCGAGGGCAGTTTATCCACCAGCCTCTGAGGTATGATAACATTGAACACCAAAAGTAAATGAACAACAGCTTGGCATATGACATTGGATTCCCGCCTAAACCCAGAACCCCTCTGAAACCTGTTCATGAACCCTATCTGTGTGGTAAGCTAATAAAGGCAATGTTCTCCCTCTATGCTACAATCTGTGGACCAGTTTAGACTAGTGTTTTTCAAACTTTTTCACTCTCATGCTGTACCACCTTCAGTAATCCCTATACCATAGGTTCTCTGTGATTAGTGAAGGATTGCTGAAGGTGGTATGTGGGTGGGAAGGGAAGGTTGAGAATCACTGCTCTAGATCCAATTGTTACTGAAATATTTTACTTGAGAAAAATTGTCATTGACCCCTTTCCTTTGGAGTTATGAAACCGTGCACATAACAAGTCAATGAGGTACAATTAAAACAGTGGCTTTCAAATATTTTCTTTTCACTCACATACCACCTTACTAATCACAGAGCACTGATCGCATAGGGAATAGTTAAGGTGATATGTGAGTGGAAAGAAAAAGTTTGAAAACCACTTGTTTAGACAGTAGGCAACTGGAATGGAAGGATTGTTTATAGGTTGACCTGATTGAGGTCACTAGCAACAATAATAGGGTGAATTGCCTAGTCTACACCCCTAAAGATCTTTCATAGCTTCCTTAGCATTTGCAGAAGGATGAATTTATACCATTGTGATTAAAGTGAATGTGAATTCCCTGGGTAAGTAGAATATTCTGCACTTCACCATTTAAAAACTTGTTGATGTAAATGCACAGCCCAGCTCTCTGGATTGCAAAAGAGGCAGCAGCATTTTTTTTATCTGCCCAAAAGTACTCAAGGCCTTCCAGCTGATTGGCCGAATCCAGAGTGGTATCCTGGAACCATTTTTTCATAATTATCAGTGTGCAGCAGTTTTTCATTTCCCTCTGTTCAGGTGCAGCTGCTGGTGATCTGGTGATCGGACATTTGCAAGTTAAATGGTCCTGAGCAGGGGCATGGATGATTTTGCTTTGTGTCTTACACCATCGCCAGCATGCTTAGCGGGCTTCTGACTCCTTGCGTACTGTCTCCAACGACGGCACATCAGTGCCTCGACTTCCTCAGGAGTTTGTAGAGGTTTTGTATCACATCAGGAACTCTGGCAAATATCTGCAGAGGTGTGGTATAAAATGTGCTGATTGGCTGCATCACGGTCTCATATGTAAACGCGCATACTTCTGTAATGATAGTGATCATGGTTGCGATGCAACTAGCAATGCCTCACTGTTTGATTATACTTGGCTGCCACCAGGGGCTGACATACAGAGCAGGGCACTGCAGTATGTTGTATCTGTAATGGAAGCTTGCAGCCTCATGACCTGTCTCATGGTGCTGTTTACATCAACTTTAAAGTAAAGAACCTTTTACTTCATCCATGTGTTGTCTAAGAATTCACACATACAAATGCAAGATGGTGTCAGAAGTGAGATGAAGGAAATTAGAAGGAAATAGAAGAGAAGCTAACACAGTGAAAAATGGAAGGATTACATGCACCAACGAAACTTCAGCTGACAGGTAATGTGGCTGAAAATTGGAACAGATTGAAACAGCATTTTGGATTGTATTTAGTGGCAGTCAGAGCTGACGAGAAAAGTGAGAAAGCTAAAGCATCAATTTTCTTACATGTCGTGGGTGATGAAACCCTAGAGGTCTATACAAGATGAAACAACCCCTGAGTGTAAAGACGACCAAAAGGCAGTGGACACAGCCCAGGACATCACAAGCAAACCCTCCCCACTATTTAAAATCATAAAGTGCATACGTAAGATTCCTTAAATGAGTCCCTGATTGAGTTTGTCGTCGGCGAGTCTGATGGTGGAGGGGTAGCAGCTGCTCCTGAACCTGGTGGTGCGAGTCTTGTGGCACCTGCACCTCTTTCCTGATGGCAGCAGTGAGAACACAGCATGTCCTGGGTGGCGTGGATCTTGATGATTGCTGCAGGTCTCCAACGGTGGCGTCTCCTGTAGATGTTCTTGATAGTGGGGAGGATTTTGCCTGTGATGACCTGGGGGCTATGTCCACTACATTTTGGAGGGCTTTATGCTCAGGGGTATTGGGGCCCACATACCAGACCGTGATGCAGCTGGTCAGTACACTTTCCGCCCCACGTCTGAAGAACAGATGTCTACAACTGCAGATGTGCAAAACAAATGCCACATTTGAAATAGAAATACAAATTGATGGATATTGTTTATCAGCCAGCATCTGTCATGAGGGAAACAATGTTAAGGTTTCAAGGCAATGGCCTATCGGCAAAACCAATCAACACAATAGTTCTATCACCAATCTGAAGCATTAACTCTGTTTCACTCTCCATTGATACTCCCTAAGTTGCTGAGTATTTCCAATAGTTTCTGTTTATATTTTAGATTTATAGCATCTGGAATAGTTTGCCTTTTCCAGATTTGACATGATATGAGAGCCTATTTTCATATGCACAAGTATAAAGTATAGATGCACTGAAATGCTTACTTGCTGCAGATGTCCAGATAATTGTTTATTGATACACCAACCCGTAATTGCATAATTAAATTACCACAATATGGCATGGGACAGAAAAAGAGTGGATAAATACAGAAGGGTAGATGTCCACAACTTCAGTCAGTGCAAAAAAATTCCGTTAAAACAGGTAAGTCTGCAGGTGCTGTGATGGTAATGTAAGGAAAGAAAGGGTGGCAAATGGTTCAGGCCCAGCATGGATGTTACCCTTTACATCCTCTAGATATTGTGTGGCCTACTGAGTTTCTTCATCACTTTGGGTAATGGAAAGATAATTCAATGTTTTGATAATCCAGCTGGTCTGGTTCTGGCCTAGTTTTGCTGGTTCTAGAGAATTTTAGGGTTAGAATGGTACAGGGACATTTAAGAATCTGATAGCTATTGGGAAAAAAAAACTATTCTTGAGCCTAGAGGTTTCTGAACCTTCTGCCTATAGGTAGCAGAGAGAAGAGATTGTGACCAGGGTGATGGGGGTCCTTTATGATGCTGTCTACCTTCTTGAGGTGGTGCCTCAGAACTAATCTCATTGCATTTCTGTTCACTGGTGAACCCATGGTTTAGGTCATGGCACCGAGTTTAAAATGTTGTTTTGTTAGATAGGACCATTGCCTGGAGTGATTCCAAGATACAGGAAGTCCCCGAGTTACAACCATAATGGGACTGATAGCTCAAAATGGACACAAGTCAGAATTGTGCTCACTCACATGGCGTACCAAACTCTTAAAGCAAACTTTTTAATTAAATCTTTTTTTCTTTGTAGATTTGACTATAACAACTTAAAGCTTCCTGCATTTTTCGATCAACCTTGGCGAATCTTTTCACATTTTCGTCCATGCTTACCTTGTTAGCCGGCATCTCGGGGCTGGGCATGGCCATCTTGATTCATGTGTGCATGTTTGAGTCTTCGGTTGGTGCATGCACGAGCCTTCGGTGGGTTCGCATATTGGAGTTCGGTTGGCACAGGTGCGAGAGTTTAAGCGCTTTGATGATATTGAAATCACATCCTCAAATCTTGCACATGCACCGGCCGAACTCCAATACGCAAACCACCACATATACAGCTATCGAAGACTTGCGCATTTGCACAGGAATCAAGATGGCTGTGCCCAGCCCCAGGACCACGGGACACCAACTAACAAGGAAAGTATGTACATTTTGGTTCTTACATGTCCTGCATCCCTGTTATAGTTTGTGAAATACAACATAAACTGTGTAAATTTTGTATTTTATATAAATATATTGTTTTATAATTTGGTCATATGTGAGGATGATCATGTCACGTAGGTCGTAAGTCGGGGACTACCTGCACATGTAGTTTGATTGAGTGAGCAGAAACGGCTGAACAGGATACGAATTTTCATTCATTCTAAAGAAAAGATTAAAAATTTAGACACACACCACAGTAGCAGGCCAATTTAGCCCTACAAGTTCCTGCTGCCAATTTTACACCCTCATTTGTTTGAGCAATGCGGGAACATATTCTGCGGCCTCATTTTTAAAAAAAATTGCCATAGAGAGAGCGCCTCAGGGCACCGTGTGCAGTTTTAGGGAGGGATTTTGGTCATTCATTTCAGGATTCATACAATGGCATGTTATAAAGAAAGCAGGTGGTTGTGCAAAGGAGGACATGAAGAATTAGTTATTGTCTTCTGGGCTGCCTATTGATGAATACTATTAGTGTTGAAGTTGGAGAGTGGCAAGAGGTCTTTGATTTCTGGATTTTCTGGATTGTGGACCATGATTTTGTAGGCTTATGGAAAAACATCAGTAGATCATGATTTTTTTGTTGCCCATGCAATTAATGCTCCATCTTCTACTCTACTGCGGACATGGATACAGGTGCTTTGCTGGGATTCTCATGGTAGGTTCCTTTTGTCCTTGTCCCCATTGCCTTTAGACTCTGCTGCTTGCACATCAGGTTCTCTCCCTCCTGTAAATATTGTTTTCATAGCGATGACTTTTGCAGGGCACAGCATGCCACAATGAAATCTCTGCGCCTGCCGGCCAGACGCTGCTGGAGGTCCCTAGATTGATGGAGTTGTCAGATTCTCACAACCTTCACTGATCTAATGGCATTTTTACAGCTCTCGTTATGGCAATTACCTCCTGTGGTAGTGCTGGTAGTGAGTGTGAAGGAAGGAGGAGAGGGAGTGTTTGGGGTATGGTGGATCCTTCAGGGTGATCCATGCCTTTCCAAGGCAACAGGAGATGTAGATGGAGTCCATGGAAGAGAGGGAAATTTGTTTTTATGTTCCGAACTGCATTCCAAGACTAGTTCCATACCATGCTATGATGCCTCTGCCAAGTATTCTTTCAAGGGTGCACCTGAAGAAGTTATTGGGGATGGTTATGGCCTTGGGTAGCACAAATACTATGTGGTTTATTAATCAAAGCCTGAATATTCACCAAATCTTCCTACAAGTGGACATGGACTGTCTTACCTAAGGACTGAATGGAACCATTGCAATGATCATTCTCCTTTCTGATTTCATGGTGCAGGTATGGCTGGTGATGTAGGGTAGATGGTTATAGCTAGAACACCATCGAGGTGCAGCTGAGTGCAAGCTCCATTGACCCAGGTTTGATTCTGTCTGCTGGTGCTGTGGTTCACACATTCTAGCAGTGAGAATCAAGTTTCCCTGCATGCTCTGTTCTCTTCCAACATCCCAGGTACTCCCTGACTTGCGACCTACATGACCTACATCCATCCACACGTATGATCGAATTTTTTAAAAAATATAAGAAAAAATATAAAATTTACACAGTTTATGTTGTATTTGACAAGCTATAGTAGGGATACAGGGCACGTAAGCCCAAAGTGTGCGCGCTTACCTTGTTAGTCGGCATACACATGCACGAGTCTTTGGTTGGCGCATGCGCGGTGGGTTGACGTATTGAAATTCAGTTGGTGCATGGCACGAGATTTTAGGGCATGAATTCAATATTGTTTGGGCATTTAACTCACACACATCTGTCAACCAAACTCTAATGTGCAAAACCATCGAAGACTCAAAGAATCAAGATGGCCGTGCCCAGCCTCTGGACCTCAAGAAGCTGACTAACAAGGTAAATGCGCAATTCTGCCAAAACGTCCATTCCGAAAAATGACTGGTCATCCAGAACGCAACACGAATGTATGTCGGGGAGTACCTGCATTCGGCTCATGTAAATTAGCCCTGGTGTAGGTGGGTGGTGAGAATAAGGGTCATTAATGGGCATGTGGGAAAGAAAAGGTTACAGGGAAAATAGGATAAAAGAGTTAACTGTATAGGAGCTGCCTTGAACTTGATGGACTGAATGATCTCCTTTTACATGATACCCAAATAACCATATATAAACATATAACAATTACAGTACAGAAACAGGCCATCTCAGCCCCTCTAGTCCGCAGCGATTTAAGTGATCTCCTTTAGTCCCACCTACCTGCTCCCGGTCCATAACCCTCCAGCCCCCTCACATCCATGCACTCGTCCAACCTTCTCTTAAATGACAAAATTGACCCTGCTGCATCCACCTCTTCAAGAAGGTCATTCCACTCAGCCACTTCTCTCTGAGTGAAGAAGCTCCCTCTCATGTTACTTCTAAACTTTTGCCCCCTAACCCTTAACATAAAACCCCTCATTCCAATCTCACCTACTCACATCTACTCTATCTATTCCCCTCATAATTTTATATACCTCTATCAAATCCCCCCTCAACCTTCTACACTCCAATGAATATAGACCCAGTCTACTCAATCTTTCTTTGTATTCTAGATACTGCAGTCCAGGCAACATTTTAGTAAATCTTCTATGCACACTCTCTACCTTATTGATATCCTTCCTATAATTTGGGGACCAGAACGGCACACAGTATTCCGAATTTGGCCTCACCAATACCTTAAACAGTCTCAACATCACCTCCCAGCTCCTATATTCTATGCTTTGATTTATAAAGGCCAGCATACCAAAAACCTTCTTCATCACCCTATCTACAAGGAAACAAGGAATATGAACTATGACTGGGGACTGTGGTACACCTGCAGCAATGACCTGTTGCTGAGCTGATTGGACCCCAGTAATGACAGCCACT
The DNA here is from genome assembly GCF_036971445.1 of Narcine bancroftii. NCBI lineage: Eukaryota > Metazoa > Chordata > Chondrichthyes > Torpediniformes > Narcinidae > Narcine > Narcine bancroftii. The sequence goes on from NC_091471.1 coordinate 228,261,412, forward strand.
TCCTTTATACTGGACATGACACCATGCCTGAGTCCAGGCAAAGCTAGTTTGGATTTGAGTGGTTTTGGTTGAACTCAGCCTGACAATTAATTGCAATCCATCCAGATAGACCTCTGCTCTCAAGTTCCTGGTAAAGAGTGATGTTGGCTCCTTTTAGTCAACAGCTGTAGGCTGCAAAATACATCATCATCAAATATTAAAAAACCACAACTGTATATTGAAAGTTATTTCTCCCTGAATTATTTATATCCAACACAGATTTAAAGCCAGGAAGTCTCTGTATAAGAAATTTATCCTGTGGTCTATCTTGAAACTCAGTGATCTCAGTGCAGAGTGGGGTATTTTTCAGGCTCCATTAGACACTGACACTTTCCTCTTCTATTCATTTGCCTTCAACCCCTGAAACTCATGATGTTAATAGCACTGATGAAAAAAATCGGTAAATGCAATAAATGGGGGTTTGGTAATGAACCGACATAACATTGACATTGATCATCTGTTATCATTACTTGGTGCAGATCTTTTTATGTATGAATGATGTTTTAGAGTGTAACATCCCTACAAGAGAGTATCCTTGTTGCTCCAAAGCCCTAGCTTGTTCAACCTTTCCTCAAAAGACACATCCTCCAATCCCAGCAGCATCCTGGCAATTCTCCTCTCTGCCCTTTCTAAGCTTCCACATCTTTTCAATAATGAGGCAACCAGAAATAAGCACGATACTCTTCAGTAAATATTCTCCCTAATCAATCTAACCCTTCTCTCCAGCACAGCTCAAAACCCTCCATTTTTCTCATTTAAGAGTGTTTTAAATGTTTCTATTGTAACAGCCCCTTCCTCCAGCCCCAGCAATAAATTCCAGGCACCCACCACTCTCTGTGTTAAAAACATATCTCCTCTATTGTTGTACCACTCACCATAAACAGATGTCCTCTCTATTGGACATTGCCATCCTAGGTCAGTAGTTCTGGCTGTCCACCATATCTCATAATCTAAAATATTTCCATTAGGTCACCTCTCCTCATCAAATGCTCCAAAGCAAAAAGCCCTATCTTGTTCAACCTTTCCTCAGAAGACATGTTCTCCCACCCTGGTAGATCTCTCTGCACCTTCTTTGAATCTTCCACATCCTTTCTGCAATGAGGTGATCAGAACTGAAAACAGTACTCTAAGTCTGGTGTAATCAGAGTTTTATAGAGCTGCAACATGGCCTTGTGGCTCTTGAACTCAATCCCCTGACTAATGAAGTCAAGCACACTTCACACCCTCTTAACCACCCAATCAACCTGTGTAACAACTTTGATGGATTTATGGATTTGGAGTCCAAGATCCTTCTGTTCTTCCATACTACTAGGAATCTGTCATTAATCATGTTCTTCATCTTCAAGTTCAATCTTCCAATGTACATTGCTTCACATATATCTGGATTGAACTCCATCTTCACCCCTTCTACCCTTGTCTATATCCTGTTGTAGCCTACGACAATCTTCTGCATTGTCGTAGATTCACCGCCCTCTGGGGGAAGAAGTTCTTCCTCATTGCCATCCTAAATCTACTACCCTGGATCTTAAGGCTATGTCCCCTAGTTCTCATCTCTCCTACCTTCCCCATACTTTCCTGTCCATGGCTCTGCTAAAGATCTGGGAGTTGTTTTTACTGTCTCTGAAATGCTTGCACATTACTAAATTCAGTATGGCCTCTTCTCCAGTTAGCTGTCCACATACTATGTCATTAATCCTTCTTGGACACACCTGACAAATTCTTTCGCACTAAGGAAGTGCCAATCGATATTAGGGAAATTGAAGTCACCCATGACAACAATCTGTTAATTTTGTACTTTTCCAAAACTTGCCTAACAACCTGATCCTCAGTGACCCAAGGGCAATTTAGGGATATAGAAACCCCCAATAGAATGATTGCTTCATTCCTGTTTCTGAATTCACCCACAATGGCTCAGTTAACAAACCCTCCACAAAAGATAGTGCATTCACCCAATCTGCTCCTCTCATGAGTTTGTTCATCTCTATGAGATCATCCTCATGCACCCCAAGGAATAAATCCCCCAACCTGCTCAACCTTTGCCTACAGTTAAGGGTTACCCAGGCATGGCAACATCCTTGTAAATCTGCTTGGCGTCTTCTCCAGTTTGACAAGACTTTATATTGCTCAGTGACATGAAAAAATTCAGGCCATCCATCTTTGAATTTGCTTCAAGCATTTTATCTCACTTGCTCGAATGGCACCTTCAGCAGGAGCTTTTGAAGTCCTGAGCATTGAATGTACTTGCATCTTCAAGTGAAATATGTCACTTCCCTTAAAATATCCAAATAAAATCATGACATCAATGGGTTCAATCTATATTTATGTCTCTTTAGCATCAAGAAAGCTTTGTGGGAAGGCATTTGAAGCCCCGAGCCATGGTCTTTTGTTAACACTGCTATTTCACTTGCTCATTAATCCTCAAAAATGTCTATAGACATTACACCATTTGTATTCGACTCCTGAGAAATTGAAGAAATATGGATTTGGTAATTCAGATTTGTGTTTTAGATGTGGATTGAATATTGGAACATTTTTTCATGCAGTTTGGTCTTGTGATAAAGTTCAGCCATTTTGGGGAAAAATGAGAGTATGTTTTGAAAAGTTACTTAAGATTAAATTACCATTAGACCCAGAAATGTTTTTGTTGGGTTATACCATTTTGTTGACTCGTTTGGAGTTGGATAAGTTTCAGGTAGCTTTTGTTTGTCTGGCAATAGCAGTGGCACAGAAATGTATTGCAATTACTTGGAAAGATAATGTAGAAATTAATGTAGTTTGTTGGCGAAATCAATTGAGATCTTGGATTTATATGGGAAAAAAAAATAAACAATTTGTATGATAATTATTATTTTTTTTGTTCAAATGTGGTCACCTTATTTGGAATGTATGGGTTTAAAAATATCTTAAAATACAGTATTGTTTACTTTTAAGTTGGTAATTATTTAATATATGCTTTTTTTTAAGCTCCCCTTGCGGGGCTGGCTGTTGGGGAGAGGGAGGGAGGGTGATTTGTTGTTTTTTTTTTAAATGATTTGTTTATTTTGTTTATGTTTTTATGTTATTTGAAAAATTTTAAATAAAGTTTTAAAAAATATATCTATAGACTGTAGCATTTAAAGCATACTTTCCAGATGCATGACAGCTGTTCTGATCAAGATCAGAATAAGTTGCAGAAGAGAGAGAATATAGTTCAGAACATCACCCTCCCCTCCACTAGCTCTATCGAACTCTCCTGCTACCTAGGTAATGCAGCCAACATGCCAAAGGACCTAACACACCCTGGACACTCTCACTTCTCCCCCATCAACTGTGTAAAATCATGCACCAACAGGTCCCATCCCATCAGGAAAGTGATACAGGAGTATCAGAGCCAGAAACATTGGGCTAAGAAACAGGTTCTTCCCACGCGCAGTGAGAATGTGGAATGACTGAACTACTCACACAAATCCTCCAAGACTTTACTATTTACAAGATTGTAGCAGGCGCACAGCGTGGTATAGCGAACCGCCACTGTCAGTTCACAGACTTACCTGACACATCACGGGTTAGCAGTGCTGGGCGCCAAAGTACAGTGAGTGGATCAGATGAAGCCCCTGTCTAAAGGGGCAGGGCACTAATGGCTCATAGCTTTAACCTGCTGGTCCACAGCTGTTCACTGACGAGCTCATTAACAGGCAGGGAATAAAAGGTCTGTGTATGTCTGCAATAAACCAGTCTTGAGTTGACTACCTTTGTGTGTGTTTGCCTACTACCATAGTAGCTGCTACAAATTTATATCTATTTATTGTTTTATATATATATATATATATATATATATATATATATACATATGATGATGTTTGTCCTTCGTAATCAAAGGCGACCATGGCTTTAAAGTCAAATGCGCCCTGTGTTTGAAGTCATGACTTTTGCTTGACTTGGATTAAAGTGAGGGAGAGTTGCGCAGGTCGTCAGCCTCACTCTCTTGACCCAGCCTATCTGGACCCAGTGGCAAGACATAGTCGATGTGGCTGGAGTTAGGTCAGAATGTAGTGGATGGCCAGCAGTTTTCTGTGTGTGTGTCTCACTCTTCCCTCTTAGCACTCCATGACGCATTGCTGAGAATCTCCTTTCTGCTCGTTGAACCAAGAATGGTTTCTTCCTCACAGTCTGCCTAATCCAGGTTTCACATGCTAGGTAGACAACCCCTGAGTGTTGTGGGTCTACGGCAGTTCTTGCGGTGTGCTCGCAAACCTCCCAACCCATTGTTGGGCATGCTCATCCACCTTTGCAACTGTTGGGAGATGTCTCCTCTTTCGCCTGCTCGAGCATTGGGATGATCACCTAGTAGAGTAGTAATGACACCATCCCCTCTCTTGTTTTCACCTACTAGCTGAAGTGGTTTCCAGGATGTGGCATGAGGAACCAAGAAGTGAGAGATTTAGGAGATGAATGAGGTCCAGTGATACCTACCATCCCCACCTTAGTGAGGCACAGCTATTAGCACCAAAGATACTCCCTGTCCTCAGAGCTCCCTATAACCCTTGTATACTTACAGCATTTGTATCAATTATGTGTTTGCATGTTTTTGCACCGAGGACCAGAGAACGCTATTTTGTAGGGTTGTACTTGTTCAATCGGATGACAATAAGCTTGAACATAAATGTAAAGACTGTTTCTTCCCCACACCCATTCTGAATGAACACCACAATGATCCCATATTACTGCCCTTGCTTGTTATTGGTTGATCTTTCTTGTCATTGCATTTTATGCTCTACAATTATTCTCTTGCCTTTCTACTTTGAAGAACTCTATGCATGTTGGAACTGATCTATAAAGTTGCTCATTGAAGAACCCTTCTCACTGTACCAAATATAAAATGTGACAAATAAACCTAAATGTAAATAGGGCTCAATTCCACTGGGCAGAATCGATAAGGAGAGAATTTACATGCAAATTACCCTATGGTTTTACACAAACATTCCAACACAGTGATTCTCAACCTTTTTCTTTCCACTCACATGCCACTTTAAGTATTCCCTATGCCATAGGTGCTCTGTGATTAGTAAACTATTGCTTAAGGTGGCACGTGGGTGGAAAGAAAGAAGTTTGAAAACTACTAACGCTTTAATCTTACCTCATTGCCTTATAATGTGCATGGCGTCATTACTCCAAAGGAAATGGGCCAATGACAATTTTTCTCAAGCAAAATATTTCAGTAACAATTGGGTCTAGAGCATTGATTCTCAACCTTCCCTTCCCACCCACAGACCACCTTAAGCAATCCCTCAGTAATCTCAGAGCACCGATGGCATAGGGATATGTGAGTGGAAAGAAAAAGGTTGAGAATCGTTGGTCTGACATCATGCCAAATTTCAGCAAGCCATCCTTATTTTTGTAGCCAATTGCTTCTCGTAATGAAGGTCATCTACTAAAGCAGCCATTCTCAACCCATTTTTGGCCAAGGCCACCTTCGGAATCTGCTCAAAGTTTATGCTCCCCACCCCCCACCCCCCCCACCCGTGAAGTTCAGTTGTTTTTTTTCTGTACTTCTTGCCTATGACTACATTTGAAAAAAAAAAATATGTTATGCGAGGTGAAATGAAAACAAGGCTTTTCCTCGGAGTATAACCACTGTGGCTCGTGATTCCAGAACAAACAGACGAATAAGAATGATCAGTGAGCCAAGGACACAGTTAGTGCAGCGCCTTTACAGGACAAGCAATCGAGACAGGGATTCGAATCCCATACTGTCTGTAAGGAGTTTGTACATCCTCCCCGTGTCTCTGGGGCTTTCCCCGAGGGCTATGGTTTCCTTCCACCGTTCAAAATGTATCGGAGGTGTAGTTCAATGGGGTGTAAATTGGGCAACATGGGCATCTGGGCTGGAATGGCCTGTAACCGTGCTGAATGTCCAAATTAAATTAAAGACACTGTCCCACTTTGATTTTCGTGCACTGTTTTATTTATTGCTGTCAGGTAAACGTTTGCACTGGGACGCTGCTGCAAAACAACAAATTTTGTGGCTTGTTCATGACAATAAATTCTGATTCTGATTTAGGAAAGAAAAAAAACATGAACATGTTCCCGATTTCATCTATAGCCCCTCTTTAATTCAGAAGCTAAGCAGGCTCAGGGGTGGTCAGGACTTGGAGGGGAGATCATCTAGGAACACCAGGTGCTGTAGGTTTCTGTGAGGGGCACTGGACAAAGTGGCGACTCTCTGTCTGCCTTGTGGTGGACAAAAGTTAAAGAATTTCATGCATGTTACATTCTAAATGCAGCATTACGTGACAATAATGGAACCTTTACCTTTTAACCTTTAAATATGCTGTGGCCCCTGTAGAGAATGACTGGAATAAAGGCCAAAAAATAGTATTTCAGATAATATCACGGGAACTTTTACAAACTCTTTGGCTTGGCTTCGCGGACGAAGATTTATGGATGGGGTAAAAAGTCCACGTCAACTGCAGGCTCGTTTGTGGCTGACCAGTCCGATGCGGGACAGGCAGACACGATTGCAGCGGTTGCAAGGGAAAATTGGTTGGTTGGGGTTGGGTGTTGGGTTTTTCCTCCTTTGCCTTTTGTCAGTGAGGTGGGCTCTGCGGTCTTCTTCAAAGGAGGTTGCTGCCCGCCAAACTGTGAGGCGCCAAGATGCACGGTTTGAGGCGTTATCAGCCCACTGGCGGTGGTCAATGTGGCAGGCACCAAGAGATTTCTTTAGGCAGTCCTTGTACCTTTTCTTTGGTGCACCTCTGTCACGGTGGCCAGTGGAGAGCTCGCCATATAATACGATCTTGGGAAGGCGATGGTCCTCCATTCTGGAGACGTGACCCATCCAGCGCAGCTGGATCTTCAGCAGCGTGGACTCGATGCTGTCGACCTCTGCCATCTCGAGTACCTCGACGTTAGGGGTGTGAGCGCTCCAATGGATGTTGAGGATGGAGCGGAGACAACGCTGGTGGAAGCGTTCTAGGAGCCGTAGGTGGTGCCGGTAGAGGACCCATGATTCGGAGCCGAACAGGAGTGTGGGTATGACAACGGCTCTGTATACGCTTATCTTTGTGAGGTTTTTCAGTTGGTTGTTTTTCCAGACTCTTTTGTGTAGTCTTCCAAAGGCGCTATTTGCCTTGGCGAGTCTGTTGTCTATCTCATTGTCGATCCTTGCAACTGATGAAATGGTGCAGCCGAGATAGGTAAACTGGTTGACCGTTTTGAGTTTTGTGTGCCCGATGGAGATGTGGAGGCTTTGGTAGTCATGGTGGGGAGCTGGCTGATGGAGGACCTCAGTTTTCTTCAGGCTGACTTCCAGGCCAAACATTTTGGCAGTTTCCGCAAAGCAGGACATCAAGCGCTGAAGAGCTGGCTCTGAATGGGCAACTAAAGCGGCATCATCTGCAAAGAGTAGTTCACGGACAAGTTTCTCTTGTGTCTTGGTGTGAGCTTGCAGGCGCCTCAGATTGAAGAGACTGCCATCCGTGCGGTACCGGATGTAAACAGCGTCTTCATTGTTGGGGTCTTTCATGGCTTGGTTCAGCATCATGCTGAAGAAGATTGAAAAGAGGGTTGGTGCGAGAACACAGCCTTGCTTCACGCCATTGTTAATGGAGAAGGGTTCAGAGAGCTCATTGCTGTATCTGACCCGACCTTGTTGGTTTTCGTGCAGTTGGATAATCATGTTGAGGAACTTTGGGGGACATCCGATGCGCTCTAGTATTTGCCAAAGCCCTTTCCTGCTCACGGTGTCGAAGGCTTTGGTGAGGTCAACAAAGGTGATGTAGAGTCCTTTGTTTTGTTCTCTGCACTTTTCTTGGAGCTGTCTGAGGGCAAAGACCATGTCAGTGGTTCCTCTGTTTGCGCGAAAGCCGCACTGTGATTCTGGGAGAATATTCTCAGCGACACTAGGTATTATTCTATTTAGTAGAATCCTAGCGAAGATTTTGCCTGCAATGGAGAGCAACGTGATTCCCCTGTAGTTTGAGCAGTCTGATTTCTCGCCTTTGTTTTTGTACAGGGTGATGATGGTGGCATCACGAAGATCCTGAGGCAGTTTACCTTGGTCCCAACAAAGCTTGAAAAACTCATGCAGTTTGGCATGCAGAGTTTTGTCGCCAGCCTTCCAGACTTCTGGGGGGATTCCATCCATACCTGCTGCTTTGCCACTTTTCAGTTGTTCGATTGCCTTATATGTCTCATCCAGGGTGGGAACCTCATCCAGCTCTAGCCTTAGGGGCTGTTGAGGGAGCTGGAGCAGGGCGGAATCTTGGACTGAGCGGTTGAGTCCTCCTCTTTTACAAACTACTGAGAGGGCTAACTGACGATTAGAGGGCCATTTGAAAGGTAACTCATTAAATGGTGTTGTATTATTTCTGAATTAAATGGACTATTCCATGAAGGTTTTGATACTGTGATATTTTGCTGGTCATTAAAATATAAAGCATGTCTATAAAATGATTTAGTGGAATGATCCCAAATCAAATGCGATAGTTAGTGTGCTCCACAATGTCCTTGCAAATTAATCATGCAACAATATCTGTGGAGAAAGATACACTAAAATGTTTAGGTTTATTCATCAAAAGGCACAGAGGAAATCCAACAGTTTAGGCAGGCAGAGGCAAGGGAATCTGAGAAATCTGGGATTCTATGCAATCTGAGAAAGGTTTGCAATTTCATGGTAAAACAGTGATTATGTGTTAAAACCATCAACTTGTTCTGACATACAGCACAGTAACAGGCCCTTCCGGCCCAATTCACACCCAATTAACCTACACCTCCAATATGTTTTGAACAGAGGCCCCCGGGGAAAACCCACGCAGACACGGGGAGGACATCCTTGCAGACAGTGCAGGATTTGAACCCCAGTTCCGATCGCTGGCGCTGTAAATGTGTTGCTTTAACTGCTAGGCCAACCCTGCCTCCCCCAAGTCAAGGAAAATAATGGTGAATATTAGATTTTTACAATTTTTATTTCCACCCATTTGTCGAACCTTATCTCAGCAATTAAGTTAAATTTCTCTCAACCTACAAAAAAATGAAATGCCACATATGATTTAGCATTTCTGCACAACTGATCTTTCTTGACAATCACATATTAAGGTTTCAGCAGTAAGATTGTTTCATTCTGCTCATTAATGACCCTGTTAACATAAGCTTGTACTCATTCTATGTGTTTTTTGATTCCATATTCATAAACGTTTTATGGATGCTTTGAAGTTCCTTCATCATACGCCAAAGTAGTCATTTTGAAGATTAAGGGGAGAAAAAAAAACATTCAAGCTGTGGTTCTGATATTTTCTAATTTCTAATAAGCTACAGACTCTAGAGTGTAGTATTATCATTCATTTGCTCTTCTCTAAAGAGGGATTTTTGCTGGTTCACAAATCTCTTTTCATCTCCTGCATTGGAGTTTGCACTCTAAATGAATTCATTCTAACCCAACCTCTTAGTAATCCTGCAAAGGAACTTGAATCCTTCCCTGCATCGATGATAATATCCAACACATGTTTTTTTTTTGTCAATTATATTTTATCGAGAAAACAGAACCATAGTTGTTTTTTTATCACTCACGATTTGTAAAGATAAAATAAGGGTGGAAAACCACCTGGTCATTAAGTCATGATGAAAATATCCAAGTTACTTCAGTTGGCTAGTCCTGATTTGGTGAAGCTCATCCTTGAAACCGAATGAAGACAATTAAAAGAAACAAATGCAAACAATGGTTATATGGTCATTACTAGAATCCCCGAAAAGGCTGAGAACCCTGTCTCTGAGGGCAACGTACGTCAGAACATCATTCGAGAGGGTGAACCCTCGCAAGGCGTCAGGCCTCAACGGCGTATCTGGCAGGGGACTGAAGATCTGCAGCATCCGACTGGCCAGACATGTTCATGGACATTTTCCACCTCTCACTGCTGCAGGCAGAAGTTCCCACCTGCATCAAAAGGGCATCGATCATTCCAGGACCAAAGAAGCGTTGCGTGAGCTGCCTCAATGACGATCGTCCAGAAGCCTTAACTTTTACTGTGATGAAATGCTTTGAGAGGCTATTCATGGTCAGAATTAATACATATCTGAGCAAAGATATGGACCCACTGCAGTTCACCTACCATCACAATCACCCTACAGCAGATGCAATATCGATGGCTCTCAACTCAGCTCTGGATCACCTTGAAAACAGCAATTCATACATACGGCTGCTCTTCATTTACTACAGCTTGGCCTTGAATACCATTATTCCCTCAGTGCTGGTCAAGAAGCTACAGACTCTAGGCCTGTGTACCCCATTCTGCAACTGGATCCTTGACTTCCTCATCAGATGACCACAGTCAGTGCAAATTTGAAACAATGTCTCCTCCTCACTGATGATCAACACAGGCACACCCCAAGGATAAGTGCTTAGCCCACTGCTCTACTCATTATACACCCATACCTGTGTGGCCAGGTACAATTCCAATGCTATCCACAGTTGTCGGCAGAATCACAAATGGCAATGAGGAAGCATACAGGAGGGAGATAGATCAGCTCGTTGGATGGCGTAATGACAAAAACCATGCACTCAATGTCAGCAAAACCAAATAGATAAATGTGGGCTTCAGGAGAGGGTCAAGAACTTCAAATTCCTGAGTGGGGGGTGGGGTGGGGGGTGGTGTGGTGTGGTGTCAACATTTCTGAAGATCTGTCCTGGAGCCTCCATGTTGATGCAATCTCAAAGAAGGCTTGCCAGCAGCTATACTTTGTGAGGTGTTTGAGGAGATTCAGTATATCACTGAAGACTCTCGTAAACTTCTACAGGTATACTGTGGAGATCATCCTGGCTAGTTGCATCACTGCCTGGTATAGAGGCACCAACTCTCAGGACAAGAATGAACTCCAGAGGGTTGTTAACTCGGCCTGCAAAATCACACGAAGCAAACTTCAGTCCATCGAGGACATCTACATGAGGCAGTGTCTTAAAAAAGCAACCTCTATCCTCAAAGATCCCCTACCACCTAGCCACGCCCTCCCCATCATGGAAAAGGTACAGGAGCCTAAAGATGGGCACTCAACGGCACAAGGATAGCTTCCTCCCCACTGCCATCAGATTCCTGGATAATCAATGAACAAAAACATTGCCTTACTTTTCATGCACTTCTTTTTTAATATTTATTGTTGAAAGTGGATAATAATATCAATGTTTGCTCTACGATACTGCCGCAAAACACCGAATTTCATGATTTGCTCCAGACAATAAATTCTGATTCTGATATTTGAACCAAATTTCTTCACCAAATTAATTCCTGAAATATTTTACATTTTTACAACTGTACCTCCTCAATTGAAAGTTACCCCTTTAGAACTGGCTAAGGCTCAAGATGCCAAACGATAAACATACAATGTGTTTGGATGCGCCATATCTGATCAATTTTGCCAATGTTCTTTTAATGACTTCTATCTCCTACATTATTGTTACATCCTGGTGTTCCAAGTTTGAGAATAGTTCTAAACCTTCTGTGTAAATGTTCATGCAAAAGCTCCAGTGCAATATTCAACATGTTATTTTTTCATGAAGTCAAAAGCTTTGATTTCTAAAACCATTGCATTAACTTTGCATCAGGAATCAAATTCCAATCTTTGTCCTCTGGTGCATATTGTGTCTCTATATGAAACATCTTCAAAAGAAATGTTCCAAATCATTAAGTAAAAAGAATGATTGCAACATGGTTCTATCAGATTTTAAATATTCAAGGAGATGTGATACTTTCTGTGGTTTGTGCATCTTTTGCCCTCCCCTACCTTCTTTGACTTCATGATATTTTGTGCCACACAAATGGATGACATTTTGGATATGTTTCTAATGCTCTGGATCACCTGGATAACAGCAATAAATACACCAGGTGGCTTTTCATCAATTTCAGCTCAGTTTTCAATAGAAGCCCCTAAGCATTGGCCAGCAAGCTTCAAAATCAGGGTGGCTGCACCTCCCTCTGCAACTGGCTCCTTGACCTCCTCATCGGAAGGCCACAGTCAAGTGTGGATTGGCAACAACATCTCCTCCTCACTGACCAGCAGTGTAGTCACACTTCAACAGTATATGCCTAGCCCACTGCTCTACTCACAATATACCCTTGACAATGGGGCTACATTTCTAATGCCTCCTACAAATTAGCTGAAGAAACCAGCTGGTTGTCAGCAGAATCACAGATGACAATAAGGAAGTGTACAGGAATGACATAGATCATCTAACTACAACCACCTTGCACTCACTGTTACCAAACTGAAGAAACTGATCGTGGCCTTCAGAAAGGGGGACCCAGAATATAATCCAGTCCTCATCAATGGGTCAGCAGTGATAAGGCTAAAGAACATCAAATTCCTGGGTGTCAACATTTCTGAAGATCCATCCTAGGGCCTTCATGCTGACGCAGTTACGAAAGAAGGCTCACCAGCAGCGATTCTTTGTGAGGAGTTTGAGATTTGATGCATTACCAAAAACTCTGGCAAATTTCTACAGGTGTACCTTGGAGAGCATTCCGACTGGTTGCATCACTGTCTGGCATGGAGGTGCCAATGTACAGGACAGGAACAGGGGACAGAGAGTTATAATCTCAGCTTGCTCCATCAGGAACATCAGTCTTCTCTCCATAAAGGACATCTATAAGAAGCGTGTTTCAAGATAGGAGCTTCTATTAATACAAAATTTTGGTTTGCATGTATGATTGAATCTCTGAAGACCTCACTTTTTGGTAACCTCCAATAGACTTTATTGTACAAATGTTTTATTTTCTTGGCATTCTCTGGTTTTTCTTAGGGGTTGGTGTGGGGGGGGGGGGGGGTGCGGGAAGGTGTTGATAGAGTGGGTCAAGGGAGATGGGAGGATATATACCACATGTATAATTTTTTATAAATAATTTACAATGTAATTTAGTTATATTGTGGTTGAAAATTCATAAATTTGATGCAAAGTTAAAATATATCACTATATGTGATATATTTTCCCTTTATGATCATGTTCTCCTATTCTCCTCGTATATCATTTACCTATACTATGATTAATAAAAAGATTGAAAATGAAAGAAAATGTATTCACTTGAACATCTCGCTACCACTTCACTAACATCATTAGCGGATTTGCCCAAATCCTGAAAGATGCACATATGACCAAAAAGGGCTTCTATTTTGAACCTGAAAAATTCTGATCTACATCCCAGAGAGGAACAACATGATGCTCCTAGTAGGTTCAGTACTAGGATCAGAAAATAATACAAGGTGTGATTGAAAAGGTGATAATAAAGAAGTAAAAACACAGAAAGGCCAGAGGAACATGTCACAGAGTATATAGATATGTTTTTGGGAGTTAAACTGGGAAAGGTTTGTTCAGGTAGGTCACATACAAACACTTTAAGACAGATCTTACTTGAAATACAGGAGCTCTGCTGATGCTAGACATATCAGCCTCACAGCGTTTTGCAAGAACTTTGGAGATTGTCCAAGAGACTTCACTAATGGATTGTTTTTTACAAAAAGATAACAAATGAAAGAGTCACATTCTGTCTGGAGTTGTTCTAAGAGGATCATGTGGTTTTGCAAGCAGAGAGAGCCAATAGACTTTCTCTCAGAGAGAGAGAAAGAGAGAGAGAGAGAGAGAGAGAGAGAGAGAGAGAGAGAGAGAGAGAGAGAGAGAGAGAGATCTACAGTTTTACAGCCAGGAACAGCAACAGCAGCTGGGACTGGAACAGGACAAGCTGGCAAGCTTGTGGAAAACTCCACTTGGAAGACAAGTTCAGGTTCTTATTTCAGCCTGGTCAAAGCCCTTGTGGTTCATTGGTTCATGCAAGAGGAGAGGATTGGCTGTCTACTGTTTCACTTGGAATAAGGGAAACAAAAAGGAACTCTGTGGTGACCTGAAAGAAAGAGGTTATCATCTGGAGAACCCTGAAAGGGCAAGTTTCATCAGCAAGGCACTGAAGTGGCTGTGGAAGTAAATCTGTTGTGGGTGTCCTGGAACAACAAATCTCTCTCTGAAAACTGACAAGAACCTTCCTGAGTGGCAACCATTTTACCTTTCAAACCAAAGATGGTGAACTTTATAAATGTTAAATTCTGTGCACAGTATAAGAATTGCCTGCAACCAGTGAACTTGGAGGAATGAGAAGTGGGATTGGACTGTGAACCAAAGAACTTTTCTGAACTTGCATACACATTACATACATGTACACCAAGAATTAGAAGGGGATTAAGTTAGGTTAAGTAAGACAATAATGTTACGTTAAAATGTGATTCTGTTTTCATGTTTAAAGATAATTAAAAGCAACCTTTGTTTAAGCAACCACTTGTCTTGGTGAATATCTATTTCTGCTAGGTTTTGGGGTCTTCTGGGCTCATAAACAACGTAGCTGGTCTCCCAGCATCCATAGGAAGTAAAGATGTTTCGGGCCTGAGTCCTTCTTCAAGGTACGACTATAAAGCAAAAAAGTACCTGAATTAAATGAAAGGGCAGGGGAGGAGTACAGATCATCAGACAAAAGGATATGGAGAAGATGCTAGGAGAGAGTAAAGGCAAGAATTGATTGGGGAAGTGGTGCGTTCTAGCTCTGTGAATACAAAGATGGAGTAAAGGAGACGGGGAAAAGGGAAGAGAGTGAGATAGACAGAGCTGGAGGAAAGGAGATATGGGGAAAGATGAGGGAGGGTGTTGGAGGATGGAGAGCAGGGCTAAGGGACACCAGATAAATCATGGTTTAATGCCTACCTATTACAGGGTACCCAGACAGAATATGATGCATTTTCCTCCAATTTGGGGGTGATCTCAGTCTGGCAGTGCATAAGACCATGCCGGCCAGGGAATGGAGAAGGGAGTTGAAATGGGTGGCGACTGAGAGATTCCCACTACTATGGCGGACAGTGCTGAGTAAAAGCAATCTCTTAGTCTGCATCCAGTCTCTTCGATGTAAAGGAGACCACAATGGGAGCAACGGGAGCCTGGAAGGCACTTCTTCTTGGTGAACTGTTTGGAGCACAGTCTTGTAACAACCAATATGCTGCTTGTTATAGAGGCAAGCAAAAGATCTAAATACCAATACCCTAATCCTGATTGTATCTTGTCTGAGCAAGAGGCAACAAACATACTGTAACATACATTGCTGACTGACTGACCATTGCTTAATGCATCAATCTGGTTTCAAAATTACAGCTGCAGCAGAAATGCTGCTTCATGGAAGTAAATGTTGTTGAAGGCCTCAGCACTCCATAATAGTAGCTTTCTTTAAACAGACAGCCTCCAACCAACAGCATCTGGACTACACTGAAGTCTGCAATAATTAGCATCTGTGAAGAGACTTTCAGCTTCCCTACCACACAATAAGAGGTCGGTTTTTGTGTGGGAATACCCAGGATATCCAAGAGATAATTACCTCCAAACACAAAGTGCTCCTGGATTGGAATCTCCACAGGGGGATAAAAAACAGCTCTACTGGCTTCTGAAAACATCTGTCCCCAAAACACACTGGAATGACTGCAGGAGGGCCAGAAACTTGCTGATACTAATAACAAATGTGGATCCTTTAACACTGCCAAATCATCTCAGACCTGAAAACCTAAGATGCTAACCCTGTAAATAGCCAGGATTGGAGGTAAATGTTTCCAGGATGCAGAGGCATTTCAAAATACTCCACAGCTGTGAATCTGTCATTACAAGAGCACTCCGAATGGCACCCCAAACCAAGCCATCCAGTCAAGCTCAAGGCCACCCATGTCTATCAAAAGAAAACTTAAGCAAAATGAGAAACAGTAGCAGACCGAAGCCCTGCTGGCATTCTGAACCTGAGAGAGGGACATCAGTCACATATTTACAACACATTTGGGAAAAGATGGGCTTGCCACAGAGCCTTGGAGATGGAATTATCTGGAGAAAGGAGACACATTTGAATGTGGCACTAACACAGAGATCTTTTTAAATCATTTGAATTGCAGCACGGCAGAAGCTGAGTCCTTCCATTTAAACCTGAGCACTCCAATTTATCCTATAATCCCATACATTTCGGAGGAGAGGAAAGCGGAGCTCCTGGGAAAACCCACGCAGAGATGAGGAGAATGTACAAACTCCTGATCGGAGCCACTGGATTTGAACCCCTGGGTCGTCTCTGCTGCCAGAGTGTCGGGCAAACTGCTACGCTAACTGTGTGGATTGCGCTGCCTGTGCGCACCATGCTTGTTGTCTGCCCCAGGGCAAGTCATCGAGTGTGTTTATCCCAACTGCCTCCCTTCAGTGCCCGGGGAGCTGCTCTTCAAATCGTAGTCTGGGCTTGGAGCATCTTGAGCAATGTAAACATGATCTTCATCCTGCAGTTGTGTTGGCTTTACAAAAGCTTTTACTGCCATTCATAAGGGACAGTGGTCTATCCATATCAAATGTGGTCATCCACAGAATATTCATCTCCTTCTTACATTAGTTTCATGATGGAGTACAAGCTGAGCTCTTAATTAATAAATCCGGTGACTGCTGATATCCCTGATGTTTCTGAAACTTGGACCCTCTAGAGATGACACCTCAACACTGGAGAGATGTGACTAATACTGCATCATGTGCTGGTATGTGGAAACCAATACCTCTGAGCATAAAGCCCTCCAAAAGGTAGTGGTCATTACAGGCAAAACTCTCCCCACTATTGATAAAACACAGGATTCTATTGGCACCAGTGATTAAGTGAAAAACACACAAATGCTGAGAAACTCAGCAGGTCAAACAGTGCCTTTATGTAGCAAAGGAGAAGATACATCACCAATGTTTCGGGCTTGAGCCCTTCATCCAGGTTTGGGGGACCTCTCCACCCAGCCTAGACTCCTCCCCCCCTTCCTATGGTGTTCCCTCCCTCCATCCATCATCTCCCACCCTCACCACCCCCACTCTCCCCTTCTCCCTTTTGTTCAGACATCTCTCCTGTTCCCCCAAACCTCGATGAAGGGCTCAAGCCCGAAATGTTGGTGATGTATCTTTACCTTTGCTGAATGAAGGCACTGTGGACCTGTTGAGTTTCTCCAGCATATGTGTGTTTTTTCACTCTCTCCACTATTGAGAACATCTATAGGGAATGCTGCCGTCGGAAGGCAGCAGTACTCCTCAAAGACCCTCACCATCCACCACACGCTCTGTTCTCTGCCATCAGGGAAGAGGTGTAAGTGCCACAAGAATCACACCACCAGGTTCAGGAAAAGCTACTACCCCTCCACCAGCAGTCTCCTCAATGGCAAACTCTAAATGCTTTCCCTTCTCTTTTCTAAACATGTGCATGGAGTTGGTTTTTCGTAAGTCAAATCATTTGTTACTGCTGTAAAACTTTAGTAAAAAGGAAGTTTTATTTGTCTTCTGCTTGGAAAGAAAATTTAATCAGCTTCCCATGGAAGAGTGTACAGTATTCAGTTGTCTGGCATAGTGAGTCATCGACAGAGGCTTGAGATAGGGAGCAGACAATCTTGGAACGCTCCACATTAAAGAAACAGGAGTGATAAATCATTAAAATGATGGAAATAAACAATTCTATTCCACTTCATAATGAGCCTTGAAAATTCTCCCATACATTAAAAAATATTATTTCAAACTAGTAATAATATGATTCATGGTATTCATTAATGACTGGATACAGAATATTTTTCATGAGTTTAATTTGGCTATTATTAGACTACTCAATGCAATGAACAAGTGATAGTGTATTATAAAACAGTGCAGTTGTCTATGGAATATGGACATTTATACTCATAGGAATGTAGAAGAGTGAGAGGGGATGCACTGAGGCATAAAAATTCTGACAGTTCTAGACCTTTTCCAAATTTTGGGGAATTCTAGGACAATGGGTCATAGTTTAAGGATCTGAGGTAAGTCATTTAGGACTGAGATGAGGAGAAACTTTGCCCCTCAGAGTGTTGTGAAGTTATGGAACTCCCTACCACAGAACAGTGTCAAAGCTGGTCCATTAGATATATGGGAAAGGGAGTTGTACCAGTGTGTTTCCCCTTATCTGAAATTTTTTAAGCCGAAACGTTCCACAAACCGAACTCTTCTGCGGCGCCAACATGACGTGATAAGTTGAGAAAAAATTATCACCCAACTTGCCCATGTGGGGCTCTGATGCACTGTTGGTGCCAGTTTGGTAACAACAGAGGTCAGAACTAGCTGGGAAGACAGATGCTGAATGGCTCAGAGAAACAGGCTGGAATCTCGAGCCATCAGTGAGCGACTGGAAGAAGTCGACGGGTCAGACAGTGCATGGGAAGATTATCCTTGTTTCAGATAACTCCCTCACCTCTCTCTTTCCATTTTTTCTTTACCCTCTGCTGTATTTGGTTTACAAACTGTGCACCGCTGTCTCCTAGCCACAAGCGGTCAGAAGAATCCTTTGTCCTGGCATCATCAAGGAGAGCAGCCTCCTGGGCAGGAGTGGGCACCAATAGCAGTGGGGAGGTTTCGGAAATCAGCGGCGGCAGTGGGGAGGTGTCTGGGACTGGCAACAGCGGTGGGGATGTTTTGGGACCGATGACGGCGATGGGGAGGTATCTGGGTCCAGCAACGGCTGATGCCTCTGTGCTGTTTTTGGGGTTTTTTCTGGTTTTGTTCTGTTAACCGAAAAAAAAACTGAAAAAAGGTCAGTCCCAAGCTTTTCAGGTATGGGGAAACATACTGTATATGGTGCTATTGTCTGAAGGGATTAATGCATTAATAGCATACTGAAGTCATATGATAAATCATCATTGTATTAAATAGTGGAACAGACTCAGAGGGCAGAATGGCCTTCTCCTGCACTCATTCTCTGTTGTCCTATGTTTTTATTTCTGACTTATAGCTAAAGCAGCTTACAGACATTTCTCAGGAATGGAGCTTTTACCTAACTCAGACTAAACAAAATAATAAATTAAGAGGTAACAAATTTAAATATGTTGTTATGAACCCAAAGGAGATTCAGCAAGACAAATGGTTACTTAAACAAAAGTTGCTTTTAATTATCTTTAAGCATGAAAACAGAATCACACTTTAACTTATCACTATTAACTTATCTCACCTAACAACCTCCATCTAGTTCTAAGTGCACTTGTATGTAATGTGTGTGTAAGTTCAGAAAAGTTCTTTGGTTCACAGTCCAATCTCACTTCTTATTCCGCCAAGTTCACTGGTTGCAGGCAATTCTTTTACTGTCCACAGAATTTAAATTTATGAAGTTCACCAGATTTTGGTGCTTGAAATGTAAATGGTTACCACTCAGGAAGTTTCTGGTCAGTTTTCAGAGAGAGATTTGTTGTTCCAAGATCCCCACAACTGATTTACTTCCATCAGCCACTTCAGTGTCTTGTTGATAAAACTTGCCCCTTCTGGGTTCTTCAGATGATAATCTTTTTGTTTCAGGTCACCACAGAGTGCCTTTTTGTTGCTCTTATTTCAAGTGAAACATTAGGCAGCTAGTCCTCTCCTCTTGCATGAACCACAGGGGTTTGACCAGGCTGAACGAAGCACTCACAACCCGTCTTCCAAATGGGGTTTTCCACAAGCTTGTCAGCTTGTCCTGTTCCAGTCCCAGCTGCTGCTGCTGACTGTAAATCTGTCTCTATTAGAGAGAAAGCCTGTTTGACTCTCTCTGCTGGCAAAACTACACGACCCTCTTAGAAGAGCAATTACTCCTCCAGACAGAATGTGGCTCCAACAAGCTCTTTCATCTGTTTCCTTTTTGTAAGCAACAATCCATTAGTGAAGTTTCTTGGGCACTCTACAAAGCTTTGGCAAAGTCTCTGAGGTCCTGACATGTCTAGCATTAGCAGATCTCCAGTATTTTAAATAAGATGTGTTTTAAAGTGTTTGTATGTGACCTACTCTAACAAACCTCTCCCAATTTATCTCCCAAAGATATATCTATATACTCTGTCACAGAGGTCTAAAAAAAATTCTTGTAACTTTTCATTTAGAGGTAGGGTTAGGGCCACAACCTGGGGCTATGCCCAGGTCAATAATGAGGATCATGAATTGAATGGTTCAAATGAATGAAGTTCCACAACATTGACTTCACAGTAGTGTCAATCGCAGCTCTACATATCTGTATCCCTATTCTTTCTCTGCCCAGGATTTCACTTAGGAACCTGAGTGGAATCTGCATGTAGTTGAACAGAGTGGCTTCATTGACTTTGCACCTCATATATCTACCCTGTTCAGTGTGGTCCCACGGACTTGCAAGTCTTAATTATAAAGGCTTGTTTAGGTAAGACGTTTGCATATTTTCTTGCTATGACTGTATATAAATATATTTGAATGAATTAACATGAACTTACAATGTTTTAAGTAATTTATTATTTTTAACTTTAAATATATTTGCAATCAGAAGACCATTCACCAGTCCATGGGCAGGGATTTAGTTCCTGCTGCCAGCATAATGGTCACAGAGCTAGCATGAACGTAGGCTTAAGTGAGGTGCGGCTGTGTCTTTTCGTTAATTGTAGCCTTGAAGAAAGTTTCAATGCTGTCAGGATGCGTTGGATGATAATACAGAGGGCAATTATTGGAACGATGAAACAAAGGACTGGGGATTGTGAATTTAGTTCCAAACACCCGCTCTGGCATTCGTTAATATCATGGATGATCTGTGGCCTAGCTCCAGATATGCATGTCCCATATCTTAACTAAAATCTATTGAACTCAGGTTTAAAATGACCATACGCCCCACTCTTGATTGTCATTATAAAGGGAATTCTATTCATCAAATTTTTTTTGCATCCCGAGAAACCTATTTCTAATGTTTCATCTCTTATCTGATCATGGGCTCCTAAACCTGCAGAACAGTAAAACTCCTGGTATCCAGAATTCAAGCAACTGGCAGTCTCAAGCAACCAGAAGTCTCAAGTAACCGGCAGAAAAATTGAGGAAAATAAATGAAAAAAAAAGAATACAATAATAGATAAAAATATGCAACTTTAAAATTGTACAAGTAAATGTAACGCATGAACCTTTGGTGACAATGGGAGCAAATATTCAGCCAGTGGAGGGCCTTGGTGTACGATCCCCATAGCAGCTGTTTCAGCAAACTTTTGTGAAACAGCGAATGGTGTCGCCTAGGATGAAGAGTGTCTTAATGTCACTTGCAGTTGGCGTGACTTCTCTTAAAGGGTCTCCTCATCCCTGCTTAGTACGAGTCTCCCCAGTCAGTGGCTTTATCACTAAACTTGAGAGGAGGGGGAAGTTAATTATCCATAATGTTATTGTTTGTCTTTGTGGAGGGGGAGGAACCTGCAGATGCAATGACGGTTGAATGCTTTCAAAGAATGTGACTGAAAATAAAGTAAAATTCTTTAAGGTTTATATATTCATGTGAGTAAAGTTTGTTCAGTGTAAGTAAAGTATTGTATTTTTGTCTTTTAAACTGTTTATTCCTAATGCAGGCATGGTAGTTAGGCGTTGTAAGAGTAAGTCTCAAGCAAATGGAAAATACACTTATTCGGATCTATCAAACCCCACAGGTTCCAGATACCAGGGGTTTGACTGAATGTTGTTTCTTTTTTAAATTTCTTAATACTTTGAAACTCAATCAGCTTACTCTTTTCGATCTAAATATAGTATGTGTAATCTTCCTTCCACTTCAACGTTGGAGCCCATGCAATCTTCTCATATCTTTAGCCCACACACACTCTCCAAGGTCAGTACCCACTTCTTGCAGCGTGATTCATGGAACTGCTCGTATAACACCAGCTGTAGTTTAACCAACTTCTACTTGCTTGTACTTCAGGATATTTTTTTTAGATTCTCCACCACTTTTGTGTATTGAGAACCTATTTTTGAATGTTTTGATTAGTTTCTGTATAAGATCACAACATTTTACTCATTAACATGCACATGGGCTCCCAAACTTATGTGTATCTTCACAACTTCTAAACTGTAGAAAATATTCCATTTTATCTCATCTTCGGTCCAAGTGGTGACCTCACAATTGTATACATTATAATCCATTTTTAGTTTAGTTCATTTGCTCAATCAGGTAAAAACTTTATATTTGGTATAAAAACTGGTACAGTATAATCGCACGGATGGCAGTCTCTTCAATCTGAGGCGCCTGCAAGCTCACACCAAGACACAAGAGCAACTTGTCTGTGAACTACTCTTTGCAGACGATGCCGCTTTAGTTGCCCATTCAGAGCCAACTCTTTAGCGCTTGACGTCCTGTTTTGCGGAAATTGCCAAAAAGTTTGGCCTGGAAGTCAGCCTGAAGAAAACTGTGGTCCTCCATCAACCAGCTCCCCACCATGACTACCAGGCCCCCCACATCTCCATCGGGCACACAAAACTCAAAACGGTCAACCAGTTTACCTATCTCGGCTGCACCATTTCATCAGATGCAAGGATCGACAACGAGATAGACAACAGACTCGCCAAGGCAAATAGCGCCTTTGGAAGACTACACAAAAGAGTCTGGAAAAACAACCAACTGAAAAACCTCACAAAGATTAGTGTATACAGAGCCGTTGTCATACCCACACTCCTGTTCGGCTCCAAATCATGGGTCCTCTACCGGCATCACCTAAGGCTCCTAGAACGCTTTCACCAGCGTTGTTCCGCTCCATCCTCAACATTCATTGGAGCGACTTCATCCCTAACATTGAAGTACTTGAGATGGCAGAGGCCGACAGCATCGAATCCACTTTGCTGAAGATCCAACTGCGCTGGGCAGGTCACGTCTCCAGAATGGAGGTCCATCACCTTCCCAAGATCGTATTATATGGCGAGCTCTCCACTGGCCACCGTGACAGAGGTGCACCAAAGAAGAGGTACAAGGACTGCCTAAAGAAATCTCTTGGTGCCTGCCACATTGACCACCGCCAGTGGGCTGATATTGCCTCAAACCGTGCATCTTTGCGCCTCACAGTTCGGCGGGCAGCAACCTCCTTTGAAGAAGACCGCAGAGCCCACCTCACTGACAAAAGACAAAGGAGGAAAAACCCAACATCTAACCCCAACCAACCAATTTTCCCCTGCAACCGCTGCAACCGTGTCTGCCTGACCCGCATTGGACTTGTCAGCCACAAACGAGCCTGCAGCTGACGTGGACATTAGCCCTGCATAAATCTTCGTCCGCGAAGCCAAGCCAAAGAAGAAGAAGATAATCGACTTTATTTAAACGTGTACGGAATGTAGCAATCTGCAGCATATGGAAAGATATTTTATGGGTTTTTTTGTTATAATGCTATGTGGGCAAGGATGATGGGTGTTAGTATTTTTCTGTATAGTTATGCTGTGCAAGCAAGACCCTTATCTTTATCAATTTGGCTAGTTCCTGTTAAAAAATTCCTGAAAGCAAAGCTTTCCAAACCTTTTTGTTTTACCACTGCTATTAAACTAGTACTTTGCTTCCAATAGAAGCATTAAATTTCATTTGAGCTGTGGTACTAGACTGAGTGGAGAGTCTTTTTGTCACAATGATATATAATTGCAAAAAGAAAATAAACATTTCCAGCCAAACTAATCCCTCTTCAGATAGCAGCCCTTTCTGTAAATTCAGTTATGAGATTAGAAAATCTTTGACTTTCATCACCCATGAAACATTTGTCTTTGCAATCAGCATATCTGGGTTCAGCTTGACAAATGGATTGGGTCAGATCATCGTTAAAACTGGACAGAAGTACGATTCCCAATCTCCAGGAAGTGTTGCTGCTCGGGTTTTCTTCCCGGATATACCCATCTCTGAGTTGTGAGCAGATCTCAGGCAGTGTATCCGAAGGCTACGCCTCTGGACCACCCTGTCGGCCTTTTGAAAGCTGGTGTCGAAGTGTCTTTCACCTGGCTTGGATGAGGGTGGATAACACAGATTCATGATTCATGGAAGCAATATATCAAGGAGGGCAGCCAACCAAGAAAATAGTGTAGTCGGTGATAGTAGGATGAGGGGAACTTACCCTGCTTCCTGCTGCAAAGAACAAGAGTCTGGAAAGATAGGTTGTCTTTTCGGTGCTAGGGTTTCAACTATTAGGGCAGGAATGGGATGTTGAATGGAAGGGAGTGGAACCAGCCATTATGGTATATGTTTATACCGATGAGATAGGCAGGGCAAAGCAAAGGTTCTTCAAAATCTGCATAAGGAGTTACGTGTTAAGAAGCAAAGTTAAGTTTATTTTTCATCTGATTGTACTAGTACAACCGGATGAAACAGCATTGTCCAGTCCACGATTCATTGTAGTGCAAAGCATGCTTACAGACATAATGCACATACAGACAAATGATACATATGTACAGGTATTAAAAATAAATATTCTTCATAAATAGTAAAGTGTGGTGATACACCACAAACCTACTGCAGGGGGCGACCTGTATACCTGCAGCAAGATCAGTGGAGGACAGACCACACCTGGCCAGCTGTCAATCAGCCGACCTGAATGGATCAAGCTCCACCCGGTCGGCTGCCAAACAAACACCGTGATATAAGCCACATCCGGCCCCTCGAGGTCAGTCACTCGGAGTGCAGCTGACTACAGCAAAATACTTTAAGTGGAATAAAGCCTGTTGTTCAGTCTTTACGAATCTTGTGTCTACTTACTGTCGCCACAGTGCATCACATAGAATCATGGTGAGTTGTTTTAGCAGCGATTCAGAGCAGAATCTCAAAGGTTTGTATCATTTACATATTTACATTTTATAATTGTTTGATCTAGGATGAAAAAAATGAACTCTGTTGTCATTTGCATCCCTTCTTCATAGCCCAAACATGTTAGCGTACCAATCAAACCACTTGAAATTAGATTATTTAAATATGAACATAAGAAATAGGAGCAAGATTAGGCCATTTGGTCTGTCGAGCCTGCTCTGCCATTTAAAAGATCATGGCTGGTCTGGCCATGAACTCAGCTCCATCTGCCTGCCTTTTTCCTAATGTCCATACTATGTAAACATCTATCTAACTGTGCCCTAGATATATATTCACTGAGGTGGCCCCCACTGCTTCTCAAGCCGATATTCCACAGATTCACCCCTCTCTGGTAAAAGCTATTTCTCCTCACCTCTGTCCTAAACCAATCGTTGAATCTTGAGGTTATGTCCCTTAGTTCTAATACTTCCAGATGACTCATACAAAGTATGGCGTACTCACGGATATCAGATTAATTGAGTCATAGCATTTTACATCATTGAAGCAAATGATTCAGCCCAACTTGTTCATGCTAACTAAGTTCTCTCTCTTAGCTCACCCTTTTTGCTTGCATTAGGCCCATATCCCTCTAAACCAGTGATTTTCAAACTTTTATATTTCCACTCACAACCCACCTTAAGCAATCCCTTACAAATCACAGAGCACTGATGGCATAGGGATTGCTTAAGGTGGGATGTAAGTGGGAAGGGAAGGTTGAGAACCACTACTCTAGACCCAATTATTACTGAAATATTTTCCTTGAGAAAAATTGTCACTGGCCCATTTCGTACGGAGTTCTGAAACTGTGCACATAACGAGTCCATGAGGTGCGACTGAAACAGTGGTCTTCAAACCTTTTTCTTTCCACCCACATACTAATCATAGGGAATACTTAAAATGGCATATGAGTGAAAAGAACAAGTTTGAAAACTACTGATCTGTCCATATATTTGTATAAATGTCTTTTAAACATTGCTTTTATATGGCATCTTTACCATTACTTCTGGCAGCAAATACTTTACAGCAGGACAAATTTGGCCAGTTGTGTTTAATTTTCTTCCAGTCTTCTAGAATGTCGTTAATTTTCTTCTTTATTTGTTGGCTCTGAGAATTGCTCATTTTACCTTGCCATTTTCTAGCTAAATTAGCTTATCTGATGAAAGCGTCTGGGCTTCGCTGCCACGAGTGTTCCACTGGAACCTTAGAACTCTGGATTAATTTCTCCTTTGAGTCTATGCTTTTTTTTTCCCCTACAACTGTTTGCAACTGCCATCTTTTGTCTTTGAAAAATATTCATTTAGCAGAGTCTGTCCTTGTGGAGAATCATGAACTTAAGCAGATTGGAGAATTGGTGCTGAAGTGAGCATACTGGCATACCTGAAGCTCAAAATTTCCAAAAACCACTCTTCCAGAAATCCATCCCCCCTTTGTTGCACTAAATGAATAACTATTTTAGCAGATTTGTCTCCCTTTTGAAACTTGGGTTGAACCGAAGGTATTTAAGCAGAATTTTGCAAATGTATCACATGCATTTCCATTGCATGTGGCTAACAATCCATTTCCACTGCATAGATAGAATATCTATAAAGATGTTTCATTACCTGATGAGTTGAACACCTTCTATGCCCGCTTTGAGAAGAAGAACCCAACAGTGATTATGTGAATCTCTGCAAAGGCTGATAACCCTGTGTTCTCTGTCTCCAAGACTGTCGTCAGAACGTTGGGTGGCACGAGTGGTGAAGTGGTTAGCGCCACACCTTTACAGCGCCAGCGATTGGGACCATGTTTAGAATCCCACGCCATCTGTAAGGAGTTTGTACGTTCTCCCCGTATCTGCTTGGGTTTTCCCTGGGGGCTCTGGTTCCTTCCCACCATTCGACATGTAGCAAGGCTTGTAGGCTAATTGGGTGTAAATTAGGCAGCACTGAATAATGGGCCAAAATGAACTGTTACCGTGCTGTATGTCTAAATTTATATTTAAACATTTTGAAATTTAAAACTTTGCAATTTAAATCATTCATGAGGGGTGAACCCTCGCAAGGCATCAGACTGAGATTGTACTTTGCAGGGTACCATGAGGTGGAGTGTTCAGAGACAGTTTCACTGTCTGATTGCTGCAGTCAGAGGTTCTCACCTGCTTCAAAAGGGTATCAATCATCCCAGTATCCCAAGAAGAGTAGGGCGGGCTGCCTCAACGATGATTGCCCAGTTTCACTAACAATCACTGTGAAGAAATGCTTTGAGAGGTTGGTCATGGCCAGGATTAACATGTACCTAAGCAAAGGTCTGGACCCACTGCAATTAATTATTGTCACAATCACTCCACAGATGAAGCAAAATTGTTAGCTCTCCATTCAGCTTTTGATCACGTCGAAAATAGCAAATCAACGACTGCAATTCAGCTTTTAATACCATTATGCCCTCAGTGCTGGTCAAGAAGCTACAAACTCTAGGCCTCTGTACCCACCTCTGCAATTGGATCCTTGACTTTTTCATCGAAAGACCACAGAGAGTGCGAATTGGAAACCGACTATCAACACAGATGCACCTCAAGGACGAGTGCTTAGACCACTGCCCTATTCATTATACAGCCATGCCTGTGTGGCCAGTCATAATTCCAATGTTGCCTACAAATTTGTCATTGACACCACTGTTGTTGGCAGAATCAGAAACGGCCATGAGGAAGTGGGTAGAAGGGAGATAGATCAGCTCATTGAGTGGTGACAAAGCAACAACCTTGTGCTCAATGTTAGTAAAACCAAGAAGATGATTGTGCACAGGAGGAAGTCAGGAGAACATGAACCAGACCTCATCGAGGGCTCAGCAGAAGAGAAGGTCAAGAATTCAAGTTCCTGGGTATCAAAATCTCCATGGATCTGTCTGGAGTCTCCATGTTGAGATAATCACGAAGAAGGCCTGCCAGTGGCTATACTTTGTGAGGTGTTTGAGGAGATTTGCTATGTTACCAAAGTCTCTCAAAAACTGCCTGGTTGCATCACTGGTCTGGTACAGAGGTGCCGATGCTCTGGTCAAGAAAATAACTCCAGAGTGTTGTTTTGTCAGCCTGGGACATCATGGACAGCAGTCTTCACTGCATCGAGGATATCTTTAAGAGGCGGTATCTTATGAAAGCAGCCTCTATCCTCAAGGACCCCCACCACCCAGGCCATGCCCTCTTCACTCAGTTACCATTGGGAAAAAGGTACAGGAGCCTGAAGACAAGCACTCAATGGCACAAGGTCAGCTTCCTTCTCGCTGCCATCAGATTCCTGAATGATCAATGAACCACAGGCACTGCCTCACTTTGACTTTTCGTGCACTATTTTTATTTATTTCTGTAAGATGGTTTACGTGAATGTTTGCACCCTGATGCTTCCGCAAAACAACAAATTTTGTGATTTGTTCATGGCAATAATATTCTGATTCAGGTTCTGAACGGACACAAGAGATTACAGATGCGGGAATATGCAACAAAAAACTGAACAGAAGGAGGGACTCAGCAGATGATCAGTGTTCAGGGAGGCAATGGATGGTCGATGTGTTGAGGGGAAGATCCTGCATCAAGACTGAAATGCCGCCATCACTTTGCCTTCCAGGATATCTAATGAAATCATTCAAAGGTTAGTATTAAAATTATGGGGTAATTTTGACAATGTACTTCATTTACAATGGGAGCTGAGGCAGCATTGTTAGTGTAGTGGTTGGCACAATAGTATTTGGGGTTAGCACAATGCCTTTACAGCACCTGCAATCAGGACTGGGTTTGAATCTCACTCAGAGTTTGTACGTTCTCCCTGGAGATCCAGTTTCCTCCCGCTGTTCGAAATGTAGGTTAACGGGGCGGGACAGACTCGTGCGCCAAAATGGCTGTCTGTCTAAATATAAATCTGTTTAAAATTGTTAAATGACAGCACCAGCAAGTCAGGTTTGAATCCCGTGCTCTCTGTGTGGAGTCCTGATATCTGCCTGGCTTTTCTCTGGGTGCTTGGATTTCATCCTATGTTCCAAAAAGATGTAGGGAGTTAGTAGGTTAATTGATTTTGGGGGTATTTGGGCGGCACGCGGTCACAGGCCGGAAGGGCCTGTTATCATGCTGTAACTCTAAATTATTATTTTTAAATGACAAAAGGTGCTTGTTTTTAAATCTCCATCTTTTTTAGAAGACTTTTAAAATATGAAACAAGAGAGATGTAAAGAACACTACCAGTTACCTATTGCACATATGATGCACGTATCATACGACGTTTGCCTTAACTCTCAAGGTAACTTTGTAGACAAACTGATAAGACTAACTATAATACTAAGATTAAAAAGTAGTAAAGTTTAAATGACAGAACTTTGGGTTTAATAATGGGTGTGTGCATTTCTTCATTGGAAAAAATATTCACAAGTGTGAGAATTTTTCTTTAGGATTAGATGATTTCCCAGTGTTTATTGATCAAAATGTATACCCCGTGATGATTCTGGGAATTGAGTACACCTGTGGAGCAGGCGCATTCATTGCTGTGTACAAAGACAAATTTACTGAGATTTGTAATACAGGCTTTGCTTCCTATTTTGTCTGGGCTTCAAGCCCATGGAAAATTGGTCCAGAAAATCAGAAATGCATGCAAGCTGATTACCAATTACTCCATCTGATCAGACTGCTGGATGTAAAGGGTGCAGCCGAGACATGGCACAGACTGGGTGGGAGAGTTCCGAGTCAGAGACCACTTCTGTTCCTCTTTATGCAACAAAAATACATCTTTTGGACAGGGTTATTTAATGCCACTAGTTGGGTGCAAAATGCCTGCAACTTATTTTGCAGGTCAAAACTGCTTTTATCTTTTTTTTCATGCAAGACTACTCTTACGTACCTAAAGGACCCCAAAACCCAGCAGCAATAGATATTCACCAAGACAAATGGTTACTTAAACAAAAGTTCATTTTAATTATCTTTAAACATGAAAACAGAATCAAACTTTAACTTATCTATTATTGTGTGTAATAAAAGTTCTTTGGTTCACAGTCCAATCTCACTTCTCATTCCTCCAAGTCCACTGGTTGCAGGCAATTCTTATACTGTACACAGAATTTAATATGTATAAAGTTCACCAGACTTAGGTGCTTGAAAGGTAAATGGTTACCGGTCAGGAAGGTTCTTGTTGGTTTCAGAGAGAGATGTGTTGTTCCAGGTCATCCACAACTGAGGTACTTCCATCAGCCACTCCAGTGTCTTGCTGACAAAACGTGCCCCTTCAGGGTTCTCCAGATGATAGCCTCTTTCTTTCAGGTCACCACAGAGTTGCTTTTTGTTTCCTTTATTCCAAGTGAAACATTAGACAGCCAGTCCTCTCCTCTTGCATGAAACCCAAGGGCTTTGACTTGGCTGTCTTCCACACTCGAGCTTCTGTCTCAGTCCCAGCTACTTCTGCTGCTTGACACTGCTGTCACTCTCTCTCTCTCTCACACCCTGTATGACTCTCTCTGCTTGTAAAAAACCACATGTCCCTCTTACAACAACAAGTCTTCTGTAGAAAATAGGGCAGCAGTCTACTCTTCCATTTCTTGCTTTTGGGTAAGCAAGAACCCATCATTGACCTCTCTGAGCACTCTTCAAAGCTCTTGCAAAAAGGTGTGAGAAGCCACTATAGCTCCAGCATTTCAAATAAGATCTCTTTTAAACTGTTTGCATGTGACCTACTCTAACAAACCTTTCCCAATTTATCTCCCCAAAACATTTCTATATGCACTGTCACACTACAAATGCAAAGACATTGGTGGGGTGACAAATTGCCCTCTCTCCTACAGCATCCCAACAATTGCCAGCCACAGAAGTTACAGGAGTTTCTGGTTGGATTGTCACTCCCACTTCCCACAATGCCCAGCACTCCTATTGTAAAACCTGTCATGAAGATAACTCCAGGCAATAAAATTATATGTACTATATGGTTAATGAATGCATATTTTCACTTGGATGAAAGGGATGGAATGATTTCTTTTTCAAGCATGCAGTATTGCATTGGGTGGACTAAATTAACTGATTTTTAAAAATATATTATTTGGCTGCCCAGTCGAGATTTATAGCACCTTTTTTTGAGGGAGGGAATATTTCTGATTAGCCTCAAATTGGTCTACACAGGGCAGGTGAGAAGATACCAGAAGATTTCATTTACAAATGGAATATAAAATTATTGTCTGAAAAGACAGATAACCCTATTCTAAAGCACATTATTTGGACATGGCATTAGATTAATAAATGTCTAGGTCTAAAAGTGGTGTTATCTCAAAAACATCCTTGTATCAAAATGAGTTAATACCAATGGCATTAGGCACTAAAATCTTGGACTCTTGGTACTGTAAACGGATCAAGTGTATAGAGGATTGTTACGAACAAAGACAATTTATGACATTTGAACAGCTAAAGAAAAAATATGATTTGTCAAATAGAACTTTCTTCTGCTATCTTAAATTAAAATCTTTTTTAAGAGATAGTTTAGAATGAGCCAAAACCCTGCCAATATGTAATGATATTGCATTATCTTTGAAAGGGAATCACAAGTAAAATTTGTATCTAAGAGGTATTTCCTATATCAGAGCAATAGCCCGATATGGGCCTTGCACAAATTGAGGGAAAGATGGGAGACGGACTTGGGGGAAAGGATTCAAGAATAATATTGGTCAAAATTGTGCTCTGATAATATGAAATAATTTATTAATGTCAGATATAGATTGGTACAATGCAAGTTTATGCTTATACCACAAAAATTACATGGTTTAAAATCTGAAGTTCTGGACTCGCGTTTTAGGTGCGGTATAGAGGTTGGAACATTTATACATTCAAAGTAAGATCCTTTCGGTATGACTCGGCAAAAAACATTGACAAAAATGAGAGAAGTGGATTTTCTATTGGAACCAGAACTGTGTTTATTGACCAGTCATGATTATTGGCACAAAGCTAACAACATATCAAATCCAGTTTGTGAGGATTGCACCAGCGGCAGCCAGGAGATTCATGGCTGTTATATGGATGTCCGACTCCCTCCCACTTATTACTCGCTGGAATATGGAAATGCAAAGTTGTGCCTCCCTGGAAAAGATAACATAATCTTAGAATGAAATATGATGTGTTGGTTAAAATATGACAACCTTATTTGAATCATACTGGCTTAAGGATATAATTAATTTCCCCGAAAAGGTTTAAATAGTGTCATTAGGTTAATAGCGATGAACTCCTGAAGATCGGGATATGGACTAATTAATGAAGGCAGCTCAAACTTCATTTTTGGACAATTTTTTTGTGTTAAGTGGTTGGGGAGGGGTGAGATTTGGGCAATCATATGAGACTCTGTAATTTTAAATACTATTTATATGATACAGGTAATATGATAATGTTATATATGAGACTTGGAAAAATTAAAATAAAATATTGAAAAAAGCTTGCGGTCTTGCACATCTGGCAAAGGTTATCAACTAGACCAGAAAATATAAATCTGCTTCACAAAACTGGTTTGATTATTAATTAAAATTGCAATACTATTGGAATACAAGTTAATCCAAGTTCATTGCAATCCATTATTGTTCCATATTTTAAAAATCACTATTTGAACACATAGGGGTGGCAGGATTGATGAAGCGGGCTGATACGGTTAGTGCAGCGGTTAGTACAACACGCGGTTATAAGGAGTATGTGCGTTTTTCCCACATCTATGTGGGCTTTCCCCGGCGCCTCTGGTTTCCTCGTACGGTTCAAAATGTACCAGGGTTGAAGGTTAGTTGGGTGTAAATTCGGTGGCATGGTCTTGTGGGCTTAAATGGCCCGTTACCGTGCTGTATGTCTAAATATAAAATAAAAGTTTTAAATTCTGTTGATCGCACATGTTAAGGTGAGAGAATCTCACTTTCAACTGCTATCAAAATTATATCCAAATTGTTATATTAATATAATATTAATGTTTTGATTGAGTTTACTTTTGGATTTAACACTGTGGTTTGAAGGATGATTGGCAAACATAAGGCAGCTGTGGTTATTAAACTGTCATGTTAAATCATGACTATATTAAGTAGAAAATGCTTCTGTTTAAAATGGTTCCTCTAACTACATTCATTTAAAGTAAGTGAACTAACAGCTGAATGAATTGAGCAATTTAGTCTGAAATAAAACACTCTTGCCATAACTACAAATAATGCATTCTATTTGGAATTTCCACTGAGTTGGTCTTGATCTTACACTACGTTCATGGAAGGTAAATGAAAACCTGAAAATTATTTTGCGTGGGGCTATAAAGTGAGGGACATTTGAAAGAAGTGTACAAAATTATGAGGGGTATATACAAGCAAGCGTTTTCCACCGTGGCCTTCTCTACATCAGAGAGAATGGGTGCAGACTGGCAGATTCACTGAACACTTTTGTTCTGCCGCATCAGTGACAGAGACCTCCCAGTGGCCAACAATTTCATTTCTGCCCCGCACTTCCATACTCACACATCTGTCCGTGGCCTCATGTACTGCCCCACCAAGATGAACTGTAAATTGGAGGAACAACACCTGTTTTTTCCAGCCAGATAGCATTTATGTTGACTTTTCTGGCTTCTGCTAACCTGCTCTCCTTTCCCCTCCTTTCCTTTCTCATCAGCTCTCCACCCCCTTTCCTCTCTATTCCCCCACCAGCCATCCCACCTCCCCTTGATCACTGCTGTCCCCTTCCTCCCTTTTCCACCTATCACCTCTTGCCTTTGTGTCCACACCTCCCCGCTTACCCTTCTCTTTGGACCCCTGCTGACATTTTTGCATACCTTGATGAAGGGCTCAAGCCCAAAATGTTAGTTATGCATATATATCTTTGCTATATAAAGGTCACCATTTGACCTGCTGAGTTTTTCCAGCATTGTGTTTTTCATTCAATCACTGTGTCTGCAGACAGGGAATCGTGTTTGACTTTTTCCATTGAGGCTGGGTGTGACGGGAATGAGAGGACAAGGGTTAAGGGGGAATAGATGAAATGTTTAAGGGGAACATTAGAAGGGATTTCTTCAGAGTTGCCAGCAGAGTTTGTAGGTATGGCTTTCATTTGAACAATTGAGAGAAATTTGGATAGACACATGAATGTGTGAGTTAAGAGATCAAAAAGTGCAGTGAGGGCAGTGGTTTGGGAGTAGCAGGATGGGACTACGTGGAATGTCTTATTTATGTGCTATAGTGTTCTATGGTTTTAAAATGCAAGTAGGAGTCCTGATGTAATGAAGATTATAATAGGGAACAAAGTGATATTTAATGAAATTGTCTAAGGCTTCACCCAGCAAGTAGACTATGAGTCTTGCTTAAAATCAGGCGTCTTTTTATTGACCTTCATCTCCATCTTAAATGTCCAGGGACATCATATCTTTTCTGATGATATCTACAAGTTTGCCGATGACATCACGGTTGTCGCAGAATCACAAAAGGCAAAGAGGAAGTGTCCAGGAAGGAGATGGATCACCTCGTTGAGTGGTGTCTACTTAGCAGAATCAAGGGGATGGTTGTGGACTTCAGGAGGAAGTCAGGGGAACATGAAACATCGAGGGCTCAGTAGTGGAGAGGGTCAAGAACTTCAAATACCTGGGGGAGGTGGGGGGTCAACATCTCTGAGGATCTGTATTGGAGTCTCCATTGATGCAATCCCAAAGAAGGCTATAGTTTGTGAGGTGTTCGCAGAGATGCGGTACACCAATGAAGGCTCTCAAAAACTTCTATAGGTGTACCATGAAGAGCATTCTGGCTGGTGGCATCACTGCCTGGTATGGAAGCACCAACTCTTAGGACAAGAAAGAACAGAGGGTTGTTAACTCGGCCTGTGACATCACAGGCATCAGACCTCACTCCATCAAGGACATTGACATGAGGCGGTGTCTTAAAAAAGCAGCCTCTATTCTCAAAGATCCCCCCCCCCCCGCCCCAGGCCACCCTCTCCATTGGGGAAAAGGTACATGAGACTAAAGACGAGCACTCAGCGGCACAGAGACTGCTTCTTCCCCGCTGCCCTCAGATTCCCGAATGATCAATGAACCAAAGGCACTGCCTTACCTTTCGTAGACTTTTTAAAAAATATTTATTGTTCATAATCTGAAAGTTTGCACTGTGAGATCCTGTTGCAAAACACTGAATTTTGTGAGTTGTTCATGACAATAAATTTTTAATCTTTATTCTGACTCTGAATCTGAGACAAAGACTCTCACAATATTTAATCATCTAGGTGAACATTTGAAAAGCAAAGCCAAAGAAAGCTCTGGAGCAACTCTGGGACAATGGGATTGGTACAGACTGGTAAATGGAGGTCAACATGCATGTAATGGAGCTCTATCTATCCTGCTCTATTCTATGACCAGGTCTTTGAAGTCCTCCTGCAGGGAAGTGAAGGCTTAATTTAATTTAACGTGATCGGTACTGCAAAGTGGCTTTAGTTAGTATTCAGTTCTTTCTTTCAAGTAATTTCTCCAGCAAAGCGAGAATACTCAATGGAGACCAAGAGGGTCAAATGCTTGTTCGAAAGGATAGGAGGAAATTCCCATATTTTATTCATCCCAGCCCTCCTCCTGTACAAGAGTGCTGACTCAATTGTAGGCCAGAGGGGTTTAAACAGGAAGGCTGGTCCCCAGCACACTCCATCCACACCCTCCACAATGCCTTATATAATTTAAAAAGGGCATCACTGTCTGGTACAAAGGCATCAACTCTCAGGACAAGAAAGAACTCCAGACGGTCGTTAACTCGGCCTGTGGCATCACAAACTTCATTTCATAGAGGACATCGACAGGAGGCGGTGTCTTAAAAAAAAGCAGCCTCCTCAAAGAACCCCCACCACACTAGCTCTCCTATTCCTCCACCAATGAAGCAATTAAACATACCAGAGTACTCACAAACACAAGTGAAGCCAAATATCCCAGACATTATGGTGCCCTGAAATGGGGGAACTATGTATAAAAAAATCAGGCAATTTCTACATGGTCAAATGAAAATATGTATAGATAACTTTGAATAAAATCCAGAATGTTCACTTTAATTACATGTGAATTGCTTGATTCCAAAGTTAAAACTGCGGACCACTGGGGCAAATAAAGGAAAAAAGTGCCTTTGACCCAAACATTAATGAGGGCACCATATTACTGACTTTTTGGGCCTAAGTTTTTCTTCAGGGTATTAGTGAAAAGCAGGAAGCTTGCCTGAAAGAAAAAGTTGGGGAGGGAAGAATGGGAAAGGAGTTGGGTGGATCACAGTCCATCAGACAAACGATGTTAATTGGTTATGGATGGGACACAGGAGAGAGGAAAGGTGAGAATTGATTCTGGGGAGTGGCTCTGTGGAAACAGAGCTGGGGGGGAAGGAAGCAGAAGGAAAAGGGAAGAGAGAGTGAGACAAAGCTAGCGGAAAGGAGACATATGGAAATATGGAGGATGTGGAAGGGGGGCCTAAGGAAACCATAGAAGTCAATGTTAATGTAATCCAGGTGGAGGGTGCCCAGGTGGAATATGAAGTGTTGAAGCATGAAAGTCTGCAGACACTGTAATTGTAGTAAAAACACACTGAAATGCTGGAGGACCTCAGCTGATATTGCAGCGTCCATGGAATGTATCGACGTTTCGGACCTGACCCCTTCCTCAAGGAATAAGCATAGAATGGGAAGGTGTAAAAATAAAGAGACTGAAGACTTGCTGGAGGAGGAGTCCAGACCCACAAAAGGTGTTAATTGGATATGATAAGAGAGGAGGTGAGAATTGATTTTGGTTCTGTGAAAGGAGATGAGGTTGGGGGTGGGGGGGAAAGAGAGACAAAGTTGGGGGAAAGGTGACGGGGAAGAAGGAGGGGTGGGAGGTTTAACAGAAAACTGGAGAAGTTAATCCCATCACGATGGAGGGTGCCCAGATGGAAGATGAGGTTTTGTTCCTCCAATTTGCTGGTGGCCTGAGTCTGGCAGTGCATGATACCACAGACAGATGTGTCAGCAAAGGAATGGAACAGTGAATTGAAATTGGTGGCTGCTGGGAAATTTGATGGAGGACAGAGTCAAGTTGTTCAACGAAGCAATCTCCCAGTCTGTGCCCAGTCTCTCCGATGTAGAGGAGACCATAACAGGGCCACTGGATGCAATAGATGACTCCTACAGAGTTGCTTCACTTGGAAAGACTGTTTGGGGCCCCGAATGGTGGTAAGGGAGGAGGTGTGGGAGCAGGTGGAGTATCTCCTGCAGTCACAGGGGTAGGTCCCAAAGGGATGATCGGTTGGGAGGAAGGAGTGGACAAGGGAGTCACGAGTGAGCAGACTTTGTGGAAGATGGAGAGTGGAATATGTGTCTAGTTCTGGTGGAAATGGTGGAAGATATGTTGGACACAGAGGCTGGTGGGGTGGTAGGTGGGAATATGAGGAATTGTTCCTCCAATTTGCAGGTGGTTTCAGTCTGTCAATGCATGCTACTATGGACAGACATGTTGGCAAAGGAATGGGCCATGGAATTAAAATGGTGGCTACTGGGAGACCTTTGCTATAGCGGCAGACAGAGATGAAGTGCAAAATGAAGCCATCTTCCAATCTGTGTCCAGTCTCTCTGATGTGAAGGAGAGCACAATGGGAGGTCTGGATGCAGTAGATGACCCATAAGGTGCTTGAGAGAAGGCATGTTATGCTGTTCCACCAGTTATATTTGGGGAATACCATGCAAGATTTGGTGTTTGATAGCTTTAATGAGTAGCAGGACAAATGTGTTGCCTCAATAGCAGCAAGGACTAACTTGCAAGGGCAAATTCATGTTTGTTTAGTTTGAAATCCATTATCAAGGTTGATATTTCATTATTTCCTTGAAGTTCAACCAGCAGCAAAATAATGAGAGTGCGTAGTCACTGATATAAAGAACAAAGTGAGTGAAAGGGAGTTAGAAGAAATGAGAAATGAGCTAAAGGGTCTGTTCCTGCATTGCACAGTTGCTCTCGGTAGCTGTGCATTTCACTTTGTTAGTCATGTGTCTGGTGGTATTCCACTTCTATCGCTCCTAGATGGGTACTGGTTGTCTTGAAGAAGTGTAAGTTAGTAAAAATACAAAGCCCCCACTGATGCACATGGGCATCATCCAGCAAGAAAAGAGCTGGTCTCATTGATGTTATTGGTGAAGACTGTCCAAGATACCACTGGCTTGCTTTCCAATCGCTGGACATGGTCTGATTCATACTTTGAGATTCTTGACACCTCTTTTCAGGGATGAATTCATTCTTAGCCAAAGCTGTTTCAATACACGTACCATGTTTAAGGAACATTTCCTGACATTACGATAACATGTGTATTACATAAATGCACAGATTTAAAGAACAATTTTTGTGCAATAATCATTCATCAGATATTGTAATTTTCATTTCCACAGCATTGTCGTTCATAAGCTTTGAATTTCAAATGTTGGAAAGTACTTTATATTCCTGTTTAGAAATAGATTTGGACACTGTGCCAAGAATAGATGATAATTTGTACTTGGCGAACTATACCTAAACCCCTAATTTCACAATCTTTGTCTGTAAATAGAACATGTAAATTACTATCAACATATTTAAAGACAATTTGAGCCCTGTTAGACATTTTTCCATTTAATTACACATCTCCAGCTCAAAGACCATTATCAGCGCATTGCAACCCATCACTACTGACGGCAGCCTATATTTGCTGCTCTGTGCCTGAATTAGCAGAGGCCCATGCATCGATTTTCTTATGGATAATGATCCCCATTGGCAATAAGATGAAGAGAAGGGTAGACTTCTGACCGCAATAACATGGACACTGCTGTTGCAAATGTCTCTCAACGTGAGCTTGATCACTTTTGAGGTTAAGAGCTTGTTTCTTTAGAGGAATCAAAGGCTTCAAAGAGCTGCGCTTTGAACTTTTCTGCTTGAAGAGATGCCCAGAATAATGAATACCAACTGCATGCTTCCGAACATTGCAACCCAATGTTTACAGTGCTTAATGGCTTAGCCATGCCAAGAAGCATTGAAGAAATATTGAAATGAACATATCCACCTATTGATGTATTAAATTGGTTTTTGCAATTACCCAGGATGGAGAGGGATCATGTTAAATTCCACCCTTCACTTGGTAGCATTCCTTCACTGACAGACTAATAACCAAGGACCCCATTATGCTCCACCTGCTGATCTCTGGCTTCAGCTACATCCCATGATGAACAGGAACTCATTCCTCCTTTTCTGCCTTTGTTAAAGTGGAAGACTCCATAGAACAATGCTGTGACAGCGCAAGCGACCCGGGTTAGAATCACGTGCTGTACGTACTCCCCGTGTCTGTGTGAACTATATCCCTGTGTGCTTCGGTTTCCTCCTGCCCAAAACGCCCAGAGGTTGTAGGTCAATTGGCTGTTATGGCAGGCTACTTATGGCAGGGTGTTGTTGGGTGGCATGGGTTTGTGGCCGGAAGGGGCTGTAACAGTGTTGCACTAACCGCTACGCTAACCGTGTACTGCCCTATCCATTTCTGTAGAGCTTCAATGAGTCTTCCACTTTAACAAGGACAACAAAGGAGGAAAGAGTTCCTGTCCATCATGAGATGTAGCTGAAGCCGGGCCAATAGCAGGTGGAGCAGACGGGATTATTATTTTAAATTTAAAGCTGACAGTTGGTCAGAAACCTCTTCCACTAATCTCTGTTCCAGTCAAGTGATAGGGAGATTGGGAGTATGGATAATAGATAGATGCTGATCAAAACCTTTTGCATCTCAATTGTTCTCTGCTCGATAAATCCCATAATACTCCTGGAAGTCTGAATGAACTATGTTTCTCAGTGAGCTACTCCACTGCCCACATTCATGTCCCTTTAGAATTGGCAGTGCCCAAGGAGAAGTATCACTTTGCCTGTATACCACCCTAATCCTAGTCCACATGTTTTCATCTCACCTTCAGTCGCTCCTGAAACCCAGGCAACAGTCAAGGCATCCACTTGGCATTTCTGAGTGAAGCAAGGAAACACACGGAGTGATAGCAAGCACCAGGAACTCATGTATCTTTGATCAGGGAGGATAATGGAATTGATTGGCAGCTTTTGTCAGTGCGCAATAGATGGGATCACTCAGTGTACCTGTGCTATTTTGTCAAGTGGGTCATCAGCACCACAGCAACACTTGGAATGCTGCAGAGTATCCTGCTGGGGATGGTCCCAAGCAAAACCCACGCAGGCTGTTTTCTTGGACTTCTGGAGTTCCAGACTGAAGAATGCGTGCTCTCTCTCTCTCTCTCTCTCTCTCTCTCTCTCTCTCTCTCTCTCTCTCTCTCTCTCTCTCTCTCTCTCTCTCTCTCTCTCTCTCTCTCTCTCTCTCATCTCCAAGAGATTCAAGGCTCAACTGGTCAGTCTGGAGCTCTTTGGTCTGATTTCCTGATAATATGTTAATGTAGAGCTATAATCTCGTACTAGTCAACAGGTAGGGATAGTTTAAGCTGCCCTTTATCATATGGATAGAAGAGTGTTTGTGTGCCAACCTCCTGGAGAAACATTGGACACAAAGTAGAATTGGATGGCCTCCTCAGAACACGAGTGCTCCACCAATAGGTTCAGGAGAATTTCCAGTGGCAGACGAGAAGGGCAGATGCACCATCATTGAACCTTTGGGATATTTTAAACTTGAATGATATGGTTAGTCTCGTGGATAATGCTTTGTTATTACAGCATAAGCAGGGTTCAAACACGGCGCTGTTGTTAAAAAGTTCTCCCCGTGAACTGCATGGGTTTTCCCCAGGTTCATCAGTCTCCTCCCACCTTCCAAAACATAGAGGTTTGTGGGTTAAATAGGTGTATTCAGGTGCCATGGACTCAATGGGCAGAATTGTCATAAAATCTTTTTTTTTTAAATGTGTACATGCAAAGTCTAACAGAGATGTTAGATTTAACTAGGCACAGTTCTGCAAAGTGTTTCTCTATGAAGGTCAGTGGCATATTTTATCCAATAGTATTCCTGCAAGATGCATTGATGTGTTACTGCATCAACGATCATTTCAATGCAGGTTGTTGGAATTCAGACAGAACCGTGTGCAAAAGTGTAAAGAACCACAGTGCATTTCTTGCAGAAAACCTTCATGCATCAACAGGAAGGAGAAAAACTGAATATTCAGCTCTATGGGTTTCATTTAAGACTCATTTAAGGGCTCTTATTTTTCCATCGGGGAAGAGATGCAGGATCATCAGAGCTAGCACCACCAGGCTGAGGAACAGCTTCTTCCCACGGGCTGAACGACCAAAGGAACTGCTCACACTGACCATCTGAGATTCATATTTCTGAAACTAGATTTATTTATTTCTTTGTATATATTAATATTTGTTCTGCATGTGTATGTGCGTTATGTCTGGCTGTTTGTCTGTGTTTGTCCACAGAGAACATATTTACTTTGGGTTGTACTTGTGCAATCAGATGACAATAAATTTGTCTTGACTTGATATTATTTATTACTGAATATTTGTTTTTCTCTTCTGCATTGCACAGTCAGTTTCTTTACATTTTTTTCTTTGTTTACACATTACCGATAAGTAGAAATTATTCCTGGCCTGCAGGAGAGAAGAAACTCAGTGTTATATGTGATGTCATGTGTGTGCTCTAACAATAAATCTGAACTTTGAACTTTTTTTCCATTCGGGTGGTGTGTTCTTTTCTTTCTGCACCATTTGAGTACCTTCCCGCATTTTCATCCAATAAAGATGATTCAGTACCAATGGAAATGTCATCCCGGACCGTTGAGAAAAGGGAAATGGAAGCAATTCGATGGATGGCGCAGAGGTAGTTGGCGAAGCAGCAAAAGCAAACTTAGTGAACAATCAGCACCGTGGTAGGTGCTAAACCCTTGGAGAACCTCAGGTCCAAACTTGCTTCATCTATACCCACCTGTAGTGAGACCACACCTGCCTCATTTGAATGATATTTTTCATGTACCATATACACCATCATGTAGGACAACTCCTCAAAACTTAACAATTTCATGTTAAAAACCAGGGGTCCATCCTATATGATGAATCTAAAAAAAATCTTACTTTATTGGTGAAGACTCAGCACTGCCGCCGTCTTTCTGCTGGCCCTGATGCAATCTTACACGTGCGCCGTTAGTTAGTTGAGAAGTCTCAGCGCTCTCCCGTCGGGTCCATAGTCCCGGTCTGACTGCAGTCGACTCTATACAGCCTTTAGATGGCGTGTTAAAGGAGCTGACATGGTTTCTTTTAAATATATCCTGACAATATTTAAACATTTCACATGATCATTTATTATTAAAATCTTGTGATTTGCTTTTAACAGCATCCATTTGTCAACGGTAAGTGCCAGATTTTTTTTTGGGAGGGGGGGCGAGGGGAGAAGTGGTGGGGGAATTTTATACATTGCTCAAAACAAACATTTTTTGGAGGAAATTCCGGGGTCATCCTATGTAGAGTTGTCCTAGAAAATGGCATATACGGTAAATGTCATTCTCTACACCTCCCAAATTTTTGCTGTTTACGCTGCTCTACCAGCTTTCACTTTCAGCAGTTTACAGGGTGGACCATCCTGAGGCCGTGCTTGTAGCCCAACTGACTGAACAAAGCACAAGCTACCCTGCTGAGGTCCAGACTATCCTTATAACGTGCAACCGACATCCCACGTTTTGTACCCAAGCAGCAAGCTGAGAATTGTCCTTCTGTTCGTGTGGCAAATCAAACAGTTAGTACAATGTTTTTGTTCTGAGAATTTTACGCTTTCTTGAGCAGTACACGAATAATCAGAAATGCGACTAAATTGTTGATAGTGTTTCTCTCTGCCATCTCTAATCGGCTGCAGGTGTGCTGTGTTTGAGAAGCTTCAGACATGATTTTTCCTCAGTGAAGGTACAGCGGGTGATGTTAACAACAGATGGGGAGTATTTCCACTGAAATGTGGTTTGGCAGATGTCAATGCTGGGCCTCTGGGAAAATGATAAATTGACCATAATAACAGAAAGGTTACATTCAATTCTGGTTTCAACCATTTGACTACCTCTTCCCCCCCCCATGCAAAATATATTTTTTTTAAATGAGGAAAATGAATTAGACAGTGCCATCAAGCCATAGAAAGCAACTTGGTTAAGGTAACGTTTTCTCTGTAGATATGTCTGCATTAATATCTGAGAAACTTTGAGAGAAAGTTTTGGCAGCACAGTTAGCGTAGCGGTCGGCGCAGCACTGTTGCAGTACTAGCGACTGGGGCCGCGATTCGAATCCCTCTAGAAGGAATCTGTATGCTCTCCCCGTGTCTCCTTGGGTTTTCCCCGGGGGCTCAGGTTTCCTCCCATTCTTCGAAATGTACTGGGGACTTTTGGTTAATTGGGTGGCATAGGACTCTGAAAGGGCCTGTTACCGTGCTGTCAGCCTGAATTTAAATTTAAAGAAATGAGGTCTGTTATTGTCACCTTCTTGGGTACTGGGATGATGGTGGCTATCTTGAACCCTACGGGAACTATGGACTACTTCAGTGAGGTGTTGAAGATGTCCATGAAAACCTCTGTCATTTGGTCTGCACAGTCCTTTAGTACCCAACCAGGTACATTTTCTGGTCCAACCACCTTGTGTGGGTTCTCCTCATCTTGGCCATTGCTATGTGGGGGGATCGTTCATCAGGGGGACATGGAGCTTCCTTTGGCATCATTCTATTCTTCACATCAAACCACGCATAGAAGGTATTTAGTCTGTCTGGAAGGGAGGCACCATTTCCTTAATTTGCAACGTTAACTTGTGATCTATATAGCCTTGATCCCTTGCCACATGTGCCTCACATCGCACAGCTGTCTGTGGACCTTCTATGCGTACCCACGATTTGCCTTCTGGATTGCACTGAGAGCATACTGTCGTATGCATCTTTGCCATCCTAGTGTTTCAGGGCTTTGAGTACAGTCGGTGAAACTGAATCCAATTGCTATGATAGGCGAATTGGGAACAGATCTATGCCGCCGCTCAGAAAAAGCTGATATGCTTCAACACCAGCCATTCATCAACTTTTGTTTGCTGTAATGCAAACAAAGAGTCACCATGTGTATCGCCCAGCACCCTGACAATAGGAGAAAGAGAACCAGATAGAAACCCTTAAGAGGCCCTATTGGCAATCTGAGGTCCAGATCCAAGCCTCCGCTATTATCCTGACCCAACACACTAATGTCAATGTGAACAAAGCACATCAGCGCCTCTTCCTCTTTACGAGCTTGTGCAAAGTCGGTGAAACTCACAGGTAAATCTCTTCCCACCATCGAGAACATCTACAGGGAATGCTGCCATCTGAGAGCAGCAGCAGTCATCCACACCACATATTCTGTTCTTCATCAGGAAGACAGTATGAGTGCCACAAGACTCATAAAACTAGGATCAGCAACTGCTCCACCATCAGTCTCCTAAATCTCCTCATGAGAGACTCATTTAAGGACTCTCGCTTAATTTTATTTTTGAGACATGGAGTCCGTAACAGGCCATTTCAGCCCATGAGTCCCTGCTGCCCAATTTACACCCAATTAACCTACACCCTGGCATGTTTTGAATGGTGGGAGCCCCCAGGGAAAACGCACGCAGATACAAACACCTTCTAGGCAGTGCTGGATTCAAACCCCAGCTCCGATCACTGTAAATGTAGCTGAAATCATTTCTGTAAAACCAGAAGAAATGTCAGAGGAATTCAACAGGGATCGCAGCATCCACAGGCGATAAAGATATATCACCAACGTTTCAGGCCTGAGCCCTTCTTTATGAATAGAAAGCAGACAGGCACTGAACTAAAAGGCT
Source organism: Narcine bancroftii (assembly GCF_036971445.1). Taxonomy (NCBI): domain Eukaryota; kingdom Metazoa; phylum Chordata; class Chondrichthyes; order Torpediniformes; family Narcinidae; genus Narcine; species Narcine bancroftii. The sequence continues at coordinate 228,305,798 of NC_091471.1, forward strand.
GGGAAAGGAAGGATGGGCATGGGGAGGAGTACAGACCCACAGACAAAGAGGGTTCTTTGGATCTGGACGCGACAGAAGCGAGAGGAAAATTGGGAATTGACGGGGGAAGGAGAGGGTTGTTTGTGACAATGTGGAAGAAGAGCTAAGGGAAAGGAAACAGAGGGAAAAAGGAAGGTAGAGAGAGAGAGAGAGAGACAGAGCTAGAGGAAAGGAACATAAGAATTAGGAGCAGGAGTCGCCAATTTGGCCTGTTGAGCCATTCAAAGAGATTATGGCTGATCTGATAATAGACCCAACTCCACCCATCTGCCTTTTTCCCTGTATCCCTTAATTCTTCTCTTACCATATAACAATAACAGTACAGAAACAGGCCATCTAGGCCCCTCTAGTCCACACCAATTGAAGAGAATTCCTCTAATCCCACCTACCCGCTCCCTGCCCACAACCCTCCAATCCCCTCTCATCCATATACTCTTCTCTTAAATGACAAAATTGACCCTGCTGCAACCACCTCTTCTGGAAGGCTATTCTACTCAGCCATCACTCTCTGTGAAGAAGCCCCTTCTCATGTTACTTCTAAACTTTTGCCCCCTAACCCTTAACTTATGACCCCTCTTTCCAATCTCTCCTAATCTCAAGGGGAAGAGCCTATACACATCTCTGTCTAACCACCTCATAATTTGAAATACCTCTATCAAATTCCCTCTCCACCTTTTACACTCCAATGAATAAAGACCCAGTCGACTCAATCTTTCTCTGTATTCTAGATACTGCATTCCAGGCAACGTTTTAGTAAATCTTCTCTGCACCCTCTCTACTTTATTGATATCCTTCCTATAATTTGGGGACGAGAAATGCACACAGTATTCCAATTTGGCCTCACCAATGCCTTGAACAGTCTCAACATCACCTCCTAAGTCCTATATTCTATGCTATTATATTTTAAGGCCAGCATACCAAAAGCCTTCTTTACCACCTTTAAAAATCTATCATTCATGGCATGTTGTCTGCTCTTTTATTTATCCTTATCCCATACCTGTTTCTCTTCAATTATGTTTCTACCTTCAGTATTATAACATTGAAGCAGCCAGCTTTCATAATTTGCATCACTATCCCTGCGGACCTACAGGTCCTGTCTGCTCCTTTGAGGTCCAGGGTTCAGGGTTCATTCATTGAAACATCATAGTACAGAGCATGTAATATTTCACAAAATTGCCCCTTGCCAGCCATAAGGCAGACAAAGGGAGGGCATCAGCATTGTCTGGCACCCTGACAGTTAGGGAGAAAAAAAAGCAAAAGGGAGTGCCCGTAAGAGTCAATAATTTTGCTTCTGGTGCTCCTGCAGCCTCTACAGCTGCATAGACCCCATTTTGATTCACCAGCAACTCGGATCCAAAGATTGAACATGATCAGGAAGCCTTCAACACCCTCTCAAATCCTAGCTCTTGTCCCTATTTCACTAAAGCCAGCCTCGATCCCGCTCCTGCCTCGCAACATTAGTAAATGCAAGGTCATCCACTTTGGCAGGAAAAATAGAAGAGCTGATTGTTATTTAAATAGTGAAAGACTGCAGCCTGCCATCATGCAGAAGGACTTGGGCATGCTTGTGCACGAATTGCAGGTACAGCAGGTTATTAAGCAGGCAAAAGGAAAGTTGGCCTTCATCGCTAGAGCTATTCAATTCAAGAGCAGGGAAGTCATGCTGCAACTGTACAAGGTCCTCAGTGCTCCAGGTGTGCAGTTCTGGTCTCCATACTTAAGAAAGGATATGCTGGCCTTGGAGGCAGTCCAGAGGAGGTTCACCAGGTTGATCCTGGAGGTGAGGGGTTTGACCTACAAGGAGAGACTAAAACATCTGGGTTTATACTCACTCGAATTCAGAAGAATGAGGTCTTATAGAAGCAGATAAAATTATGAAAGGGATAGATAAGATAAGATAGAGGCTGGAAAATTGTTTTCACTGGTAGGTGAGACCAGAACTAGGGGACACAGCCTTAAGATTCAGGGGAGTCAATTTAAGATGGAGATGAGGAAAAACTGTGTTTCCCAGAGAGTGGTGTATCTGTGGAATTCTCTGCCCAGGGAAGCAGGTGAGGCGACTTCATTAAACATATTTAAGGTTCAGTTAGATAGATTTTTACATAAGAAAGGAATTAAGGGAGACGGGGAAAAGACAGGTAGATGGAGTTGAGTCAAAGATCGGATCAGCCATGTTTTATTGAATAGTGGAGCAGGCTCGACGGGCCGGATAGCCGACTCCTGCTCCTATTTCTTATGTTCTATGTTCTCATGTTGATGCCTTTGGCATGGAATCCCAGGTGTAAGCTGTGGAAGTCTATCTCCAAATACCTCTGACTTTCTGACCCCAACTGCTTTAAAATGCTCTGTAAAATCCATTTCTTTGAACAAGGTTTATTCTTCGGAGCTGTTCTCTCCTACTGCATGGAGGTGGTTTTCATTTATAAAGAATTTATTAAATGCCTTGGAATACTTTGCCAAGGTAAAGTGTGCAGTGCACACAATTTTTGTGGGTGTTGTTTTTCCTTTAGACTGGTGGTTCTTTTTTCCAGAAACTTGCAGCAGGAAAAAGGGAAGGGGTCGTCAACAAAGAAGGCAGGATAAGCCATATAACAACAGAGGTGAAGAGAAATCCATGAAGAAGAAGAGAAATCCATGCAGAAATCTTCAACCCCAGGGATCAGTTCTTGCACCTGAATTTCATCGAGAAGCAATGCCTCAGTCAGCTTCATCACGTAAGAGTCTGCTGCTGAGCTTGTTGCAATTGTATCTCCAGTAACACCAAGTATTTCTGGTGACTGTCATCCAATGTGGCCAGCAAGCTATACAGCTTCTGAAAGGGAAAATAGAAAGGTGCAGTCCATTGCTATAAAAGTCACAGATGCTCTCTATTTCAGGAAAACTTTCACCCACTTTGCTGGCTTCATTTGGTCATAAGATTCCCTAAACAACACCAACTTTGTTTTGATTGGGACACCCCTTATCAAATGGAGAGAAACTTCACCCTCCTGATTCTCAACAGTGAACAGTTACCAAAACAAAAGCCTGGAATCTCTGGCATTTCACAAGGTGATTCAGTGAGTCTGTGACTTGTTATCTTGACACCAGTCTTCATGCCTAGTTTGAAGAGATAGGGTGTCAGATTGTGTATTGGAATTATTTTAACAGGGTCCCAGTATTACCAAGTTCCTGGGATGTAATAGTCACCTCAGTCTACTTTTGCCTGAATCTTGGACGTGACAAACTAAATAGAATTGTACTGTTTAGCGTTGCAAACTAACCCACTCTGTGTAGCATAAACATTTTCTTGTCATCAGAGGAAATTCATTCTCTTAACTTTATTAAACTTCCCCATGGGTGGTGACTAATTAACCTATTCATCTGGTTAGAAATGTGTCCCTTGTGGTCTGTGCTGTAGATACTATGTGGTAACTGTAGAATGTGTCAAAAGAACCAAAGATTTGTTGATCCAAACCAAGGCTTTTATTAACTAAAAGACTGGAGCATATCACATGTAGGTCGACCAGTCCAGAATGACCTGGTCTGGCTAGGAGCAATCCTTTAAGACCTGCCAGTAGGTGTGGCTACACTCTCAGCCAATCACAGTCATCCTACACTACAATCTGTGCATATACACATTGGTGATAGAATCTGTACTATCACGTTCACCCCTTCTTTGAGAACTGACCCCAAGGTGGATGGAGGTTAGGGGCTGTACCGGTCAGGGGGCCTGACCATCCGGCATGACCACCGTGGTGCCAGGATGGGCGTCGCCGGAGTCGTGTCACTGGCAGGCTCGTAGGGTGCGGCCACTACTTCGCTCAATTCCCCAACAGCATTGTCGACAGTCTGGCCTGAGCTGGTGGGGTGGTGCTGGTCCCTCTGTTCAAGCACATGACCTGGGGAGAAGGATTTGGGGGAGGTTGGATTGGAAGCACTGCTGCGCCTGATCCGGCTTGGGCTAGGTCCCTTACCAAGACTGTGTCCTCCTGCCCGTCCGGGTACTCAACGTAGGCATGATGCAGGTTTACATGGAGCAGAGTCTCTCGGTCAACCAAGGGGTTGTTGTTTGAGTACCAGATGTGACGTCGTAGGAGGACCGGCCCAGGAACCATGAGTCATGCCGGAATGGTTGTTCCTGATTTGGATTTCCTTGGGAAAGAGAACATCCTTTCATGGGGGGTGGCATTGGTCGTGGTGCATAGGAGGGAGCGGATGGAGTGTAAGGCACTAGTGAGCACGTCCTGCCAGCAAGAAGTGGGGAGACCTTTGGATCAGAGGGCAAGCGTAACCGCTTTACAGACGGTGGCATTCTCTCTTTTGACTTGCCCATTACTGCATGGGTTATAGCTGGTGGTCCTGGTTGAAGCAATACCATGCTCCAGAAGGTACTACTGCAGCTCTCCGCTCATAAACGAGGACCCCCTGTCACTGTGGATGTAACTGGGGTACCCGAAGATGGCAAAGATGCTGTGCAGGGCCTCTATGTCTGAGGAGGCAGTCATGTCCGAGCAGGGCACAGTGAATGGGAAGTGGGAGTACTCATCGATGGCCATAAGGATGTAGGTATTATGGTTGGTCGCTGGTAGGGATCCCTTGAAGTCCACGCTGAGACGCTCCAAGGGGCGGGTGGCTTTGATGACGTGGGTGTACTCCAGATGGAGAAGTGGGGCTTGCACTTAGTGCACACCAGGCAGGCTCGGGTCATGGAGCGAATCTCCTTGACCGTGTAGGGCAGGTTGCGAGCCTTGACAAAGTGCGCAAACCTAGTGACCCCTGGATGACAGAGTTCCTCGTGGAGTCTCTGCAGCCTGTCCACTTGTATGTTGGCATAAGTCCCCCTGGAGAGCGCATCTGGTGGATTGTTGAGTTTACCTGGTTGATACGGTATGTCATAATTAAAGGTTGAGAGCTCGATTCTCCACCTAGCGATTTTGTCATTCTTGATCTTACCTCGCTGGGTGTTGCTAAACATGAAGGAGAACACGCATTTGTCTGTCAGCAGTGTAAAGCACCTGCCAGTGAGGTAGAGTCTCCAATGACGTACTGCTTCGACTATGGCCTGGGCCTCCTTCTCGACAGAGGAGTGTCGGCTCTCAGGATCCTGGAAGGTTCTGGAGAAGAAGGCTACCGGCCGGCCGGCCTGGTTCAAAGTGGCTGCCAGTGCAAAACTGGACACATCTCTCTCGACTTGGAATGGGGTGGACTTGTCGATGGCATGCAGCGTTGCAGCAGCAATGTCCGATTTGATGTGGTCGAAGGTTGCTCTGGCTTCGGTTGACAGGAGGAAGGAGGTGGTCTTGATGAGTTGCCGTGCTTTGTCGGCATAGTGTGGAACCCATTGGGCATAATAAGAGAAAAAGGTTCGGCAGCGTCTGAGTGCCTTCTGGGTGTGGGGGGGGGGGGGGGCAAGTCCATGAGGGGACGCATGCGGTCAGGGTCCGGCATGACCACCCCGTTCTCCACCACACAGCCCAGATTGCGAGCCAAGTGGTCCGGAAGACACACTTGTCGAAGTTGTAGGTCAAGTGCAGCCAAGTTGCAGTCTGAAAAAATTTCTCGAGGTTGGCATCATGATCCTCTGTGTCATGGCCGCATATGGTGACATTGTCCAGATACAGGAAAGTAGCAGTTAGCCCGTTCTGGAACATACCAAACGGTCCATTTCCCGCTGGAAGACTGCCACGCCATTTGTGACCCCAAAGGGTACCCTGAGGAATTGATACAGCCGCCCATTCGCTTCGAAGGCCGCGAAAGATCGGTCTTCTCAGCGGATCGGGAGCTGATGATAGTCCGAAGATAAGTCAATGGTGGAAAATACATGGTATTGGGCGATCTGATTCACCACATCCGTGATCCGTGGAAGGCTGTACGCATCCAAAAGCATGAAGCGGTTGCTGTTGGCAGCGGCGGCGGTGATTGCGGCGGCAAGCTCAGCAGTGATGGCAGCAGCATGTCCGCAGTCAGTAGCGGCGGCGGGTGTGGTGTGTCCCTGGTCAGCTGTGGCGATGAGTCCCTGGTCGGCAGCGGCAGCGGGTCCCTGGTCGGCAGGGTCAGAGAGCTGTAAGTATGTTTCGAAGCATCTCACCCAGTGCTTAAAGTCATTCGAGGCTGTAGCTGACTATGGGTCGATGTTGAGGCATTCCAGCCATAGCATACTCTCCATCCCTTCAAAACCTTTTTAGTTAATAAAATTGTAGAGCGCGTCGAATGATCCAAAGACTTTTTGATCCAAACCAAGGCTTTTATTTACTAAAAGACTGGAGCATATCACACGTAGGTTGACCAGTCCAGAATGACCTGGTCTGTCTAGGAGCAATCCTTTAAGACCTGCCAGTAGGTGTGGCTACACTCTCAGTCAATCACAGTCATCCTACACTATAATGTGTACATATACACATTGGTGATAGAATCTGTTCTATCACAGTAACATCCTCATGTAATGTTCAACTCGAAATTCAGGTGAGTTCAATGTGCTGTTATTATGGCATCACATTTTTAATTGTTACAAATCTGGATATATTTTGACCCCAATATTATTTCAGCTAGGAATGTTTGAAGCCAACTTATACACATTAAATCAACTGTTCTACAGTAAATGTTGAATGCAAACAGGTCATACATAATCATAATAGTTGAAAACAAGTATCAGTTTCCTCTCCAAATAGAACAAAATACTAAAGATGCTTGAAACTATCATTAATCATTTTCCTCTGACTGGATAAATAATATGGATAAAAATTCACATTGATGAATGTCTGGGATCAGGTTGTTTATATCGCCTCTTACTCAAAATATGATTTATATGGTGACAAATATGTGCACTGGCCTTTCCCAGTTGGCAACTCCTTCCTCATGGAGAACTCCTTCTCAGTGAATTCCTTACCAGTGGGGAGCTTTCTCAGTAGAGAATTCCTTCCCAATGGGCATCTCCTTCCCAGTAAAGAATTACTTCCTAGTGGGCAACTTCTTCCCAGCAGAGAAATCCTTCCCAGTGGGGAACTTCTTCCCAGTGGACATCTCCTTCCCAGTAGAGAATTCCCTCCTAGTGGGCAACCTTCCCAGTGAATTCCTTCCCAGTGGGGAACTCTTTCCCAGTAGAGAATTCCTTCTTGCTGGGGATCTCCTTCCCAGTAAAGAATTCCTTCACAGTGTCCAACTCTTTCCCAGTGGCTTACCAGTGGGGAACTCTTTCCCAGAGAAGAATTTCTTCTCAGTGGGCATCTCCAATGCAGTGGAGAATTCCTTTCCAGTGGAAAATTTCTTTCCAATGGAGAATTTCTTCCCAGTCGGGAACTTCACCCCAGTGGAGAATAACTTTCCAGTGGCAAATTCCTTCCCAGTGGGTAACTCCTTCCCAGTGGAGAATTCCTTCCCAGTGTGGAATTTCATTCCAGTGGAGAATTCCTTTCTAGCGGAGAATTCATTCCCAGTGGAGAACTCTTACCCAGTGGAGAATTCCTTCTTAGTGGGAAACTTCAATCCTGTAGAGAATTTCTTCCTTGTGGACAATTCCTTCCTTGTGCAGAATTCATTCCCAGCAGAGAACTCCTTCCCAGTGGAAAGCTTCTTCTCAGTGGGGAACTGTTTTCACATTTGGAAAACCGGAGGAACAGAGGCAGTAATTATCAGTTTTTTCTTCCAGGAATATTTTAAATCACAGATTCATCCTTAATGAAAAGGGACAGTTAGATGAATAAAATTGATCAATGCACTTTTAGAGAAGCAAATATGAAGCATATTAAACTGCTTCCAGTTTCTCCCATATGGTCTAGCGGTTAGGATTCCTGGTTTTCACCCAGGTGGCCCGGGTTCAACTCCCGGTATGGGAAGCAGTAATTTTATGTTAAGGGTGGCACGGTTGATGTAGCAGTCAGCACATCACCTTTACAGCGCCGGCAATCGAGACTGGGCCAAGGTTTGCATACTACACTGTCTGTAATGAGTTTGTCTGCATGGGTTTTCTCTGGGTGACCCAGTTTCCTCCCACCATTCAAAAATGTACCAGGGGTGCAGGTTAATTGGGTGTATACTGGGGGTAAATTGGGTGGCTCGGACTCACGGGTCAAAATGGCCTGCGACCGTGCTGTTTAAATAAAAATATTAATAACTAATCAACTAACTGACTAAACAATCAAAAAATAAATAGATAAATAAATAAATAGATAGATAGATAAATAGATTGATAGCCTGACATAAAATTTACGAAAATTGTAGAGCCAATGTATTAATTATAAAGGTAGGTATGCAAAATAGGTCTGTCAGCAGTTTTGGATTTGAATTAATTCCTTTAACTCAAAAAGTCAACTTGCAGAACAAGAAAATATTAAAACAAAATGAAAACTGTGGCCTGTTATCATGTTAATAGTTGTTAACCCAAATCACTTGGTGAATCCAAACCATTAGCCAACCAGGCATCATCTCTCAATGCATATAGAAGCCTGGGGAATAAAATGTTCAGAAATTCAACTGAAGTCAACTGAATGTGCAAAATGTACCACGACCATAAAGCCTGCTGAACAGACACAACTTATCAGAAAAGGGTGTTCTTTACACCTGTGCTGATTTTATCTGAAGATAAATGGAAAGAATCCAAACTTAGTGATAGATGTAGTTAAAGATTTTAAATTCATTTAATGTCACGAAATGTCCATGAATTTGCCGCCACCACTCCCGCCTCTGCCTCGATTCATCAGCTACCTGAGCTCCACATCCAAACCTCTGACACAATCAGATGGACAGCAAATGAGGCCCTTTGGAAGTCCTTCTTGCCCTCAGCCCCCTCTCAAATCCCGGCTCCAGCACCTGGTTCCCATGAGTCAGCCTCCAGCGGCCTGCAGTCCTCATGGAACTCCAGCTCATAAGTCACCCACAGCCCGAAGCCTGTGTGGGTCCCACAGCTGCTGACTACCCCCCTCCCCACCGCAGGCCCGGCACCATGGTTGCCATCCTGTAGGGTCCACACCTCTGCTACTCCTACAAAATGCGGGGGAGTTCTTCCTGTAACTGGTGCCCTGTGCCAGTCCTCTGGCTCCGGAATTCTGCCACCCCTCGTGGCCGCTGCCAAGCACAAGCACTGCCATCTAAGGCACAGACCGTGTGGTTGCAGGACACTATTAGTTCCTTTAATAGGGCTTTTAAAGGCTGTACAAGGCTGTCACTATTAGGACCGGGCAGTTGAACCTTTTGGAGCACTGCTCTTCACTCCCCTGGATCTGCACCAGCAACAGTGTTACCATGTCGACAGGAACCTTGTGGGATTATTAGTTGTGTTTGGAATGGATTTTATGACATAGATTCATTTTTAAACATATACGGGCAATTTTTCCTGTTCCAATCGAGCTTGATCTCAAACCATCTTATTTGACCTCTCTGGAAGGTAAGCAATCAAATGTTGTTCAATATAAAATAAGATTATACACAACAGAAATGGTAATTTCTTATATACAGCATGTTCAATGTAAGAAACATCTCAATGTACTTCACCAGAGTGCTAACAAACAGAGAAATGGGATCCCATAAAAAGAGAAATCACAAGATATGGCCAAGGGTTTGGTCCAATGGGTTCCTTAATGGGGAAGGAGAGGGGGTGGAGAGAGAGCAGGAGGGATTGGGGAGAGAAATGAAAGGAGGTGGGAGAAAGGAATGAGTATAGAGAGGGTGAGTGGGATGGGGAGAAAGAGGGGAGAGAGGGGGAGGGGTTGAGAGGGGTAGGGAGTGGGGGCTGAGGAGTGAGGGGGATGGGAAACAAGTGAGAGGGTGAGGGGAGGGTTTGAAGTGGGAGAGAGAGGGGCAGGGATAGGAAGAGAGGGAGAGGGGTGGGGAGGGAGAGGGGGGTGGGGAGAGAGAAGGGGGTAAGGAGAGGGAGAAGAATATAAAGGATTTTTTAAGGGTATTCCACATCTTATCCCCTTCCCAATATGAAGTGCTTGCAACTTTTAACATATTCAGCTCATATTTAGGAGAGTGCAAATTTTTGACATGATTATTGGACTGGAGGTAATTACAAAGATGGACAGGTGGCGACACAAAAAAAGCATAAAAGATAAATGTTTTTAAATTCTGGCATGGCATGTCTGGAATGAGTGTCAGCCGAGGGCTGAAAGGACAGGGTCCCCCTATTTCTGCAGAAGCAGGCAGTGTTTTGGATGACTTCAAATATGCAAAGAACACAACAAATACATGACCCTCTTGAAAGCCCGAAACAGTCCATCCAAGTGAAGCAACACCTCATCTACGAATCTGCTGGGGTCGTCTACTGCATCCCGCTATGATCTCCTCTACATTGGAGAGAGTGGACGCAGACTGGCAGATCGCTTTGTTGATCACCTCGGCTCTGTTGGCTGCAATAGCATGGATCTCCCAATGGGCATCCCATTTCCTTGCTGACATGACTGTCCATGGTTTCATGGACTGCCTGACTGAGACCACACTCCAATTGGAGGAACAACACCTCATCTTCTAACTGGGCACCCTTCAACCAGATGGCAGTAATATTGACTTCTCTGGTTTTCATTAGTTCCTCCTCCCAACTTTCCCTACTTCTCCTTTCTTCTAGATCTGTAACTCTCTTTCTCTCTTCCCTTTCCCCATTTCCCTTCACAGAGCCACCCTCTATAAATTCTAACTTTCTTCTCCTATCCTCTTTCCATATCCAATTAACATCTTTTGCCTGTTGGTTTGTACTCCTTCCCCTTCTGTTCACCAACTTTTTAAATATAGGCGTCTAGCCTGCTTTTTGCACAGGGGCTCAGGCCCAAAACATTGGTTATATATATTTACCTCCTATGGACACTGCGAGACTGGCTGAGTTTCATATACACACACACACACACACACATACACACACACACACACACACACACACACACACACACACACACACACACACACACACACACACACACACACACACGGCATATATACACAGCAATCAAAATAAATATAAATAAAAATAATTTACTGGTCTCTTGGATTGTTCAACCACCTGCGGGAAGACTTTCATAACGATGAATAACAAAGTATTTACTGTATAATGATAGAGATATAAAATGTATTTTAAAAAACTCAAACCTTAAAGAGATACATCATTATATTTAAAGAGATACACAGTAAAGGTATTTAAAGAGACAAAAAATCCAAAGAAAAATTTCTCGTGCTCACGCTTCCTTCATCTCATCAAATAATGAGCAATTGTTTAGGCTGAGTGGATATTACAACATATTACATCATAGTCACTATGGTAAAACTTCTCAAGAGACAGGCACAAAATTAACTAAGATTTTAAAAACACAAGGTTTTTAACATTTACGTTCCGGCCCCTAATTATTACAAGGGACATTAATGGAAAAAATATGGTAATTACTATTACAGATACACAAAGTAAATACAGTAAATATAAAATCAGAAATCAAAACTTTCAGCTTTCTGTAAAAGACAGATTTTAGTAATAGGTCTATTTAAGTAACCAGTCTTGGTTTTAATCGGCACTTGCCGAACAAAACCTTTCTTGTCTGGAACGTTATCCTCAATTTCCCCCCACAACCAAAGATTTCTTGGTGAAGAGTCATCCACGATAATTACAATGTATCCACATACAAAATTATGTTTATCCTTAGACCATTTTTGTCATTCTTGTAATAATTAAATATATTATTTAATCCACCTTTTCCAAAATAAATCTGCAATAAATTGCTCTTGTTTCCATCAGTGTCCTGAATAAATAGCTTCTTTCTGAAATTGACCTGTTTCCTCATGTACATGTTGAACAATCAAATCCAAAATAGGAAACTCCTTAGCTAATATAATTGGATCCTTCACTTCTTCTGCCATAATTGCTTTTTCCAATCTTCCTCCTACTCTCAATGCATCATTTACAAGGATAGGATTTAGCTTGTCAACACGACTTGTTTTTGTAACATTCAGATTTTTCAATTTTGATAACTCGTTATAAAATACCTTTTTCTGACAAACAAATTATCTCCAATTCAGCTATCATCAACTCATCAACTGTTAGGTAAACGGTTCTTTTGAGTCTTCAGATTTTCTTTCTTGATACAATTTAAAAGCATAGTTTTTTAACCTAAGAATACTTGCTACTGCCTTTTTCAAATGAAAGATATAAACAAAATAGAGAGAGTGCAGAGAAGGTTCACGAGAATGTTGACAGGATTTCAGGGTCTGAGTTACAGGGAAAGTTTGTGCAGACTGGGGCTTTTTTCTTTGGAGTGTAGAAGATTGAGAGGGGACTTGATAGAGGTGTTTAAGATTTTAAAAGGGACAGACAGAGTAAATGTGGATAGGCTTTTTCATTTAAGAAAGGGGGAGATTCAAACTAGAGGACATGGTTTAAGATTGAAGGGGGAAAATTATAAGGGGAACATGAGGGGAAATTTCTTTACGCAGAGGGTGGTGGGGATGTGGAATGAGCTTCCGGCAGACGTGGTCGAGGTGGGATCATTGGTTACATTTAAGGAAAGACTGGATCGTTACATGGATAGGAGGGGACTAGAGGGGTATGGACCGGGTGCTGGTCAGTGGGACTAGGAGGGTGGGGATTTGCTACGGCATGGACTAGTAGGGCCGAACTGGCCTGTTCTGTGCTGTAAGTGGTTATATGGTTTTATATATATGGTTATGGTTAAACCATGAAAAGTGATAGCAAATTAATTGAGTGATCGGATCATTTTCACTGGATATTTGAATAGTATTTACATTAATGTTTTGGATTCCAGGATCCTCCATTGAAATTTTTTTTAACTCCTCCAGATTTTGAAGCCACTCTTCTGGCGATCGTGGAAGAAATTATGGATCGGACACTCAGGTGTTGGCTCTTTTCAGAAACAATTGAATTTTTGATCCTCGTGAAGCCATATCTGCTGGATTATCCACTGTTTTAACATATCTCTATTGATTAGCATGCAAAACTTTTTCAATTTCATCAACTCTGTTAATCACAAAGGTACGAAACCTTGTGGTTTTTGTTATTAATGTATTTAAGCACTGATGCACTATCAGTCCAAAACATAGAGTCTGTTAATTCCATCTATAATTCTCTTCTTAACAGTGTCCATTGTGCTCGCCATAGTAGCAGAGTCAATTCCATTTGAGGTATGGTCACAGGCTTTAATGGAGCCACTCTGGCTTTTCACATTATAAATCCACAATGTACTTGCACTTGGTTATTTCGTAGTACTAATCAACTGACAGTATCAAAACAACCTTCGCTTGCATCAGCAAAATGGTGTAACTGAGCAAATGTGGCGATTCCAAAGTTTGACTTCAACATTGTCTAACATTTTAAGACTCTCAATCCAATTCATCCAATCTTGTGCAATGGATTCTGCTATAGCTTCATCCCATCCAAATTTTCTTCTGCCCAATTCTTGCAGAATTTTCTTGGTTATTAATACTACCAGTGCCAATATTCCCAAAGGATTGTATATTGCTTACGATCGAAAGAATACTTCTTCTTGTTAAAGGCCATTCTTTCAAAACAATTTTGAATTTGAAAACATCAGATTGAACACACCATTGCATGCCCAAAATTCCTTTGACAGGTAAAATGTCACAATCCAAATCAATATGTTTTATCTCCTTTGCTTTTTCTGCCTCAGGAATAGCAGCCAACACAGCTCGACTGTTGCTAATCCATTTATTACAGATCTCTTTTAACTCGTGATAAAGTTCTATTGTTTCTTTTTCTGAAACCATTGAAGTAAGACAATCACCAAGATAGAAATTATTTCTGATGATGCTTATAACTTGAGAACTAAATTGATCTTCATTATCTTCAACACATTTTCTGAGAGCAACATTTGCACAACTTGGTGATGAAGTTGCTCCAAATAAATGAACTGTCATTCTATATTCAATCATATCTTTACTGTAATCTCCATTAGGCCACCATAACAATCATAAAAAAATCACAAGCTTCTGAAGGTACTTTCACTTGATGAAACATTGCTTCAATATCTGCAGCAATTACAATAGGCTCTTTACAAAATCTTATCAGAACACCTATTAAAGTATTGGTTAAGTCTGGACCTTATAGAAGTTGAGAATTCAAAGAAACTCCTTGAAATGATGCTCCACAATCAAATACTACACCTAGTTTCTCCCTTTGTGGATGTATAAGTCTATGATGAGGTAAATACCATTTTTTATTATCTTTATATTCCATGATATCTTCTGATACTTTTTCCTACATAACCCTTGGCTATCATGTCCAACATAACATTGGTATATTCCAAATGAAAGGAAGAATATCTATTGATACACTGTTCTGCAATCATTTTATTATCTGGCATTCACATTTCCCTTTTCTTCAAAGGTAATGTTATACAGTAATGACCATCAACATGTTTAACAGAATTTGAAACTAAATCTAGACAACTCTTGTCCTCCTTAGAAGGTTCTTGAATATCTGTGAGACATTCAGGAAAATCAATTTTAAACTGTTGTTCCCACAGATCATTAAGTTTAGCAACTGAAATTCTGTTGACATTCATGTTTAACATTTCCTGATCATTATTAATTTTTCCTCCTAAAGGTCCATTAATCGTCCATCCAAGCAATGTTCTCATGGCATAAGGTCCACCATTTTGAGTCCTTATTACTTCTAGTGGTACATCTAATCCAATTAACATCTCAATCTTGTCTTCTGAGTAAATACACTTGGAAGATCACAAAATTCATTGGCATTCAATCCAGCAATCTGTAAACCTGAAACTATATTAGTTTCAATTTTCTTTTCATTATTCATTGTCTTCAATAAAATCTGTAATCTTTTTCCATGAAGATTAAGTTTATTCATTAATTCAACACTGCAAAATGATGCAGTATTTTCTGGATCAAGAAATGTGTAGGTCTTCAGTAGGAAGCTCCTCTTTTTAGCTTTAATCTGCACAGGAGCTATTGTGAGGCCTTTGTCACCAGCCCCAGTAAGACTGTTTATCTGAGCTGAAGCTGAAGCATCCTCTTTGATTGTCTCAATAGTCTTGGATTCAGATTGTTTGACTTCCTTCTCAACTTTACTTTGTTTAGTATGCAGTAATTTTGGATGCTTTAAATTGCATGTATCACAACTGAGTCACTTATTAAAAGTTTTGCTGATGTGTCCTTTACACAAGCAGCCAAAACATATTCCATTCTTCTTTATACAGGGAGTTTTTCGCCAATCATGAATGTATTTCTAAAGCATGTTTATCTTTGCAATACAAATAGCTTTCCTGAACAATCTGATCCTCCTTCTCCTTTCTTTCCTTGTTCTTTTCTGTGCTTGTATCTGATATGGCAGTAACAAAGGGACTTCCTTTTGGTTTCTGTTCAGACAGTAACTTAGACTTCTTACATCTTTTGGAACTATTGAAGTATCCTTAATATTTCCAAATACTGGTACAGTATTAACATGCACATGCCATTCCAAAAAGTGTACAACATCCTCAAAAGTGGCGTCCCTTCTGGGAAGGATCTCAAGCTCTGCAACTTTGGTTCCCCATAAATCCTTCATCTTATAATAATCAACAAATTAGCAAGCAAATTCAGCTCTTACGAATATACACTATTTCCCATTGCATTACAACATCCTCTCAGAAAGAATGCGTGTGCTTGTAAAGCCTTTGCATCCTCTGATTTGATTGCTGACCAAGAAGGAATCTTGTCTATGTGGGCCCTTGCAATTTTATATTCATTGCCATAATGCTGTTGCAATAATTCTTTTTCCTTTTTAAAACCTTGTTCTGGATTTATATATTGGCAACTTTTGATTAACTCCTTCACCTGTCCTCCAGTATACTGTTCCAAGTAATAAAGATTATCTTTAGCTTTTTTAGTATTACTTTCAATGTGATGTTCAAAGGATTTCATAAATGTCATATATTGTAATGGATCCCCAATAAAAACTGGAATTTCCCTCTTAGGTAAACCGTATGAACCTTGTTGCTGCACTAACATAGCAGAGGTTACATTTTGTTTTGCTATGAGTGATATATTATATTGCCTTGTCCACCATGGCTTGCAATGGGTTATCTAAGGTGAATGGAGGAAACAGATCATGAACTGGTGCCATAGGTGTAGGACCTTGGGTTGTAAGTGATGGCCTTGATGGGGATCCTTAACTTGTAGCTGGTTCTCCAGCAACATGATCAACTTGCGTGGTTGCACTTTTTGAAATGCCCTAATTTTGGGAAGATCCTTATATTGTACACTCTAGAGAGATTGAACATCGCTAGTTCTTTCCATAGGATTGGTCATTGTTATTTGACCACTAGCAGTGATATGCATGGCTCCTTGAGCGAGTATATTTGTGGCTGTGCTACCCATGGCTCTGCTGGAAGTTTAGGTGCAATCTCTTTGGGATATTACTTTTAATGACAAATCTTGCAAAAGCCTGAGCAACTGCTTTCACTTTGGCCACATTCATAGCACATTGTTCCTCAAACTCTAGTCTTTTCTCTGTTCAATAATCTATTTTGTTCTTCACTAGCCATTTGTAACTTCAGTTGCTGATCCTTCATTTCAGCTTCTTGCCTCAGTTGCTGATTCTTGACTTGAACCTCCCTTTCCTCTAAAGCATATATTTTCTCCAACCACTTGTTGTTGTGCATAGATATAGATAGTAGCCAAGTCTGCTTGCGCCTTAGCATGCACAGCTGATATGCTTGATACTCGTGAAGCTGTACTTGCTCTAGATGCCTTTGAAGAGCTTCCTGCATTTATAACCTTGGAAATACTATAATCAGGATTCACATCTGAACTTGCAGATATTGCTGATTGAGTCTCTATCTTCTGCATTTCACTTGGTACTGCACCAATGGGACGTTGCAGCATACATTCATCTGTTCCATTCTACTAATTTTTTAAGCCAGCTAATGAGGCCTGCAGTGCCTTAACAGAGTCTTCTTCTTGCTTGGTAGTTGAAGCCGTTTCTTCTTTGGCTACTGGTTCCAACCTCCTGTCAAGCGTTGTTGGTCAGCGTTGCTGGTTGAATTCACAATAAAACAGTTCTTCTCAAAGAACTGTTTCCTCAAGATATTTAGCCCAATAAGACTTCTTCTTATCTATCTTAGGTTTTTCACACTGCCACCTGTCTTCCCTTGGTTTCTCCTGCTTCCTAGGAACTGTAAACAAATTTTGTATCTTGATCCCTTAAAGAGAATTGCTGAATTGTCTCTGTGGATATGCTTTGTTATCTCTGGTTGTTTATAATAACATTTTCTGGGCTGCCTGCCAATTCTGCTGCCAAAGAGCTGAGTTATCTTTTCAAGGTTGCAGGAGTCTGGTCAGTCCTTGGCTCAATTTCAGACTGCATAATTCACAGAAAGGTTCTCATGGTTTCTGGAATATTCTGTTTATTACAGTTTGGATGTCTGGCTTTAAATTAAGTTGTTAAATCTTTTTGACAAATTTTACAAGCCTTTCTTCCAAAGAAAGTTCACAATTAATTTTTTCTTTGAATCAAAATGTAGACGACACATTCCTTATTTTAGTATATCCTAATTTCAAAATATTATCTTCCAAAAAGCATGAGCTATGATATTCTGAATTTAGATCTCTTTAATCCAATAAATCAAACTGTGGCTGCTGCTTTATGTAGCTTCAATTAATTGATAAAATGGATAAACATTTTTCATAGCTTTGCATTAAGACTTTCATAACAATGAATAACAAAGTATTTACTGTATATTGATAGAAATCTAAAACATAAATAAAGAAATTCAACTTTAAAGAGGTGCATCACAATATTTAAAGAGATACAAGAAAAGTATGCAAAATAAAGTATTTAAAGAGACAAAAAATCCAAAGAAAAATCTCTTGCCGAATAATGAGCAATCAGTAGTCTGAGTAGATATTATGACATATTACATCATAGTCACTATGGTAAACTACAAACAATAGTTCTCTTAAAGAGACAAGCACAAAATTAACTAAAAGTTAAAAAACTCAAAGTTTTAACCTTTACATTAACCATCTTAAAAATTCAATCCCAAATTTCATCCGACAATGTAAGGTTTAAATCATGTTCCCAGGCAGCTTGATTTTTATCTTAAATGTCTTAAACCTTCCAAATTATCATAGATTATGTTTATTAGACATTTGAATGAGTGTTGTAAACTAAGAAACACGTCAACAGTATTTGTACCAGATCTCCCAGTGAAGTTTCATAACGGAGAGTGGATAAAATACCTGATATGCTGATACCTGAAAGATACAACTATTTGGCAGGTTGAACTTTTCAGAAAGTTGTTCAAATGATAAAAAAAAATCTTTAAAATGCTCAACACCCATTCTGTACCATACTTGAAATGTAGAATCATGTAAATAAAATTGGAAGAAATTATTGTATAGAATAGGACTTGAAAGAGAAAACCAACAAAGCCAAAATGTTTTCTGAACTGATTATTGGATTATCAATGATTTATTTAAGGAAAGAGGAAGTGATGATCCAAGATGTGCTGGAATGGAATTTTTTTTAACAAAACTCAACTCCAATTCAATCCTGGTTTTTATGCTTCTGTCCCACTTCTTTGAAAGTAGTGTCTCAAAGATACTTCCCTGCTGTTATCAGACTTTTAAATGGACCTTTGAACCTCCCACTGGTTAAAGATGATCCCATTGCACTATTTGAACTGTACTTTTCTCAATACCCTGCATTATTTGACTCACTGTGACACAACATCCCTGGACTTTTGCTTTATTTGTACAGGACCTGCTTTATTAAGTATGAGTTGACTTGTTGGATAGCTCACAAGACAATGTTTTTCACTATATCTTGGTACAAATGACAATAGACAATTCAATTCAAATACAACATCAGTTTACATATTGCATTCCCTGATTAGCATTAGAATATTAGTATTGTTATGAGCCCAGAGGACCCCAAAACCCAGCAGCAATAGACATTCACCAAGACAAATGGTTACTTAAACAAAAGTTGCTTTTAATTATCTTTAAACGTGAAAACAGAATCACACTTTAACTTATCACTATTGACTTAACTAACCTAACTTAACCCCCTTCTAATTCTAAGCGCACGTGTATGTAATGTGTGGGTAAATTCTGAAAAGTTCTTTGGTTCACAGTCCAATCTCACTTCTCATTCCTCCTAGCTCTCTGGTTGAAGGCAATTCTTATATTGTACATTTATAAAGTTCCCCAGGCTTTGGTGCTTGAAAGGTAAATGGTTACAACTCAGGAAGGTTCTGGTTGGTTTTCAGAGAGAGATTTGTTATTCCAGTAGACCCAGAACTGATGTACTTTGATCAGCCGCTTCAGTGTCTTGTTAACAAAACTTTCCCCCTCAGGGTTCTCCAGATGATAACCTTTTTCTTTCAGGTCACCACAGAGTTTCTTTTTCTTTCTCCTATTTCAATGAAACGTTAGGCAACCAGTCCTCTTCTCTTGCATGAACCACAAGGGCTTTGACCAGGCTAAACTAAGAACTCAACAACCCGTCTTCCAAATGGGATTTTCCACAAGCTTGCCAGCTTGTCCTGTTCCAGTCCCTGCTGCTGCTGCTGACTGTATCACTGTAGAACTGATCTCTCTCTCTTAGAGACAAAGCCTGCTTGACTCTCTCTGCTTGCAAAACCACATGACCCTCTTAGAACAGCAAGTTCCACTCCAGACAGCCTTCAACTCTGATGATTTCTTTCATCTACTGCCTTTTTGTAAACAACAATCCATTAGTAAAGTTTCTTTGACACTCTCCAAAGCTTTTGCAAAGGCTCTGAGGCCCTGACATGTCCTGCATTAGCAGAGCTCCTGTATTGTAAGGAAGATCAGTGTTAAAGTGTTTATATGTGACCTACACCAACACCTTGCACCAATTGATCTCCCAAGATCATATCTATATTCTGTCACAGTATGCTACTTGAGGCCAACCAGTTTACACAAATTGTACTCATTCTGACTAAATTCTGACTATAAATAACAGGGAAACATTGAAAATTCAAAATTATACATAGTTCCATATGTCAGATATGTACTCTGATATCATGGAGGCAGCTAATAAAGTTTCTGACTCACAACTCCAACGAGTAGGTTCAATCCTGACCTCTTGTGCTGTCTGTGTGGAATTTGCATGTGCGTTCTGTCACTGCGGGGCATGGAAAGATGGCGTAAGGTGAAGACATGGGAACTCATCTCTCCTCAGCTGCAAAGTTTGAAGCCCGAATTTAATTTCTTAATATATGTTTGAAAACTTTATGAGAATACTGTTTATGATATGAGAAGAAAACTGGCTTAAAGAGGTAAAGTTCAACCATTTAAAAAAAACCTACATTTTAGAGAGTTGGAAGATTCTGAAAAGCTTGGCCTTACCGAAAATTTGGAACCTCGACATCAATTGTAGATGGAGCCGAAGAGGCAATGATCCCTATTAGCGTTCTGTCACTGTGTGAGTTTCCTCTAGATTTCCTCTTGAATCCAATGTTCACAAGGATGATTCTGGGATGAAAGAGTTATCATATCAGGAATGTTTGATGGCCCTTAGCCTGTACTCATTAGAAGAATTTAGGAGATTGAGGGAGTGGGGGGGGGGGGATTTCACTGAAACATTTTAAATGTTGAAAGCGTGGATAGAGTAGATGTAGAAAGGTTGTTTCTTGTTTAATTTTTAATTTAAATTTAATTTAGTCATAGATCATGGCAACGAGCCATTTCAGCCTACGAGCCCATGCCACTCAATTAACCTTTAACCACCGGTACGTTTTGAATGGTGGGAGGAAACCAGAGCCTGCAGGGAAAATGGCGCAGACACAGGGAGAATGTACAAATGTCTTGCAGACAGAGATTCAAACCCCAATTCCAATTGCTAGCACTGCAACAGTGTTGCGCTAACTACTTCGCTAACCACATTGCCCCCAAGTATGGCAAGTATCGGGGGAATAAAATGGGTTATGGTAGGTACAGTGTAAATGAGTGCTCCTGATGATGGATGCAAACTCAATGGACTGGCAGGGGCCTGGATAGAAAGGTGTTGGAAAGACTAGTAGGAAGTGGTAGCTGAAGGGTGTCAATGCCATTGAGCTTAGTTCCCAGAATTTCACTGCAAGGTTGAAATGTTCAACCACCTCTCTCAAAGACAAAATAAGGATACTACTCTTTAACTTTCTGACCATATCCCAGTCCACTGACCAATCCTCTTGTACTCTGCTCTGCTTCTCCACTTGCTATTGTTTCATCACTCACCTTATGTTGCACACCAACACCAAGAGACTCACTTTCCCAAAATCCTTGCGAGTATGCCAGCGATAGACCTTATATCCCTCTCGAATTGACACGATAGAGCTGCAGAACACGCCCTCCCCTCCGGGGAACCCTCAGCCAGGGAGGCAGTTACTGAGGCAGGATGTCGGAGGTGAGGCCTCGCCCTGCTTTCATGCTGCATTATCCTTTCCTAATTCGACTCCCACCCAGCAGGAGTGGCACAAACCACAGCTGCTTTTGTCACACTGAATCGGGGAGCATGCAGTCATACCTCCCCAAGAATGTACTTCTTCCAGGAAATAAAACAATCCATTGAACTGCTAATGTCACAGGTTGTTGTAATGAACAGGCTCTCCTGAACAGGAATGGAATCAGCATGGCATATACCATACATGTGTGATTCAACTTTGAATTATTATTCATTTGATTTTATATTCTGAATGAAACACAATAGAGTGTAATACCGGTGGCCTGAAACTGACACTCCAACTGTGAGCATGGATGGATTCTTGAGATGGCCATCTCCAACCTCTCCCTATTCCATGCATGTGAAATGCAAATCAGGGCTCCACAATGTTCCTTGCAACAGGTTCGATTCCTGAAGGAGAAAGTGTGTATTCAGCGTCTGTTTGAACAATTAGAGGGAGGAAATGGACGTCATAAGCCCCATAGCTAGAAACCTTCTCTGCCTTTATTTTTGTGTGGCTCCAAATGTTCCATCAATTTCTATAAAAATCCTTCACCTTGTCCTCAGACTTTCTGCATTGGCTTGTTCTCCATAGAAGCAGAGTGCAAGACGCCATCAGGATATTCATGATGACTGGATCACAAGATATCTCCATTTTCACCATTATAACAACGAATTAATGATTGGCACCCATGATCTCTGCTATACACCTAAATTAGACACAAAATCAACAGTTTCAATGAAACATTTAATTGCATTCTTTGTCTACCTGTTAAGATACTTTTTAGTATGGGTCGATGCAAAAACAAAAACATAGAACACTGCAGCACACTACAGGCCCTTCAGTCCTTGATGTTGTGCCGATCCATATATTCCTTTAAAAAAGTACTAACCATCCCTACCCCATAACCCTCTATTTTTCTTCCATCCATGTGCCTATCTTAGAGTCTCTTAAATGCCCCTAATGTTTCATCCTCCACCACCATTGCTGGCAAAGCATTCCATGTCCACAAACCTCTCTGCATAAAAAAAACTTACCCCTGATGTTTCCCCTAAATTTCCATTCCTTAACTCTGTAAATAAGTCCTCTGGTGTTTGCTATTCCTGCCCTGGGAAACAGGCACTGACTGTCCACCCTATCCATGCCTCTCATAATCTTGAATACCTCTATTAAGTTTCCTCTCATCCTTCTATGCGCCAAAAAAAAATCCCAGCTCTTCTAACATTGCCTCATAAGAATTATTTTCCAATCAAGGTAACATCCTGGTAAATCTTCTCTGCACCCTTTTCATAGCTTCCACATCCTTCCGATAATGAGGTATCCAGAACTGAACACATATGGTCTCACCAGAGGTTTGTAGATTTGCTACATGACCGCTCTACTCTTGAACTCAATCCCCCAATTGATGAAGCCCAGTATCCCATGGGCCTTTTTAACTATCCTATCAACCTGTGCAGCGACCTTGAGGGATGTATGGATTTTGACCCCAGGGTCCCTCTGTCATTCCACACTCTTAAGTAACTGTAAATTAAATTAGTAAATTGATACATTGGGTTAAATGTAATGTCAACTTGATCATTTTCAAATGAACACTGTCCCAATCAAAGACAGATTTCTAGGTATACTAATAGGTTATGTGGTTCATATGGAGACACCAATTCCTTTCATATTTATGTATTAATGTCTATCAATTTAGCTTTATTATCAGAATTGTACCACAAGCTAACAAAAAAAAATTAAGAAACCTAAATTAGTTATGCCCCAGACTGCTTCTGTCAGAAATCAGCAAGCTTTTAGAGTTTGCGCTATATTTATTCACTTTGCAGCCAAAAGAGATGATTATCTATTGTTGGCACCTCCATTACTTCTTGCTCCTGGCAACTGAAACTATCTCGCTCATGGTCACCAGAATCCACGGGGATGTGGATAAGATCCAAGAGAATTTATGAGAATAACCAATCCAAGTTTTGGGAACATCTCCAAAACAACATGCGCTGGCAGATTCAAGTGGCAGGTTGTTGTGGGAACACTTCACAAACTGAAAACTGAAATTAGGTCGAAACGAAGCCATTTGTCACAGCCACAGAGTTTATCTTCACTAACCGGAATATTTGCGGATCATGGAACATCAGGGAGTAGCATGTAATTATGCCAAATGTTTCAGTTAAATGTTCTACCTGACTTTTTGATTGGTAGTTTTTTTTAATTAACAAGATACACAGAGGAATAGCAACAAGCCCATTTCAATCCAGGCATCTAGGAGAACCCAAGTATTTCAGTTACCCAGGATTGCTCGATAGTAAATGATGAAAAATAGGTTTTGAATGTCATCCTATTATTTATCCCATTATGATTTGTGACGGGAGGTAGTGGAATTGCTCCCTCCCACATTTTCCCAGGTTAAACCAGAGCATAATTGCACTGTACAGACTCTCTTTGCATTGATTGTTTGAATTGGAGTAAAGGTCATTACTTTTTTTAAAAATTTTTGAAATTCAGACATGAATTGCCCATGATTAATAATCAGGGGAAGGGGAAGGTGGACAATGTTTGCTAATACCCAATTTGTAGAGTGATTTTCTTTTTGTAAAATCCACCCTTACCTGGAATAAAAAGCAGGATCATGTTGAAAAGTGTAACCTGATCAGACGGTTCATTGGGGTTGAATGATCTGTGAAACAGTGGACTGATTCACCTCCGAACGAAACACTATTGCAGTAAAATCACAAAATTGCTGGAGGAACTCAGTAGGTCTTGCAGCATCTCGTAGGTAGGCATTGTAAGAGCGAGTGTCAAGCAACCAGAATATACACTTATCCATCACCCACCAATCCCCATTGGTGCCGACCACCAGGGGTTTTAATCTAATAAGGAATGCGGCAGTTTAGGGATTCCAGGCTTTATGTATTTGAGCTTTTCGGGTGTCGCTTTTTCTTTATTTTACAATAAGTGACTCGGGTTTTGAGCAGCATTTGCAGAAGCTCAATAAAATGTTATCCTTTCCTCTTCCAACCCAGTATCATTCGCTCACATCTTCACAGAATTAACACGTTGGTCTCTGGAGGGACAGAGATCTATTGCTGTCGTCCTCTAGCCTGTAAGAATGCAGGATGGATGTTTGAACAGCCTGCAAGTTATTTATAAAATTTGTCATCAACACGGTTACTTTTCAACACCTCACTGTGTTTTGCTGAGGGGCCCCTAAGTTTGGTTATGCTCTGATTTTCAAAGATTTTTCTCAGTAAAACCGGCAGAGCATGTCTGACATTAGAAGTGGAAATCTGACAGCTGTTCACCCCACGGAATGGTTCATCAGTAAAAGGGAGAAACGAGATGGCAGTTTTGAGGTTTCCAAATAAAATGTTCTGAGTTAAGCACATCAGTGAGGATACGTAACCTGCCAGATCTTTAGAGTCAAATACTATCAAAGACAGATGATCTTTGTGACTTAAATTTAGTTACACCTTTCAGGGGATCAGTGCTTTTACATGCAAGCTTGTTCACATATATATTGAAAACAAAAGGGTTTAGAGTAAAGGAAGGTATTGCCACTAATAATAAAGAATATATTTAAAAGACTGATCTCATTTGTTGCACAACATTGTATGATGTGGCAACATTGTTTGACATTCTATCTAAATAGAATATTATTTGTTTAATACTTTCGTCCGGTGGTCAATTTACCTGAGTTGTTATAATTGAAATAAACTGTTTCTTCCGACCCACGAGCCCATGTCACCCAGTTACACCAATTAACCGATAACCCCAATACTTTTTGAAGGGTGGGAGAAAATTGGAGCACCTGGAAGAGCCCACTCTGACACGGGGAGAAGGTACAAAAATGCCTCACAAATCGCACCAGATTCCAGCCACGGGTCGCTAGCACTGTGATAGCGTTGCGCTCATTGCTCCACTAACCCTGCCACCCTGCATTTAGTCCAGTTTATTATCATTTGATTGTGCAAGTGCAACCCGACGAAACAGCATCCTCCAATCCTCGGTGCAACACAACCAGACATAACACACACACAGACAAACAATACACATGCAGGACAAGTATTTTATCCGTACAAATAAATAAATATTGTTATGGACATATGAACCTTGGAAGGTTACTGTGAGCAGATCCTTGGCTTCTCACTGCCCGTGG
Organism: Narcine bancroftii; assembly: GCF_036971445.1. Taxonomy (NCBI): domain Eukaryota; kingdom Metazoa; phylum Chordata; class Chondrichthyes; order Torpediniformes; family Narcinidae; genus Narcine; species Narcine bancroftii. Next base: position 228,331,364 of record NC_091471.1, read on the forward strand.
GAAGAAGCTGCTCTTCAGTTTAGTGATGCCGGCTCTGATCCTCCTGTACCTCTTCCCTGACGTGAGCAGCTGAAAAGAATTGCTGAGTGTTTTGGATCCTGAGGCAGGAACATAAATTAATGTTGACACATGGATCATTGGTCAGAAAAACTAAAGGCTTGAGCATTAGCACACTTCTCACTTGTGCCTATCATTCACAATAGGTACGTTGGCATGGAATTAGGCCTTTTAGTTTCCTTTCTCTATCTTCGATGTACAGTTTTGTCCACTTCTCCCTTTTATCTAAGAGATACTTGATTTCAAATGAACTGAAGAGAAAGAGGAGGATAAAACATATGGGGAAAAGGAGAGAAAAATAAAACAAAGTTACATGTTTGATTTTTCCTAAAAGATAAAATGTTTACTTCTGATTAATTTATGCTTCATCTTTTAAAAAAATTCTTTCGAACAACACAAGCAGATCTGAATCATGCTCTCATTTCTACACAATGTGGTCTATCAGCCAATACATCATTTTTTAATGACAGGACAGACGAGGAGGTCGTGTGGTTGAGAACCATCTCTCTGTCCGCTGCAATAACAGGGACTGCCCAGTGGCCAATCATTTTAATTCCATGCCCCAGACTAACATGGCCTTATACACCATCAAACTGAGGCTATTGGCAAATTGGAGGAACAACAATGAATATTCTATCTGGGCACCTCCAACCAGATGTATTAACATTAACTTCTCCAGTGTCTGTTAGGCCCCTCACACCTCTCTCTCTCACTTGCACACACACTGGTCTCTCTGAGACTGCATTTTGACAAGTCAGACAGATCACCTGGCTGAGCTCCTTTTGTCTTCATATAGACAGAGCCTAAAAAGAGGGATCTGTAGATCAGGATAGATAGAAGGTGATCACAGGAGGCTGAAGAACAATTACAGGACCCTCGAGTCAAAGGACTGGGTAGCGCTCAGCGACCCAGCTGAGGATCTGAATGATCGCACTAGAGCAGTCACAGAGTTTATCAAAACATCTGTGGATGAGTGTGTCCACAATAAATCATTCAGGGTTTTCCCCAAACCAGTAGCCCTGGATGAACAATGAAATTTAGAACCTGCTGAGAGCTAGATCGCAGCTATTTAAGTCCAGAGATCCAGATCAATGCAGAAGGAGCAGGTACGACATGTGAAGAGCTATCTCCTGGGCAAAGTGGAGATTTTAGATGAAAATGGAAACAATAAGGGTCATCCGACAGCTGTGGCAGGGCTAAAATTCTGCCAAAACCAAATCCAATAAAGAAGCAGACGGAAACCTGGCAAATTTCTACAGATGGTAGGTAGGCTGACCATCTGTGTCACGGTCTGGTATGGGAACACCAATACCCCTGAGAGTTGGACACAGCCCAGGACATGGGTGTGTGTGGGTGTGTGTGAGTGTGTGAGTTTGTGAGTGCGTGTGTGAGTGTGTGAGTGTGTATGTATGTGAGTTTGTGAGTGTGTATGAATTTGTGAGTGTGTGTTTTAATGTGTGTGTGTGTGTGTGTGTGTGTGTGTGTGTGTGTGTGTGTTTGTGTGTGTGTGAGAGAGAGAGAGAGAGAGAAAAGAAGCAAAGATTCAGGAAGGGAGGCTCAAGAAAGAGAAAGAGAGACAAAGAGAGAAAGAAAGAAACTGAGGCATGGACAGAAGCAAGAAAGAGGGCTAGGAAGGGAAGTCAGTGTAGAGGAGAGCAAGAAACTGGACAGATGGTTGAGAAATCCAGCAGCATCTCCAAGGCACAAGGTGCAGGTTCCTGCCTTTGAATGAAACCAGAATCCTACTTGATTCACTCCTGTAGAAGGTCTCAACACTAACCCGAATGCCTTTTACTTCCTATGGATGCTGCATGACATGGATTTCTCCAGCACTTTTGTATACGGATCTGGAGCAAGCATCTTCAGATTTTCATGTTTACAACCCTGTTTGATTCACTGCCTTCCGTTTAATCATTGACTCAAGGGAGGACTCCACCTCTCTTCTTTCTCTTGTGGCAGCTCGCCCACGTGTCAAGAAAACAGGTTCCAGCAGTTGTAGCGAGCCCGCAGCCTGCGGCGACCAGGAGGGGTCTGAGAGCGGGGCAGACCTCGGCCAGAAACCGACGTCACTTTCGTCCCGCAAAGCGCGGGGGTGGCTGGGAGTGGGTTCCTAAACGCATGCTGATTTAAACAGTAAACAGTTCGACCAGACCCTGGTCGACTTGCTGTGATCAGCGCGACCACACTCTCCATATTTCCCCCACTCATTCCTTTCTTCCCTGCACCCATTTAGTTCCTTCCCTTTTCTCCACCCCAATATCTTTCTCTTCCTCACTCTCTCTCTCAAATCCTCCATTTTTTCTCTAGCCTCTCTCTCTCTCTCTCTCTCTCTCTCTCTCTCTCTCTCTGTGTCTGTACTGCTCAACACCATTTCTTTATCTCTAGACTCTTTGAACCACCCTATTCTCTTTCTGGCTTAATTTCTCTGCTCCACGCACTTTCTCCCTCCCCCCATTACCCATCTCGCTGCATTTCTCTGCACTGTGATACATTTTCTCTTTGTCTCCTGAATTTTCCCTCCCTTCTCCTGTAGAAGAAATTTCATGCAAGATATATTGACACTAACAGCTGGACATGGCTGAACGTGTTCAGCGAGACACGTTGTTTGGAAGCTAACCTGTAGCCATAACCAGAGTCAAGGTAGCTTTTTAAAAAAAATTTAGACATACAGCACGGTAACAGGCCATTTCGGCCCACAAGTCTGTGCCACCCAATTTATACCCAATTAACCTACACCCCCCAGTACATTTTGAAAGGTGGGATGAAATTGGATTATTGGATTCCTCGGGTCAAAACCCATGCAGACATGGGGTGAATGTACAAACTCCTTACAGACAGTGTGGGATTCGAACCCCGGTCCTGATTGCTGGCACTGTAAAGGTATTGCCCTAACTGCCTTGTCAACCGCGTCGCTAATAGTTAGTCAATGATGAGTTTTTATTACAATAAGACAAAACTAAGGCTTTAATTTTTAAAAAATCTGTAGTCAAGGTCTATATGTAGTGTAATGGTATGGATTGGGATTGGCCCGACCCCTGATGACACTCTTATCTGGACTCCTCCCCCAGGACCCAGGCCATAAAGGTGGGGCCACCTCTCCCTTCCCTGAAATTCCCTAGTATGGATCCAGGCCAGCTCAAGTCTTCTGTACAATAAAGCCTAACATTCCCCTCAGTCTTTGTCATTGCAATTATTGGGGCAACTGATAATGCCCAACATGTAGTTTGCAAAGTTTTTGATAAAATTATGCAGTCACAATTTCTGCAAAAGCTTGTTTGTCTCTCTGTATAAAAAGCACTTGTAGAGGTAGATTTTAGAGTTCTGATGGTGGTGAAGGCTGCCCCAGACTCTCCATGATGTCATGTTAATAAACTCTTTAAGCAAATCTCAAAGCATCCATCTTTAATTTAATTTTCACAACAGATTTGGTCATCAATCTTTGGTACAGTATGGTGCGTTATCCAGTTATAAAGTAAATTGGGAGAAGATTGAAATTATGCCTTTAGCTGGTATGGAATATTTGTAGTGTAGACAACATAACTTGTTTAAATGGTCTGATTGTATTAAGTATTATTATTGATAGTAATTATAATCAACTATTTGCATTGAATTGTTTATCCTTATTGTCTAGGATTAAATGTGATTTCAATAGGTGGAAGGATTTACCTTTAATGTTGATAGGATGGGTAAATTGCATTAAAATGAATATCTTCCCCCGAATTCAATATTTGTTTCAATCTATTCCATGTCAGATTCTCATAATTTTTAAAAAAGATTTGAATACTTTGGTGAGAAAATTTCTGTGGAAAGATAAAATGGCGAGGGTATCATTGCAGAAGTTAACTTGGAAATATCCATTAGGAGGTTTACAACTTCCTAACTTCAAAAATTATAATGAATCAGCTCAGTTAAAATTCATTAATAGGATGTTTCAAGTGGACAACCCCTTGATATGGGCTAATATTGAATTATCTCAGATTGGTGAAAAGAGGATGAATCAATTTATTTATTGATGGAAATCTCAGTTATTAAGTAATTATAATTTGCCAGTGCTGATACACTTGATGGTGTTATGGATTAATAAGAAGGAAACAACAGGTACTCAAGGGAAAATCTCGACTAAAACACCTTTGTTCCAAAATAAACCTTATCCCTTTACAGTTAATTATAAACTTCTGAAGTTATGGAAACAGAAGGGAATTAAATTGGTAGAAGATTGTTACAAGGCAGTTTATTTTATTTATTTTCAAAGAATGAAAGAGAAATATGAAATATCTCGGAGTTCTCTTATTTCTTATTATCAAGTTAAAGCTTTATTGTTGGATCATTTTGAATGCACTTTGAGGCTTCCTAGAAGATCTAAATTTGAAATTTTACTTACCGATGAAGGTAAGAAAGGTTTTATACCTGATATGCATACCTTAATGCAGACTAAAATGCCCAAACCAGATGTTGATAAAACAAGAGTGAAATGGGAAAAAGATTTGGAAATATCTATTTCTCCTGATGATTGGATGTCGATGTGTGAGGACAGTATGATGAAGATTGTAAATGTAAGGTATCGATTGGTTCATTATGATTTTATTTATCAATTATACTTGACTCTGGAGAAATTAAAGAAATTTAAACATGTTTCTTCAGATTTATGTTTTAGAAGTAGGTACTTTTTTACATTCGGTTTTGGTTATGTGAGACGGTTCAGCCTTTTGGGAATTAAATTAAGGAATTTTTTGGAGGTTATGTTTAAATTTAAAATTCCACTTGACCCTATGATATTTTTATTGGATCATAATAAAACATTGAGTTTGGAGTTAAAATCAAATAAATTTCAAATTGCTTTTTTAAGACTAGCTCTAGCAGTGGCTAGGAAATTTCTTGCAGTTACATGGAAAAATTAGACTAAATTGAATATTCAACGATGAGATCATGTATCCCTTTAGAGAAAATAACATATAATCAACAAAATAATTTATTCTTTCTTTCTTTATTAAAACTTGGAGCCCGTACATGGAATGGATGCGATTAAATTATTAAAACTTTCTCTCCCATGCATTGGTGGTGTGGTCCCAAACCATAGCATATAATTGATAGTATTGTTTTAGTAGATCTCCTCTTTTCATTTTTGTCTTTTGGAGTAGTTTAGAGGGGGGTTGGGTGGGGTGGGAGGGATAGGGGTGGGGGGTTTTATGGGATAAAATACTATGTATTGGATTGTATTTTGAAAGTATGATCTATTATTGATTATAAATAAAATTTTCAACAAAAAAAGACTTGGTGAAGTCGGCAGGATTTCTATTGAAATGGGATCCAAGGTCTCCCATTGGTTCATCTCCTCAGAAGCAAATTTTCTTTTGCACTTTGCAAAGAAAAAAGAGCCTTCCATTATTATTTAAAGCACCATTAATTTGCAATGTTTTAAATGGTGCAATTAATCATGTTTTTATTGAATCACTTGACAACCATAATTATCACTCAATAATGTCAAGGATGTTGACAAGGTTGAGTTACATTACATTGTACCATAATAATTGTAATAATGATCCCAGTAAGTGATTAAACACATTTTGCAAATTGAATTTAAAGAAGTGGTCTCAGTGTTGGACATTTCTTTCATATGTTTATACTAAAATTTGCCCTTTGAATCACAGTTAAATTTTTTAATAGTTGAAAGCAATCTCAAAGGAGTTGAAAATTCTGGAGATATGTTTGGCTCAGCACAGATTGCTTGGTATGTTGTGGTGAACCAAAACTGAAGGCTAAAGTCAGACTTACAAACAGGCACAGAACACAAAATGCTGGAAACACTCAGAATCAATCAGCACAGGCAGAAAGAAAAACAAAGCTGACTCAGATTCTTGAGGTGAAACACGAAAGTCTGCACTCATAGTAAAAACACACACAAATACTGGAGATCCCACAGCGTCATTAGGAGACTGGGAGACTGCTTCATCCAGCACATTAGCTCTGACCATGCATTTCGATTCCCTGCCCTTTTCCCTTGCTGACATGTCTGTCCATGATCCTCTGCTATGTACTTCTCTTAAAGAATCGCCTCACATGAGAGAAACAGTCAGTGCTTTTTATTCTGATCAAGATGATACACAATACGAATGGAAATCCTTTTACGTCATAATGCACACATGCACGTTCCCATAGCGCTATTCCCCCTCGAAAAATTATTTTGTGCTTGCTTGTAAAATAAGTATAAAGTTTAACTTGAATAGGTCTTGTGGTGATCCAACCACCGGACTGCCTGTGACTGCCTGCGCCTGTCTGCATTCCCATCTGCCTACTGCAGGGGGCGACCCACTGTACCTGCAGGGAGGTAACCTGGGAGGCTGGCTCCACCTACTCCCTTTCAATCACCCGCCCCATATAAAGGCTCACGCTGGCCCTTGTGCAGGCAGTAGAGCACCTGGAGCCAGAAGGGAAACTGAACCTTGTGTGCAAGTTTTAAGCTAATTAAAGTCTGTAGTACAGCTTTTGTAGTTTGTGCTCATTTGTTCGCACTGCGGAGCATCAGAGGTTTACATTTGTGAACACTACAGAGAACTTAAGCCTAACTTCAACTAATCATTGTAACTGTAGAGACCATGCATAGATAACTATAGATACCTTGAAATTGCATTAACTGGGAACATACAAGGTTTCTTCAAGCAATTAAAAGCTTTGTTGGTTTCAGCATTCCAACACCATTTTTGGCCTTTATTCAACAATTGGTTGGCCGGGTTGCAAGGAGTTGACATGTTAGGGATGGGGTTTCAATAATGGTTAACCAAACCAAAGAACGAATGCAACTCAGCTCAATTCGATGGATAGGGTGCACTTTGAATGGCTTAGTGCCAGCTGCATCCATCCTGACTCCTTCGTAATCAATCTTAAATCCCAGATATGTCACTAAGGTACCGTAAATACACACTTGTTTTGACACACCTGACCACGACCTTTTCCAAGTTGGTTAGATCCTCTGGGTCATCACGACTTGTAATGATGATGTCATCTATGTAACATCCAGCATTTAGTTTGTCCATAGCAGCTTGAAATATCACTGGAGCTGATGATATTCCATCCAACCACCTGGTCTAAGTCAACAACCTCAGGTGAGTGTTGATAACAACAAACTTCCTCTGTTTGGGATCCAATTCGACTTGTTGATTCGCTTGTGATAAGTCTAATTTTGCAAAGTTTTTCCCACATTCAGAGCTTGAAATAATTATTCCTCTCTCAGAATGGGACGTGCAGGGCTTGGTTAATTGTTGCTTTATAATCAGCGTAAATTCATATTTCACCCTTGGGTTTTCTGACCGGTACAATAGGAGCTGCCCAGTCACTGTACTGAAGGTTCGCGATTATTCCTTCTCCTTCTAATTTGTTGAGTTCTGTCTCTAATTCCTTTTTTGTTAGAAAAAGGTACTGCCCCTGGCTTAAAGAACTTGGGTTCGGCATTTGGTTTCACTTGCAAATTGACCTGGACTCCCTGAATTTTCCCCAGGTTCTTCCCAAACACTGTCTGGTCCATCTGAAGCATCTGTTGCAGTTTTGATTTTTTTATCATCAACGGTTTGTACATTCTTCACCGCACCAATTTCCTTCCAATCAAGTTGGATCTGCACCAACCATTCCCTTCCAAACAAGGTGGATCCTTTCTTGATCTGTCCCTTATAATACTCGATGTCTACTTTATGTTTCCCTCGCAATTTAACTTTCTCTCCTGTAACCGTCTTCAACACAACGTCGGACTGTTCCCTTTTCAATTTGGGCAGTAGCTTTTCTTTCAGATCTTTCAGCATTAATGACGCAGCAGCCCCTGTGTCGAGTTCCACGTGGACCGGTTCATTTCAATACGAACAAGAATTTCTGGCCTGTGATCAAATACACTCGGATGTGTATTATGTGTATATGACATTAATATCAATGCCCCGACATCCTTGGGGTCATGTAGTACTCCCACTCACTGCTAGAACTTGCGTCATTTTTCATGAGGTCTTTAAGTTTGGAAGATTGTTTTTTACTCTTCAATTTTTGGTTTTTATTACTTCTGTGACCCTCCTTATATCTTGTTTTTTTTCTGTCTTGGACACTTTGACTTGATGAGTCCCACATTGGCACATAAATAACACAGCCTTTTTGTAATAACACTTATCAGGGCAGTGGTTATTTCTCCCACAGTGAAAGCCTTCTCGTCAGCCCATTCTCTTCACCCCTGTATTATATCAGAGTTAATATTAACCATTTCACAACTTAAGGCTATCTCATAAGTCGACTTGATGCCCAAACATTTTGAACTTAACAATTTTTGTTGGGCATGGTGGTCTGCCAGACTGATCACCAATCTGTCTCAAAGTCTCGTCCAAGAAGTTACCAAAACTACGTTTCGGTCAACTTACGTAATTCAGCCAAACATTGGCAAACTGTTTTGCCAGTCTTTGGCTTTTTGGAATAGTATTTGTATCTTTCAGTGATTACTTGTGGTTTTGGGGTCAGATGATCTCCAACAAGGTCACATAACTCTTCATAAGACTTGGTGTTTGGTTTTACCAGTGCCAGTCGAGTCTTGATCCGACTTTATGCTCTGCTTCCCACCTCACTTAAAAACAGCACCTGTTTTTTATTGCAGGTATCAATATCCCTCACATCATGGGCAATGCAGAACATATTGAACCTATCTATGTAATTATACAGTCTCCAGTCTCTCTATGTTCTCCAAAGCATCTTTCTGCCATTTCCACTACGTATTATTCAGTAAGAAAGTAGATCTGCTGGGCCACTGCTGTTTATTCTCGCTCTTTTGCTGTCTTCTCCTTGAGTTTCTTCCTTTTCATCCCGTTGCAGCTCTACATCGTCCCGGTTGTCATTTTCGTCACCAAGTTCTCACCTCCGATGTCCTCTTTACTCGAAATCCCATAGATTCAGTTGTCCGGAAGGTAGGAGTTTTTGTTTTGATCTTCATTGCCTATCCTCGTCTGAATGGACACCCTCCAACTGGATGGCGTCAACATCAACTTCTCCGATTTCCGTTAAACACCCCACTCCCATCCCTGTCTCTCCCCTTCCCCTATCTCCATGTCCCAATTCCTCCAGCTCTCTCTCTCTCCCTCTCTCTATCCTTTTCCCTGTTTCCTTTTCTCCAGCTTTGCATTCACAGAGCCACCCTCTCCACTGATCAATTCTTACCTTTCACCTCCTTTCCTCTTGTCTGTTGACTGTGCTCCTCTCCCTGCCCTTTCATCCCTTCTCCCCAGACATTTTGTTTAGATGTCTGCCTGCTGTTTGCACATCTTCAAATGCTCAGGCCCACTGCGTTTCTTCCTGGGGATGCTGCGAGACCTGCTGGGTTCCTCCAGTACCTTTGTGTTTTTACTCTGTCCCCTTTTTCGGAACAGGAGTCATATGATCAGAGCATTCATTTAGCACCAGCCTGCTACCTTTTAGCAGGATAACATGATACCCCCTCCGAAATATCACCAAGATCAGAGGGGGCATTCAGAATTAGGAGTCGGTTCATTGCGTTGAGTTTCTCTGCTGTGTGAAAGGTCCAGTCAAATCCTAGTAGGGAGAAATCTTCTGCTTGTCACCTGAGAATAAAGGAATATGTTCATGCTATCTTGATAATTCCTCACACTTGCAAAGTTTGAAAGAAGCTGCCTTTACAAGTCAGTTTCAGTCAGCTGTGCCCATGAAAAGCCTTCACTGCAGTGAAGTTTCAGCTAACTCTCATGATCTTTCCATCCCCCTTCACGATGCACCATCAATTACTCCATGGAAACTGTAAAACTGACATTTATTCACAATAGAATGGAGGCACGTCCATGCTGGTCCTCAACTGAGGAGGGGGCTGTGGAACAGTCAACTTTATTCAGGAGTCTGTGGGAGGAGCCATAGGTACAGTTGGCCAGTGGGCGTGCCCAGACTGTTAAACATACAGACAATGGTTTCTCCTGTTCTAAGACAATGAAGGATTACGGTGACATTAGTATCCTTGTGGGAAGGTTTGTTCGTCTTGTCCCGATGGTTTAAACTAGATTTTCAGAGGGAGGGGAGCCAGAGTGTTAGAGCAGTCAGTTAGAAGGAGGAAGATAAAAGTCATGCGAGGACTGCATGTATAGACAGAAATCAAAGGTTTGTACATGATAGAATTTTTCTCAGGTGTATTTATTTTAATGTTAGGAGTGCTGTTGGAAAGGCTGACGAGTTTAGGGCATGAATTGATACGTGGGATTATGATTATTTTTGCTATTAGTGAGACTTGGTTGCAAGAGGGGCAGGACTGGCAGCTCAATGTTCCATAGTTCCGTTGTTTCAGACGTGATAGAAGGGGAAGGATGAAAGGGGGAGGAGTTGCTTTGCTAGTCAGGGAAAATATCTCAGCTGTGTGAAGTTAGGACAGTTAGGAGGGCTTGTCTACGGAGGCCGTATGGGTAGAATTGAGGAACAGGAAAGGTGTGATGACACTGATAGGGTTGTATTATTGTCCACCCAATAGTCGGAGAGAATTGGCGGAGCATATCTATAGTGAGATAGCAGAGCGACTTAAGAAGTAGAAAGTTGTGATAGTAGGAGATTTTAACTTTCGAAATATAAATTGGGACTCCCATACTATAAAAGGGCTGGATGGCTTGGAGTTTGTGAAATTGTGAAATGTATTCAGGAATATTTTCTAAATCAATATAGAGAAGTGCCAAGGAGAGAAGATGCAATACTTGATCTCCTATTAGGGAACAAGACAGGCCAGGTAACTGATGTACATGTAGGTGAACATTTTGGGTCCAGTGACCATAATGTCATTGGCTACAAGTTAATTATGGAAAAGAATAATACTGGTCCTCATGTTGGGATTCTAAATTGGAGGAAGACCAATTTTGTGGAAATGAAAATGGATCTATGAAGAATGGATTAGGATATGTTGTTCTCTGGTGAGGGTGTGTTAAGTCAGTGGATGGCCTTCAAAGGCAAAATGTTGAGAGTGCAGGGTTTGCATGTTCCTGTTAGGATTAAAGGCAAAATTAACAGGTATAGGGAACCCTGGTTTTCAAGGGATATTGGCGACCTGGTTCAGAAGAAGTGGGAGATGTATAGCAAGAAAAGGCAACAAGGAGCTAATGAGGTACTTGAAGAGTACAGAAAATGCAAGAAAATACTGAAGAAAAAAATCAGGAAGGCAAAAAGAAGACGGGTTTCTACAAGTACATTAAGAGTAAAAGGATAGTAAGCGACAAAATTGGTTCCCTAGAGGATCAAAGTGGTCAACTATGTGTGGACCTCACGTAATGGAGGTGAGTACTTGGTTTGGTGTGGACTAGAAGGGCCAAGATGGCCAGTTTCTGTGCTGTAATTGTTAAATGGTTTTATTATATATATAGATATATATGATGCTGCCTGACTAATCCATCAGCATGAAGAATAATCAGTTTAAAAGACAAAAAATACTACTCTGTACTTTCACTGAACAGTCTTCTCAAAAAGTGCAGTCGCTGTTGAGGCTTCCTGGCAAGTGAAGAGATGCTGTGTGTCCTCGATAGGTCACTAGGAACTTGGTGCTAGCCACTCTCTTCACTACAGAGTTATTGGGAGGGTGGTCATCCCTATGTATGGGAGGGTGGTTGTTTCTGGTCATCCTGAAGTCCGCGATCAATCAGAGAAAGAGAAGCAAAATAGAGTCCTTTCGGAGTCACTGAGTGTCTGCAGATTCATCTCTCGCACTCCCATAGCTTCTGCAGCCCTATTGACAAGTCCAAACCGTCAGCAACCCAAGCTCCAGGTCCAAACCTCTCGCATCCCGGTGCAGATACCTGGTACCCCTTCAGCCTGTCTCGAGCCAGTCTCCAGCAGTCCGCAGCCCAGTGTGAGTCCTTTCACGGCAGTCATCAGCAAGCATATGTGGGTTCCTCACCTCGTGTCACCAGCAGTCCGCCACCTGCATGCTCTTCAGCTGTGGAGCCCCTCACGGGTCTGCCGCAGGGCCATCTCCTCTGCTTCTCCTTCACGAATAAGGCGTGTCCTCCCCTTTTTCTGATGCTCTGTGCTAGTCCTCGCTTTCCTGGTGTCCGTCGCCCCCCGAGGCCTCTGCCAAACACAGACATCCCTACTTTGGGCCCAGACCCACAGTCACAGGATTTAAAAATAAACCACTGTTGGTTCCTTTAACTGGTCGTTTAAAGCCTTAATGTAACTGTTGGTAATTGGACTGAGCGATAGAACCCTGCAGAGAAGCACAGTATCTCTGTTCTCCCCACTCTGTGGGTCCACTTCAGCGGCAGCTCTGCCGTTACAGCACCACCATCTTTTTTCTCAGGTGTTTAATAAAGGCTTTGGCACAAATCAATTAACACAAATTTTGGTCCATTAATCAAATTAAATATGCAAAAATATTTGAACAGAAAGCTACTAAATGCTGGGAAAGTGCCAAAAGTAGGTTTGCTATGTTAAACCCAGTCCCTACAATTGTTCACTCATTGAAAACCCATTCATCCGCAATCCCACCATCATTCTCAACCATTAATCACTCACAAGGTAGAAAGGGTGCAGAGAAGATTTACCAAAAGGTTGCCTGGATTGCAGTATCTTGAATACATAGTAAGATTGAGTAGACTGGGTCTTTCAATATCTCATTATCTCCTATGTCTGGTAGGAGGTTGAGCGGGGATTTGATGGAGGTATTTAAAATTATGAGGGGGAAGATATAGAGTAAATGTGAATAGACTCTTCCCCTTGACGGTCGGTGAGATTGGAATGAGAGTTAAGTGTTAGGGGAGGAATAAGTTTAGAAGTAACATGAGAGGGGACTTCTTCACTCAAAGAGTGGTGGCTGAGGGGAATGACCTTCTGGAAGAGATGATTGCAGCACTGTCAATTTTGTCATTTAAGAGAAGGTTGGATAAGTGCATAGATGTGAGGGGATTGGAGGGTTATGATAGGGAGCCGATAGGTGAGAATAGAGGAGATCACAAATCAGTGCAGACTAGAGGGGCCGAGATGGCCTGTTTCTGTACTGTAATCGTTATATGGATATATTCCTTAAAATGATGTCAACCCTGACTCCCTCTCAAAGCCCCGACCAGCCAATTAGAATTCCCACACTTGCCCCTGACTGCACGGCATACTTCTTCCAAAGCACTTTCCTTGTGCTTCTGCCTGCCGTGATCTGGAATGGCCATTGACACAATTTCTTTTGAATTTTATTTTGCAATTTCAGAGTATGTGGAGGACAGTTTTCTCAACTTGGTGAGCATGTGAGTACAGGTCCGCCAATGCTAAAAAAATTCTTCCTCCAATGGAATGCTATTGAAGAAACCACTGCAATGCTCCATCTTTTTTAATGCCTCTTTCCAAGACTTAAGAAGAAGAGTTAATGTAGATTGGGAATGTCATGGATCATGATTTATATTCACAACAGACTTTGAGTCCACTGCACATTACTTGAAAACAAATGTTGATGTAGATCAGTGGTTTTCAAACTGCCCCCCTAAATTCACATCCCACTTTAAGTCATTCCTATGTCATCGGTGCTGTGATTAGTAAGGGATTGCTTAAGGTGGGATGTGAGTGGGAAGGAAAGGTTGAGAACCACTCCTCTAGACCCAGGAATATATTTGCTTGAGAAAAATTGTCATTGGCCCATATCCTTTGGAGTTCTGAAACCATGCACATAATGAGTCAATGAGGGATGATTAAAACGTGGTTTTCAAACTTTTCCTTTCTTTTCACATACCACCTTAATTAATCCCTCACTAATCACAGAGAACCTATGTCATAAGGATTCCTTAAGGTGGAATATGAGTTTAGTGGTGTCTATTTGAAAACCACTGATTTAGATGATCCTACTTGTATGAGATAATAAACATCAGACGTTACTGCATCAATACAGCAAATTAAAAATCTATGAGCTGAAATTGCTTAGATACTATCAGATTTCCCCAGATCAACCAGGATCAGATTTAGAAGTCTTCTATCACCTTTCAGGGTACTGGCAAAAGCAGTGACTTTGTGATCCGCATTTCCCATGAAAAGCAATGCTCCGATGTCTGGTAAAATCCTGTTCTCTATTCATATAAAATTGCAGGTTGTGAACCTCTCAGTATCCTCAGATATTTGTTAGAGAGAGCATTGGCAGCCATGATAAAATATAATCATAAAATTACATAACACATTATATTACTTTGAAGGACTAAATCTCATTCCCCTAACTTTGTGATCACTCTTTCCAATTGGGGTAGGACGGTGAGTGTTGCGGTTAGCGCAAAGCTATTACAGCACTGGTGACCCAGGTTGGAATCCAGTGCTGTCTGTAAGGCATTTGTTCCTTCCCCCCACCCCCCAACCCATATCTGTGTGGGTTTTCTCTGAGTGCTGCATTTTCCTCACGCCCTCCAAAAATGCAGAGGTCTGCCGGTTAATTATCGTGAAATTAGGGGGCACAGGTTTAAATGGCAGGAATCAGCAGCTATTGTGCTGTAAATAATTTTTTTCGTATATATATTCTATTCCCTTTAAGAACAATTGTGAAGCTGCTTTCACGACCTCTCATGCATCGTCCTGCTGACCCTCACAACTCACTGTGTAAGAAGCAATTCCTTGTCTCATTGGTACATCAGCCGCGTGATAACAATATTTGTCAAGCTGTAATCATAAAGATACACTTCTATTCATTATTTTTCCTTTTTAAAATTGGTTTATTGCTCATCGTAAAATGTAAAAACAATATGTTGCATCTAAAGTAAAATCTAAGATAATGTTCTGACAGATCAAGTTCGTATCTCAATTTAAGCTCCGATTTCAAAAACAATAAATGAGCAATACCTGGAATTCTGAGGGATAATGTGGAAAGGGATTAGCGACTGAAAGGAAGGGTGGTTCACCCCATTAGGTCCCGCTGCTGATCGCAGGCAGTAATGGTGATATTGAGCATCTCTTGGTTGACAAAGTCATTCTATCAGTTTTGTTTCTTCAATGTCTGACCTGCAAAATAGCAAGCTATTGTTATATATTCCAAATACAGGTAATTGAGTAGCTTGCTGAACTAATTTGCTTTACTACTAAACATTTGGATGCAATAAAATGGATGATAAGAAGCAAGTAGTTATGTCTGAAGTGTGTCTGGTTGTAATTACGGCAATCTGGCAACAATTAAGGCAGAACAGTCTGGCCCTATTAAATTAATAGCTTCTTTGCCACAAAACGTGATTTACTTCTTTGGAATATTCACCCAAAAAAGAAATTACTCCTGGATCTTTTACTGGGATTTTTCTTGGATGTGGGCACAAATGGAAAAGTTAGTATTTATTGAACTCCTCTGCTTGAACAGGGGAATAAGATGAAAGGGAATGGGACTGATGAGATTGCTCTTCTGTGAGCCAGCGTGGACTTCATGTGCTAAATGGCCGCCTCCTGTATCATAATAAGATATGCCACAATCTGGTGTCTCCTCCTCCTGGGGCTATGAGGCCCTTGTGAAGGTGATGTTCTTGGGTGTGGTAAACAAGATTCTGACCCAGTCACAAGAAAAGTGATGAATGTCCAATTCAGAGGGTGAAACATAAAAGTCTGCAGATGCTGAGAGGGTAGTCACACACAGAAATGCTGGAGGAGCTCAGCGGGTCTCACAGCATGCATTGGAGGTAAAGATATATTGTGATGTTCTGGGCTGAGTTCTTCTTCAATGTCTAAATCAGAATTGCTTGTGAAATGGAGATGAAAGAAGTGGATGAAAAACTTGTAGAAATGTATGGTACAGAGGGAGACCATTCCTGTCTTTAACAGCCCAAACTAAGCAACCTTGATATCCAGCCCAGTATCCATCTGGGTACTTTATAACTGTGTGGTGGCTTCTGCCTCCATCATCTTTTACCATCAAGAGTTCCAGACCTCCACCATACACTGTATCTTCTTTATGTCTTCACACATCTCTAATCCCGTGACAAATTTCTTTATGTCCTCCAGCTATTGGTAATTTTAAGACGGACTGATGTGATTAGCTTTGTTAGCACAGGCATCCTGTGGTTGATACTTTCTCTGGGACAGGACCACTGATGGAGAAGATAATGAAGGGTGTCCTGGCAGAGACACATATCAAGAAACAATTTTGCTACTGATAAATCGATGGATAGCCATCTGCATTTCTGGACGTTTACAGACAGTTACAAAATCATGGCAGACCCCTTCCATCCTGCACACAGCTTTTTTCAGCTGCTCCTGTCAGGGAAGAGATACAGATCAGAGCCAGCACCACCAGGATGAGGAACAACTTCTTCACCCGAGCAGTGAGAATACCGAACGACCAAAGGAGCTGCTCACACTCACCATCAAAGATCCTTATGCTTACAAAACACTATTAAATTTGTATCTATGAATAGTGCATATGTATTACTTGCCCGCACGTGTATTGTTTCTGGTTGTGTGTCTGCGTGTTCTGCACTGAGCACTGGAGAACACTATTTAGTCGGGTTGTACTCGTGCAATTAGTTGATAATAAACTTGAATTTACTTGACATTGCTAGGCAGAATGATAGAATGATTACATTTTAATATAAACACTTGAATTGAACATTTTGCCCACGTACGAGAAAGAGTCAGCTCCTAAGTTTTAGAAGACCATGTCAAGGGCCTCAGACTGCAATCCTCATATCAGTTCAATTATACATTCAATAGTTTTGTGTTCTGCTTAAAATCGCCGTCATCTCAATTAACCTCTCGGGGACCTCACATATCACTTCACAGACTTTATTTTACTTGATAGATCATGGAGAACAGACTGCAATCTCCACTGCTATCCAACTGTAAAGTCTGAAATCTACTTCTACGAGCACCTACACAATCAGCTTTTTCAGGAATCATGATTACATTATTGAATTAAAAACCTTGCAAACTATGTCTCGACTTTGACTACAGTTTTTTTTTAATTAAAACCTTTGTTTTGTCCAATTGAAAGAATAACTCATCATCCTTGACTATTATCAAGGCTGCAACTTAGCTTCCAAATAACATGTCTTGCCGAACACAATTAGTTAGGCCCAGGCACTGTATTAAAATGCCATCATCTCTGCATAATTATTTTTCCCAGAATCGCAAAGATAAAATTGGTAGACTACTTGAAGTCAACCAGACTAATGTATAGGATCACTTTCTTAGCATTATTGTCTGGGTCAGGCAAGATTGAAATTATCTCACTTTAGTACTCTTTTAAGGGACAGTTTTTCCCTTAAACTCTATCTGCAACAAAGTAGATGGATGCCCAACCCTTCTTGGACATATGTAAATGATCTGTACTGCACACCCTTGGCTCATAATGAATGTTCCTATAATCTCTTTTTTTTTTGTCATGGAAAGGTATACTCATTAGAGAAACACAAATGCTGCAATTGTTTTTATTTTAATTTAATTAAAAAAAAATTTAGACGCAGCACGGTAAAGGGCTCTCTCGTCCCATGAGCCCATTCCATCCAATTACACCCAATTAACCTTCAATATCTTTGCATTTTTAAGGGTGGAGATAACCGGAGTACCTGAAGGAAATCTAAGCAGACATGGGAAGAACATACATACTTCTTACAGACAGTGCGGGATTCCAACCCTTCTCCCAATTACTGATGTTGTAAAGGCGTTGCTAACTGCTAGGCTAACTGTCCCACCCTTGCTGCATCTCAGATAAACAAATAATTGCTGAAGGAAATCAACAGGTCAGATTGGATTCATAGGTCGAAATGGTCGATGAACATTTCAGAACTGGGGTCTTCATCAAGAATTTATCAGGTTATATTTGTTGTTCCTGTTGCCAACAAGCATCACGAATCCAGTCCTGGATATAATGTGAGCCAAAATATTACTGTGATTTCATCCTTGTAGATCTTGTTCTGGATTACAATTCCACTATCAAATATCAGGCTGTTTTCACCCTCACAATCATAGACCTTACTTCCTTGATGTTATGTTTATTTTATGTAATAAAGAACCTTGTGTTCTTTTATAACAAATATACTTCATTAGTTAATACTCAATCATGACCTCGTGGAGGTGTCCATTTTAAAGGTAGAGGTTTCATTATTCTCACTTAATACTACATTTAGAATGTAACATACATTAAATTCTTTAACTTTGTCTACCGTAAGGAAGACAGAGAGTGGCCACTTTGTCCAGTGCCCCTCACAGAAGTGAGGAACAAACTCCCAACCCCTGGTTTACAAGATTAGTGCATGAGCTGTTGAGCTATCAGAGCCCCTGACATCATCTATTCTGAGCTGAATTTGAATCTACTTCTAGCTGCAACAACTCATACCTGACTCCCTCTGGTGGTCAGGAGGATCAGTAGCACTCTATCATTACTTCCCCTTTCCTTGAGATATTTAATCTAACAATGTGATACACTAATACAGTATTAATTTCAACTTAAAGTTCCACACAAACATCAGCAGCTCACACTCTTTAAGTGTGCATTTTTTTTCTTTTGGAGATTAAGTCTGTCAGGTGCTTTGATAACGTGTGTGGATCTTAACACAGGTGCTTGTGTTGGCTCTGCTGGTCTATTACTGTTCAGCACTGGTGGTGTTACCTAGGTTGCTGTGCAGGCTGGATCCTCTGCATTTGTCTCTTGCATTTTCAGCAGGCTCTTTTGATTCGTCCTCAATATTTGACCATCCTCTGTTCTGACCATGTAGGATCTTGGATTTACTTCCTCCAGTACAGTGGCCTTTTTATCCCAGGTGCTGAAATCTCTGAGTCTCACTTTGTCATGTTGTGCCAGAGGCCCTAAACTTCTTGCTAATTTCTCATATTTCACTTTTTGCCTTTTCATGCAGATGATTTTCTTTCATTCAGCATCTTTGACATTTCTATCCTTGTTTGGGTTTGAGGAGTCGGGAAGTGTCATGCAAAGTGTATGTCCCATCAGGAGCTCAGTGGGTGACATGCCATGTTCAAGTAGTGAAGCTCTGTAACTCAACAGACCGAGCTACTGTCTAGTGCTTTCTTAAGCAGCTGTTTAAATATGTGAGCTACTTTCTCTGCTTTACTGTTTGACTGTGAATGCAGAAGATATGAAATCTTATGTCAAAAATCATACTCTTCAGTAAAGTTCTGGAATTCTCTACCGCTGTAGCATGGTTCATTGCCACTATAGACGATTTGAGGAATTCCATGTCTTGCAAAGATTAATTTCATATATTTGATCACACAAGCAGCAGACATGTTGGGAAGAAAGATGTTGATTGCCCGCCTTATCTATGCCTCTAAGAATCTTGTAGACCTCTATTAAGCTTCCTCTCATCCTTCTTCATTCGAAAGAGAAAAACCTAGCTCTGCTAACCTTGCCTCATAAGATTTATTTTCCAATCCTGTCAACATCTTGGTAAATCTCCTCTCCTCTGCACCCTCCCTATAGCTTCCACAACCTTCCTGTAATGAGGTGACCAGACGGAACATAATACTCTAAGTGTGGTCTCACCAGAGATTTGTAGAGTTGCAACATGATCTCTTGACTGTTGGACTCAGTCCCCCCTATTAAAGAAGCCCAGCAATAACTGACTTACCAGCAGAACCATGGCAGAAAGTTGGGACTGACCTATTCCACATGGATGGATATAATTACTTGCTGATGATTGTCTATCTATCAAACTATCCAGAGATTGTCAAACCAGGACTGCCAGGCTGGGAAACAGCTTCTTCCCGCAGGTGGTGTGGCTGTTGAACAATCCTAGAAACGTAAATTATTTTTATATATATTTATTTTCGATTGGTATGTATATATGTCATTTGTGTTTAGGGTCCATTGTTTGACTGAATGTGTGCACTGTGGTCCGGAGATGCGCTGTTTAGTCAGGTAGTATTTGTATATGCACAATGAGATGGAAATTAACGAACTTGAATTTGAACTTGAACTAAGGGGACAACCTCGCATTCTCCCACAATATGCTCCATCTGCCAAAATTTTGTCCATGCTCATATCCTAGCCATTGCCTTTTGCAGCCTTTTCATGTCTCCTTTACAGCATGCTAACCCACTTACCTTTGAATCTTCTATAAATTTAGCTGCGGTATGCTCATTCCCTTCATTTGCGTCAATATTGTAAGAAGGTGAGGCTCTGCCATAGAACTATAGAACATTACAGCACAGAAACAGGCCTCTTCGGTCCTTCTAGTCTGTGCCAAAACATTTTTTCCCCAAGTCCCATTGCTCTGCACCCACTCCATAGCCCTCTATTCCTCTCCTGTCCAAATTCTTCTTAAATGTTAAAATTGATCCCTCATTCACCACCTCAGCTGCCAGCTCGTTCCACACTCCCACCGCTCTCTTGTGAAGAAGTTCCCCCCCTAAATTTTTCCCCTTTCACTCTTAATCCATCTCCTCTGGTTTGTATCTCACCTCCCCTCAGTGGGAAAAGCCGACCTATATTTACTCTGTCTACCCCCTCATAATTTTAAATGCATCTCCTCATTCTTCTACGCTCCAGAGTATAAAGTCCTAACCTGCTTAACCTTTCCCTGTAACTCAGTTCTTGAAGTCCATTAGCTACTGAATGCCATCAAGATATGACCCACTTCTCTCAACTTTCTTTTTATGTCCATCCCCTCTTTTATTCTGCTATTGATTTTCTTGTGGCAACTTCATGGATGTCTTCTGGAAATCAAATTCTCCACATCTTCTAATTCCTCTTTATGTTGCTTCTCAAATAAATCAAATAAATTTATGAAGTACAATTTCCATTTCATAAAACCATGTTGACTCTGCCGAATTGACAAGAGATTCGATAGGTGTCCTTTGATGATCACCTTAAAAACAGATTTCCCCAATGGCAGATGCTAGGCAGCACCCCTTGTGCAATACTCATAGATGTTGGAGAAACTCAGCAGATTATACAGCATCCATAGGAAGTAAAGTCTAAACCATATTTCGTGCCAGGGCAAGGAAACTACTGAATATACCTTGTCAGGTATATGGGTTCATTCTATTTGTTCTTTTAAGA